>NW_025725790.1:7889603-8215933 GCF_021461395.2 Schistocerca americana | reverse complement strand
GCTGCCTCGGGCACCTTAATGTCGTTCTCCTGTGAGTCTAGATTTTCGAATCCGACGCATAACTGTTAGTTAATTGTAACGTTCAGCGCCTCCTAATGACGATGGAACACTCAAATTGCGTCGAGATACAATACATCGTCCTCCAGTCGTCTTGTCTCCAAGGTGATATTGCTGCTTCGGGCACCGTATGGTCCTCCTCCTGTGAGTCTAGATTTTCGAATCCGGCGCGAAACTGATAGTTAATTGTAATGTTCAGGGCCTCCTAATGACGATGGGACACTCAAATTGCGTCGAGATTCTGTAAATCGTCCTCCAGGTGACTTGCCTCCAAGGTTGTATTGCTGCCTCGGGCACCGTATGGTCGTTCTCCTGTAAGTCTAGATTGTCGAATCCGACACATATCTGATAGTTAATTGTAACGTTCAGGCCCTCCTAATGACGATGGAACACTCAAATTGCGTGGAGATTCAATACATCGTCCACCAGCCGACTTGTCTCCAAGGGTCGATTGCTGCCTCGGGCACCTTATGGTCGTTTTCCTGTGAGTAGATTTTCGAATCCGACGCTAAACTGATGGTTAATTGAAAAGTTGAGGGCCTCCTAATGACGATGGAACACTGAAATTGCGTCGTGATTCAATACATCGTCCTTCAGCCGACTTGTCTCGAACGGTCTATTGCTGCCTCGGGCACCTTATGTTCGTTCTCCTGTGTGTCTACATTTTCGATTCCGACACATACCAGATAGTTAATTGTAACGTTCAGGGCCTCCTAATGACGATTGAACACTCAAATTGCGTTGAGATTCAATACATCGTCCTCCAGCCGACTTGTCTCCATGGGTCTACTGCTACCTCGGTCACCTTATGTTCGTTTTCCTGTGAGTCCAGATATTCGAATGCGACGCAAAACGGACTGCCAATTGTAACGTTCTGGGCATCCTAATGACGATGGAACACTCAAATTGGATCGAGATTCAATTCATCGTCTTCCAGCCCTTTTGCCCCAAAGGGGATATTGCTACCTCGGGCTCCATTTAGTCCGACTCGTGTGAGTCTAGAATTTCCATTCCGACGCAAAACTGATACTTAATTGTAACGTTCAGGACCTCCTAATGACGATGGGACACTGAAATTGCGTCGAGATTCAATACATCGTCCTTCGGCCTACTTGTCTCCAAGGGTCCATTGCTGCCTCGGGCACCTTATGGTCGTTCTTCTGTGAGTCTACATTTTCGATTCGGACACATAACTGATAGTTAATTGTAACGTTCAGGGCCTCCTAATGACGATGGAACACTCAAATTGCATCGAGATTCAATATATCGTCTTGCAGCCGAATTGTCTACATGGGTCTACTGCTACCTCGGTCACCTTATGGTCGTTCTCCTGTGAGTCCAGATATTCGAATAAGACGCAAAACGGAATGCTAATTGTAACGTTCAGAGCCTCCTAATGATGATGGAAAACTCAAATTGCGTCGAGATTCAATACATCGTCCTCCAGCCGACTTGTCTCCAAGGGGATATTGCTGCCTCGGGCACCATATCGTCCGTCTCCTGTGAGTCTAGATTTTCGAATCCGACGCAAAATTGATACTTAATTGTAACGTTCAGGGCCTCCTAATGTCGATGGAACACTCAAATTGCGTCGAGATTCAGTACATCGTCCTCCAGCCGGGTTGTCTCCAAGGATCTATTGCAGCCTGTGGCACCTAATTGTCGATCTCCTGGGAGTATAGATTTTCAAATCCGACGGAAATCTGATAGTTAATTGTAACTTTCAGGGCCTCCTAATGTCGATGGAACACTCAAATTGCGTCGAGATTCAATACATCGTCCTCCCGCCGACTTGTGTCCAACGGGATATTGCTGCCTCGGGCACCATGTGGTCCGTCTCCTGTGAGTCTAGATTTTCGAACCCGACGCAAAACTTGTAGTTAATTGTAACGTTCAGGGCCCCTAATGACGAAGGAACACTCAACTTGCGTCGAGATTCTATACATCGTCCTCCAGCGGACTTCTCTTCAAGGGACTATTGCTGCATCGGGCTCCTTATGGTCGTTCTCCTATGAGTCTAGATTTTCGGATCCGCCGCGTAACTGATAGTTAATTGTAATGTTCAGCGCTTCCTAATGACGATAGAACGCTCAAATTGCGTCGAGATTCCATACTTCGTCTTCCAGCCGACTTGTCTCCAAGGGGATATTGCTGCCTCGGGCACCATATGGTCCGTCTCCTGTGAGTCTAGATTTTCGAATCCGACGCAAAACTGATGGTTAATTGTAACGTTCAGAGCCTCCTAATGACGATGGAACACTCAAATTGGATCGAGATTCAATACATCGCCCTCCAGCCGATTTGTCTCAAAGGGGATATTGCTACTTTGGGCACCATTTGGTCCGTCTCGTGTGAGTCTAGAATTTCGATTCCGACACATAACTGATAGTTAATTGTAACGCTCAGGGCCTCCTAATGACGGTGGAACACTCAAATTGCGTCGAGATTCAAAATATCGTCTTCCAGCCGACTTGTCTCCATTGGTCTACTGCTACCTCGGTCACCTTATGGTCGTTCTCCTGTGAGTCCAGATATTCGAATAAGACGCAAAACGGACTGCTAATTGTAACTTTCAGAGCCTCATAATGATGATGGAAAACTCAAATTGCGTCGAGACTCAATAACATCGTCCTCCAGCCGACTTGTCTCCAAGGGGATATTGCTGCCTCGGGCACCATATACTCCTTCTCCTGTGAGACTAGAATTTCGAATCCGACGCAAAACTGATTGTTAATTGTAACGGTCAGGGCCTCCTAATGACGATGGAACACTCAAATTGCGTCGCGATTCAATACATCGTCCTCCAGCCGGGTTGTCTCCAAGGATCTATTGCAGCCTGTGGCACCTAACTGTCGTTCTCCTGGGAGTATAGATTTTCAAATCCGACGGAAACCTGATAGTTAATTGTAACTTTCAGGGCCTCCTAATGACGATGGAACACTCAAATTGCGTTGAGATTCAATACATCGTCCACCAGCCGACATGTCTCCAAGGGTCCATTGATGCCTCGGGCACCTTATGGTCGTTTTCCTGTGAGTAGATTTTCGAATCCGAAGCAAAACTGGTGGTTAATTGCAACGTCGAGGGCTTCCTAATGACGATGGAACACTCAAATTGCGTCGAGATTCAATACATCGTCCTTCAGCCGACTTGTCTCGAACGGTCCATTGCTGCCTCGGGCACCTTATGGTCGTTCTCCTGTGAGTCTACATTTTCGATTCCGACACATGACTGATAGTTATTTTTAACGTTCATGGCCTCCTAATGTCGATTGAACACTCTAATTTGACGTTGAGATTCAATACATCGTCCTCCAGCCGACTTGTCTCCATGGGTCTACTGCTACCTCGGTCACCTTATGTTCGTTATTCCGTGAGTCTAGATATTCGAATCCGACGCAAAGCGGACTGCTAATTGTTTCGTTCAGAGCCTCCTAATGATGATGGAACACTGAAATTGCGTCGAGATTCAATACATCGTCCTTCAGCCGACTTGCCTCGAACGGTCTATTGCTGCATCGCGCACCTTACGGTCGTTCTCCTGTGAGTCTACATTTTCAATTCCGACACATAAGTGATAGTTAATTGTAACGTTCAGGGCCTCCTAATGACGATGGAATACTCGAATTGCTTCGAGATTCAATACATCGTCCTTCAGCCTACTTGTCTCCAAGGGTCCATTGCTGCCTCGTGCACCTTATGGTCGTTCTTCTGTGAGTCTACATTTTCGATTCCGACACATAACTGATAGTTATTTGTAACGTTCAGGGCCTCCTAATGACGATGGAACACTCAAATTGCATCGAGATTCAATATATCGTCTTGCAGCCGAATTGTCTACATGGGTCTACTGCTACCTCGGTCACCTTATGGTCGTTCTCCTGTGAGTCCAGATATTCGAATAAGACGCAAAACGGAATGCTAATTGTAACGTTCAGAGCCTCCTAATGATGATGGAAAACTCAAATTGCGTCGAGATTCAATACATCGTCCTCCAGCCGACTTGTCTCCAAGGGGATATTGCTGCCTCGGGCACCATATCGTCCGTCTCCTGTGAGTCTAGATTTTCGAATGCGACGCAAAATTGATACTTAATTGTAACGTTCAGGGCCTCCTAATGACGAAGGAACACTCAAATTGCGTCGAGATTCAATACATCGTCCTCCAGCCGGGTTGTCCCCATGGGTCTACTGCTACCTCGGTCACCTTATGTTCGTTATTCCGTGAGTCTAGATATTCGAATCCGACGCAAAACGGACTGCTAATTGTTTCGTTCAGAGCCTCCTAATGATGATGGAACACTCAAATTGCGTCGCGATTCAATACATCGTCCTCCAGCCGACTTGTCTCCGAGGGTCTATTGCTGCCTCTGGCACCTAATGGTCTTGCTCCTGTGAGTCCAGATTTTCAAATCCGACACATAACTTGTAACACCACAGCTCTTATGCTGTATGGATTCATTTTGCTTTATTTAATGTTACATTGTTGATCGCCTGTGAATGTGTTCAAATCGATAGCATAAAATTGTGTATTCTTTTCTTTGTCAAACCTTTGAGGTCGTGATTTGATTCTATGCAAAGTAGTGTATCTGCAATTTGTATTCTTTGTCCCATTTGGAGGGAACAGAACTTATTGTATGTAATTGTAATTTTGTGTGAATAATTTTTTGTAGAAGTGTCAATATGTGACAATGTTCTGTTTTATTTAATGTATTTGTTTGCTGTTATGTAAATTGCTGATCCTCACTTAGGGCTCTTAGTTATTCTGTATGTAAGAGGTAGTGTGGTTCCCCTTGGGAACGGAACTGTGTAGCGCGCGCAAATTGTGGTTGGCCAAGGTGGAAAAGGTGGAACTGATAGTCAGTCGGAGACGAGCAGCAGTCGGAGACGAGCCACTAGTCGGGAAGGAGCTACCAGTCTGTGCACTGTCAATGTAAAGCTGCATATCATGCTGATTCAGAGAGAGGCTTTTACTGCTTCTTTCCAATGCCTCGGATGGGTGGATAAATAGCTGGATCTATTCTGGAATTTGTATGAATCATCGCCATGAAGATACGATAAAGTCCGGCAATTCTACCTGTAATTCCACCTACCAACATGCAGTTGCCACCACATTGCGCAATCACTGTAACGTAATACTATATTGATGTACAGTGAAGGATCAGCCTAATGGATTTGTTAGTGTGCTGAAATATAAGGTAATTCATATCGGAATTTATTTACCTACCTTGATTTTACTCCTCATCATAACACCTCTCAGGGTCCTCTCCGTTTGAAGTAAAGTGATTACCGAGTGTCCTTACTGAAAGTACGTTGAAGCCTAGAGCTTTGTTAAATAATGCCTCTTGAACTTATTAGAAAGATAATTAAAGCTAATGTGGTAACAGAGTGAGTTAAAGCAAATGTTATTTGTCCAATAATAATTTTCCTATTGAAACTGTTATTTAAAGTGCTGTTACCAACTTCAAACTTTAGGCTGAGTCTTATAAAGTAAATGATCACGTTGTTGTCTGTAGTAAATTCTAAAAAGGAGAGTCAGTTCCTTGCAATTTTGTCAACATTGTGTTTCGTTGTAGTAAAAGTGAGAAAGCTGCAGTTGTGAAACGTTACATTCTCATGTATGCCAAGTGTTTGTCTCTCTTGTGTGCATATTAACTGTATAAAGACCACTCAGTTTGTGTAAACCCTGAAAGTGATAGTGTTTTTCTGTACCTGTAATAATTTTGAAAATAGTTCCTGCTGCTCTAACTGTTAGCTTCAATCTTAAAACATATGGGTGTTAGAGTTCATTGCACTCGCGTGTGCTAAGTCTAGGTTGTGTCTGTTGTGTTGTCCATTATAGTTACTTATACCTACTTTCATAAACGAGAATGTTAATCTTTCTCTTGCCTAATTAGGCTGGCGACCGTTTCCCTTATTCTATAAACAGTATAGCTAGGCAAAATTTTGTTTGTCACTATTCCAATATTAACGTAATTCTGACTTTCATTTCCGATAAGCCACTTCCATTAGGAACAATACGGTCAACTTAACAAAATTCCTCTCAGAGGGTAACACTGCTCTGTTGCTTTGTGCCATAGTTACTTTTACAAAATTGTTTTATGTTACAACCTGCTTCTGGCATTGAGGTTATGGTACAGCAGTTAGCAGACGGGGAGTGTTATAAACTGATAGTTAATTCTAACGTACAGGGCCTCCTATTGACGATGGAACACTCAAATTGCGTTGAGATTCAATACATCGTCTTCCAGCCGACTTTTCACTATCGGGAAATTGCTGCCTCGTTCACCATATGGTCTGTCTCCTGTGAGACTAGATTTTCGAATCCGAAGCAAAAATGATAGTTAATTGTAACGTTCAGGCCCTCCTAATGACGATGGAAAACTCAAATTGCGTCGAGATTCAATACATCGTCCACCAGCCGACTTGTCTCCAAGGGTCCATTGCTGCCTCGGGCACCTTATGGTCGTTATCCTGTGAGTAGATTTTCGAATCCGACGCTAAACCGATGGTAAATTTAAACGTTGAGGGCCTCCTAATGACGATGGAACACTCAAATTGCGTCGAGATTCAATACATCGTCCTTCAGCCGACTTGTCTCGAACGGTCTATTGCTGCCTCGGGCACCTTATGGTCGTTCTCCTGTGAGTCTACATTTTCGATTCCGACACATAACTGATAGTTAATTGTAACGTTCAGGGCCTCCTAATGACGATTGAACACTGAAATTGCGTTGAGATTCAATACATCGTCCTCCAGCCGACTTGTCTCCATGGGTCCACTGCTACCTCGGTCACCTTATGTTCGTTTTCCTGTGAGTCCAGATATTCGAATGCGACGCAAAACGGACTGCCAATTGTAACGTTCAGAGCCTCCTAATGACGATGGAACACTCAAATTGGATCGAGATTCAATTCATCGTCCTCCAGCCTTTTTGTCTCAAAGGGGATATTGCTAGCACGGGCACCATTTAGTCCGTCTCGTGTGAGTCTAGAACTTCCTTTCCGACGCAAAACTGATAGTTAATTGTAACGTTCAGGACCTCCTAATGTCGATGGGACACTGAAATTGCGTCGAGATTCAATACATCGTCCTTCAGCCTACTTGTCTCCAAGGGTCCATTGCTGCCTCGTGCACCTTATGGTCGTTCTCCTGTGTGTCTACATTTTCGAAATCGACACAGAACTGATACTTAATTGCAACGTTCAGGGCCTCCTAATGACGTTCGAACACTCAAATTGTGTCGAGATTCAATATATCGTCTTCCAGCCGACTTGTCTCCATGGGTCTACTGCTACCTCGGTCACCTTATGGTCGTTCTCCTGTGAGTCCAGATATTCGAATAAGACGCAAAACGGAATGCTAATTGTAACGTTCAGAGCCTCCTAATGATGATGGAAAACTCAAATTGCGTCGAGATTCAATACATCGTCCTCCAGCCGACTTGTCTCCAAGGGGATATTGCTGCCTCGCCACCATATCGTCCGTCTCCTGTGAGTCTAGATTTTCGAATCCGACGCAAAAATGATACTTAATTGTAACGTTCAGGGCCTCCTAATGACGAAGGAACACTCAAATTGCGTCGAGATTCAATACATCGTCCTCCAGCCGGGTTGTCTCCAAGGATCTATTGCAGCCTGTGGCACCTAATTGTCGTTCTCCTGGGAGTATAGATTTTCAAATCCGACGGAAATCTGATAGTTAATTGTAACTTTCAGGACCTCCTAATGACGATGGAACACTCGAATTGCGTCGAGAGTCAATACATCGTCCTCCAGGCGACTTGTCTCCAAGGGTCTATTGCTGCCTCGGGCACCTTATGGTCGTTCTCCAGTGAATCTAGATTTTCGAATCCGACGCCAAACTGATGGTTAATTGTAACGTTCATGGCCTCCTAATGACGATGGAACACTCAAATTGCGTCGAGATTCAATACATCGTCCTCCAGCCGTCTTGTCTCCAATGGGATATTGCTCCCTCGGGCACCTTATCGTCGTTCTTCTGTGAGTCAAGATTTTCGAATCCGACGCAAAACTAATAGTTAATTGTAACGTTCAGGGCCTCTTAATAACGATGGAACCCTCAAATTGCGTCGAGATTCAATACGTCGTCCTCCAGCCGACTAGTCTCCAAGGGTCTATTGCTGCCTCGGGCACCTTATGGTCGTTCTCCAGTGAATCTAGATTTTCGAATCCGACGCCAAACTGATGGTTAATTGTAACGTTCATGGCCTCCTAATGACGATGGAACACTCAAATTGCGTCGAGATTCAATACATCGTCCTCCAGCCGTCTTGTCTCCAATGGGATATTGCTCCCTCGGGCACCTTATCGTCGTTCTTCTGTGAGTCAAGATTTTCGAATCCGACGCAAAACTTGTAGTTAATTGTAACCTTTAGGGTCTCCTAATGACGATGGAACACTCAAATTGCGTCGAGATTCAATACATCGTCCTCCCGCCGACTTGTGTCCAAGGGGATATTGCTGCCTCGGGCACCATGTGGTCCGTCCCCTGTGAGTCTAGATTTTCGTATCCGATGCAGAAATAATACTTAATTGTAACGTTCAGGGCCTCCTAATGACGAAGTGCGTCGCGATTCAATACATCGTCCTCCAGCGGACTTGTCTTCAAGGGACTATTGCTGCATCGGGCACCTTATGGTCGTTCTCCTATGAGTCTAGATTTTCGGATCCGACGCGTAACTGATAGTTAATTGTAATGTTCATCGCTTCCTAATGACGATAGAACGCTCGAATTGCGTCGAGATTATATACTTCGTCCTCCAGCCGACTTGTCTCCAAGGGGATATTGCTGCCTCGGGCCTCCTAATGACGGTGGAACACTCAAATTGCGTCGAGATTCAATATATCGTCTTCCAGCCGACTTACCTCCATTGGTCTTCTGCTACCTCGGTCGCCTTATGGTCGTTCTCCTGTGAGTCCAGATATTTGAATAAGACGCAAAACGGACTGCTAATTGTAACGTTCAGAGTCTCATAATGATGATGGAAAACACAAATTGCGTCGGGATTCAATAACATCGTCCTCCAGCCGACTTGTGTCCAAGGGGATATTGCTGCCTCCTGTCAGTCTAGAATTTCGAGTCCGACGCAAAACTGATTGGTAATTGTAACGGTCAGGGCCTCCTAATGACGATGGAACACTCAAAATGCGTCGCGATTCAATACATCGTCCTCCAGCCGGGTTGTCTCCAAGGATCTATTGCAGCCTGTGGCACCTAATTGTCGTTCTCCTGGGAGTATAGATTTTCAAATCCGACGGAAACCTGATAGTTAATTGTAATATTCAGGGACTCCTAATGACGATGGAACACTCGAATTGCGTCGAGAGTCAATACATCGTCCTCCAGGCGACTTGTCTCCAAGGGTCTATTGCTGCCTCGGGCACCTTATGGTCGTTCTCCAGTGAGTCTATATTTTCGAATCCGACTCCAAACTGACGGTTAATTGTAACGTTTATGGCCTCCTAATGACGATGGAACACTTAAATTGCGTCGAGATTCAATACATCGTCCTCCAGCCGCCTTCTCTCCAGGGTGATATTGCTCCCTCGGGCACCATATCGTCGATCCTCTGTGTGTCAAGATTTTCGAATCCGACGCAAAAGTAATAGTTAATTGTAACGTTCAGGGCCTCTTAATGACGATGGAACCCTCAAATTGCGTCGGGATTCAATACGTCGTGCTCCAGCCGACTTGTCTCCAAGGGTCTACTGCTGCCTGTGGCACTTAATTGTCGTTCTCCTGTGAGTCTAGATTTTCGAATCCGACGCAAAACTGATTGTTAATTGTAACGTTCAGGGCCTCCTAATGACGATGGAACACTCTAATTGCGTCGAGATTCAATACATCGTCCACCAGCCGACTTGTCACCAAGGGTCCAATGACGCCTTGGGCACCTTATGGTCGTTTTCCTGTGAGTAGATTTTCGAATCCGACGCAAAACTGATGGTTAATTGCAACGCTGAGGGCCTCCTAATGACGATGGAACACTCAAATCGCGTCGAGATTCAATACATCGTCCTTCAGCCGACTTGTCTCGAACGGTCTATTGCTGCCTCGGTCACCTTATGGTCGTTCTCCTGTGAGTGCAGATATTCGTATCCGACCCAAAACGGACTGCTAATTTTAACGTTCAGAGCCTCCTAATGATGATGGAAAACTCAAATTTCGTCGATATTCAATACATCGTCCTCCAGCCGACTTGTCTCCAATGGGATATTGATGCATCGGGCACCACATAGTCCTTCTCCTGTGAGTCTAGAATTTCGAATCCGACGCAAAACTGATAGTTAATTGTAACGTTCAGGAATTCCTAATCATGATGGAACACTCAAATTGCGTCGAGATTCAATACATCGTCCACCAGCCGACTTGTCTCCAAGTGTCTATTGCAGCCTGTGGCACCTAATTGTCGTTGTCCTGGGAGTATAGATTTTCGAATCCGACGGAAATCTGATAGTTAATTGTAACTTTCAGGGTCTCCTAATGACGATGGAACACTCGAATTGCGTCGAGAGTCAATACATCGTCCTCCAGGCGACTTGTCTCCAAGGGGATATTGCAGCCTCGGACACCTTATGGTCGTTCTCCTGTGAGTCTAGATTTCCGAATCCGTCACTTAACTGATAGTTAATTGTAACGTTCAGGGCCTCCTAATGTCAATGGAACACTCAAATTGCTTCGATACTCAATACATCGTCCTCCAGCCGACTTGTCACCGTGGGTCTATTGCTACCTCGCTCACCTTATGGTCGTTCTCCCGTGAGTCCAGATATTCGAATCCGACGCAAAACGGACTGCCAATTGTAACGTTCAAAGCCTCCTAATGACGATGGAACACTCAAATTGCGTCAAGATTCAATACATCGTCCACCAGCCGACTTGTTTCCAAGGGTCCATTGCTGCCTCGGGAACCTTATGGTCGTTCTCCTCGGGCACCTTATGGTTATTCTCCTGTGAGTAGATTGTCGAATCCGACCCAAAACTGATAGTTAATTGTAACGTTCAGGGCCTCCTAATGTCAAAGAACACTCAAATTGCGTCGATATTCAATACATCGACCTCCAGGCGACTTGTCTCCATGGGTCTGTTGCTACCTCGCGCACCTTATGGTCGTTCTCCTGTGAGTCCAGATATTCGAATCCAACGCAAAAAGGACTGCCAATTGTAACGTTCAGAGCCTGCTAATGACGATGGAACACTCAAATTCCGTCGAGATTCAATACATCGTCCACCAGCCGACTTGTATGCAAGGGTCCATTGCTGCCGCGGGCACCTTAAGGTCGTTCTCCAGTGTGTCTAGATTTTCGAATCCGACGCAAAACTGATTTGTATCGTTCAGGGCCTCATAATGACGATGGAACACTCAAATTGCGTCGCGATTCAATACATCGTCCTCCAGCCGACTTGTCTCCGAGGGTCTATTGCTGCCTCTGGCACCTAATGGTCTTGCTCGTGTGAGTCTAGATTTTCGAATCCGACACATAACTGACAGTTAATTCTAACGTACAGGGCCTCCTAATGACGATGGAACACTCAAATTTCGTTGAGATTCAATACATCGTCTTCCAGCCGACTTTTCTCTATCGGGAAATTGCTGCCTCGTTCACCATATGGTGTGTCTCCTGTGAGACTAGATTTTCGAATCCGAAGCAAAAATGACAGTTAATTGTAACGTTCAGGCCCTCCTAATGACGATGGAAAAGTCAAATTGCGTCTAGATTCAATACATCGTCCACCAGCCGACTTGTCTCCAAGGGTCCTTGCTGCCTCGGGCACCTTACTATCGTTATCCTATGAGTAGATTTTCGAATCCGACGCCAAACTAATGGTAAATTTAAACGTTGAGGGCCTCCTAATGACGATGGAACACTCAAATTGCGTCGAGATTCAATATATCGTCTTCCAGCTGACTTGTCTCCATGGGTCTATTGCTACCTCGGTCACCTTATGGTCGTTCTCCTGTGAGTCCAGATATTCGAATAAGACGCAAATCGGAATGCTAATTGTAACGATCAGAGCCACCTAATGATGATGGAAAACTCAAATTGCGTCGAGATTCAATACATCGTCCTCCAGCCGACTTGTCTCCAAGGGGATATTGCTGCCTCGGGCACCATATCGTCCGTCTCCTGTGAGTCTAGATTTTCGAATCCGACGCAAAAATGATACTTAATTGTAACGTTCAGGGCCTCCTAATGACGAAGGAACACTCAAATTGCGTCGAGATTCAATACATCGTCCTCCAGCCGGGTTGTCTCCAAGGATCTATTGCAGCCTGTGGCACCTAATTGTCGTTCTCCTGGGAGTATAGATTTTCAAATCCGACGGAAATCTGATAGTTAATTGTAACTTTCAGGGCCTCCTAATGACGATGGAACACTCGAATTGCGTCGAGAATCAATACATCGTCCTCCAGGCGACTTGTCTCCAAGGGTCTATTGCTGCCTCGGGTACCTTATGGTCGTTCTCCAGTGAATCTAGATTTTCGAATCCGACGCCAAACTGATGGTTAATTGTAACGTTCATGGCCTCCTAATGACGATGGAACACTCAAAATGCGTCGAGATTCAATACTTCGTCCTCCAGCCGTCTTGTCTCCAATGGGACATTGCTCCCTCGGGCACCTTGTCGCCGTTCTTCTGTGAGTCAAGATTTTCGAATCCGACGCAAAACTAATAGTTAATTGTAACGTTCAGGGCCTCTTAATGACGATGGAACCCTCAAATTGCGTCGAGTTTCAATACGTCGTCCCCCAGCCGTCTAGTCTCCAAGGGGATATAGCTGCCTCGGGCACCAAATCGTCCGTCTCCTGTGAGCCTAGATATTCGAATTCGACGAAAAACTCTTAGTTAATTGTAACGTTCAGGGTCTCCTAATGACGATGGAACACTCAAATTGCGTCGAGATTGAATACATCGTCCTCCAGCCGGGTTGTCTCCAAGGGTCTATTGCTGCCTCGGGCACCTTATGGTCGTTCTCCAGTGAATCTAGATTTTCGAATCCGACGCCAAACTGATGGTTAATTGTAACGTTCATGGCCTCCTAATGACGATGGAACACTCAAATTGCGTCGAGATTCAATACATCGTCCTCCAGCCGTCTTGTCTCCAATGGGACATTGCTCCCTCGGGCACCTTATCGCCGTTCATCTGTGAGTCAAGACTTTCGAATCCGACGCAAAACTAATAGTTAATTGTAACGTTCAGGGCCTCTTAATGACGATGGAACCCTCAAATTGCGTCGAGAATCAATACGTCGTCCCCCAGTGGACTAGTCTCCAAGGGGATATAGCTGCCACGGGCACCAAATCGTCCGTCTCCTGTGAGTCTAGATTTTCGAATCCGACGCAAAAATGATACTTAATTGTAACGTTCAGGGCCTCCTAATGACGAAGGAACACTCAAATTGCGTCGAGATTCAATACATCGTCCTCCAGCCGGGTTGTCTCCAAGGATCTATTGCAGCCTGTGGCAACCTAATTGTCGTTCTCCTGGGAGTATAGATTTTCAAATCCGACGGAAACCTGATAGTTAATTGTAATATTCAGGGCCTCCTAATGACGATGGAACACTCGAATTGCGTCGAGAGTCAATACATCGTCCTCCGGGCGACTTGTCTCCAAGGCTCTATTGCTGCCTCGGGCACCTTATGGTCGTTCTCCAGTGAGTCTATATTTTCGAATCCGACTCCAAACTGATGGTTAATTGTAACGTTTATGGCCTCCTAATGACGATGGAACACTCAAATTGCGTCGAGATTCAATACATTATCCTCCAGCCGCCGTCTCTCCAGGGTGATATTGCTCCCTCGGGCACCATATCGTCGATCATCTGTGAGTCAAGATTTTCGAATCCGACGCAAAAGTAATAGTTAATTGTAACGTTCAGGGCCTCTTAATGACGATTGAACACTCAAATTGCGTTGAGATTCAATACATCGTCTTCCAGCGGACTTGTCTCCATGGGTCTACTGCTACCTGGGTCACCTTATGGTCGTTCTCCTGTGAGTGCAGATATTGGTATCCGACCCAAAACGGACTGCTAATTTTAACGTTCACAGCCTCCTAATGATGATGGAAAACTCAAATTTCGTCGAGATTCAATACATCGTCCTCCAGCCGACTTGTCTCCAATGGGATATTGATGCATCGGGCACCACATAGTCCTCCTGTGAGTCTAGAATTTCGAATCCGACGCAAAACTGATAGTTAATTGTAACGTTCAGGAATTCCTAATCATGATGGAACACTCAAATTGCGTCGAGATTCAATACATCGTCCAGCGGCCGACTTGTCTCCAAGTGTCTATTGCAGCCTGTGGCACCTAATTGTCGTTCTCCTGGGAGTATAGATTTTCGAATCCGACGGAAATCTGATAGTTAATTGTAACTTTCAGGGTCTCCTAATGACGATGGAACACTCGAATTGCGTCGAGAGTCAATACATCGTCCTCCAGGCGAATTGTCTCCAAGGGGATATTGCTGCCTCGGGCACCTTATGGTCGTTCTCCTGTGAGTCTAGATTTTCGAATCCGACACTTAACTGATATTTAATTGTAACGTTCAGCGCCTCCTAATGTCAATGGAACACTCAAATTGCGTCGATATTCAATACATCGTAATCCAGCCGACTTGTCACCGTGGGTCTATTGCTACCACGCTCACCTTATGGTCGTTCTCCCGTGAGTCCAGATATTCGAATCCGACGCAAAACGGACTGCCAATTGTAACGTTCAAAGCCTCCTAATGACGATGGAACACTCAAATTGCGTCAAGATTCAATACATCGTCCACCAGCCGACTTGTCTCCAAGGGTCCATTGCTGCCTCGGGAACCTTATGGTCGTTCTTCTCGGACACCTTATGGTTATTCTCCTGTGAGTAGATTTTCGAATCCGACCCAAAACTGATAGTTAATTGTAACGTTCAGGGCCTCCTAATGTCAAAGAACACTCAAATTGCGTCGATATTCAATACATCGACCACCAGCCGACTTGTCTCCATGGGTCTATTGCTACCTCGCTCACCTTATGGTCGTTCTCCTGTGAGTGCAGATATTCGAATCCGACGCAAAACGGACTGCTAATTGTAACGTTCAGAGCCTCCTAATGATGATGGAAAACTCAAATTGCGTCGAGATTCAATACATCGTCCTCCAGCCGACTTGTCTCCAAAGGGATATTGCTCCCTCGGGCACCTTATCGTCGTTCTTCTGTGAGTCTAGATTTTCGAATCCGACGCAAAACTAATAGTTAATTGTAACGTTCCGAGCCTCCTAATGACGATGGAACCCTCAAATTGCGTCGAGATTCAATACGTCGTCCTCCAGCTGACTTGTCTCCAAGGGGATATTGCTGCCTCGGGCACCATGTGTTCCGTCTCCTGTGAGTCTAGATTTTCGATTCCGACGCAAGAATGATACTTTATTGTAACGATCAGGGCCTCCTAATGACGAAGGGACACTCAAATTGCGTCGAGATTCAATACATCGTCCTCCAGCGGACTTGTCTCCAAGGATCTATTGCTGCCTCGGGCACCTTATGGTCGTTCTCCTATGAGTCTAGATTTTCGGATCCGACGCATAACTGATAGTTAATTGTAACGTTCAGGGCCTCCTAATGACGATGGAACACTCAAATTGCGTCGATATTCAATACATCGACCTTCAGCCGACTTGTCTCCATGGGTCTATTGCTACCTCGCTCACCTTATGGTCGTTCTCCTGTGAGTGCAGATATTCGAATCCGACGCAAAAAGGACTGCTAATTCTAACGTTCAGAGCCTCCTAATGATGATGGAAATCTCAAATTGCGTCGAGATACAATACATCGTCTTCCCGCCGACTTGTGTCCAACCGGTCATTGCTGCCTCGGGCACCATGTGGTCCGTCTCCTGTGAGTCTAGATTTTCGAAACCGACGCATAAATGATACTTAATTGTAACGTTCAGGGCCTCCTAATAACGAAGGAACGTTAAAAACGCGTCGAGATTCAATACATCGTCCTCCAGCGGACTTGTATCCATGGGTCTTCTGCTACCTCTGTCACCTTATGTTCGCTCTCCTGTGATCCAGATATTCGAATAAGACGCAAAACGGACATCTATTTGTGACGTTCAGAGCCTCCTAATGATGATGGAACACTCAATTTGCGTCGAGATTCAATACATCGTCCTTCAGCCGACTTGTCTCGAACGGTCTATTGCTGCCTCGCGCACCTTATGGTCGTTCTCCTGTGAGTCTACATTTTCGATTCCGACACATACCTAATAGTTATTTGTAACGTTCCGAGCCTCCTAATGACGATGGAACACTCAAATTGCGTCGAGATTCAATACGTCGTCCTCCAGCTGACTTGTCTCCAAGGGGATTTTGCTGCCTCGGGCACCATGTGGTCCGTCTCCTGTGAGTCTAGATTTTCGATTCCGACGCAAGAATGATACTTTATTGTAACGTTCAGGGCCTCCTAATGACGAAGGGACACTCAAATTGCGTCGATATTCAATACATCGACCTCCAGCCGACTTGTCTCCATGGGTCTATTGCTACCTCGCTCACCTTATGGTCGTTCTCCTGTGAGTCCAGATATTCGAATCCGACGCAAAAAGGACTGCCAATTGTAACGTTCAGAGCCTCCTGATGCCGATGGAACCCTCAAATTGCGTCGAGATTCAATACGTCGTCCTCCAGCTGACTTGTCTCCAAGGGGATATTGCTGCCTCGGGCACCATGTGGTCCGTCTCCTGTGAGTCTAGATTTTCGATTCCGACGCAAGAATGATACTTTATTGTAACGTTCAGGGCCTCCTAATGACGAAGGGACACTCAAATTGCGTCGAGATTCAATACATCGTCCTCCAGCGGACTTGTCTCCAAGGGTCTATTGCTGCCTCGGGCACCTTATGGTCGTTCTCCTATGAGTCTAGATTTTCGGATCCGACGCATAACTGATAGTTAATTGTAACGTTCAGGGCCTCCTAATGACTATGGAACACTCAAATTGCGTCGATATTCAATACATCGACCTCCAGCCGACTTGTATCCATGGGTCTATTGCTACCTCGCTCACCTTATGGTCGTTCCTCTGTGAGTCCAGATATTCGAATCCGACGCAAAAAGGACTGCCAATTGTAACGTTCAGAGCCTCCTAATGACGATGGAACACTCAAATTGCGTCGAGATTCAATACATCGTCCACCAGCCGACTTGTATGCAAGGGTCCATTGCTGCCGCGGGCACCTTATGGTCGTTCTCCAGTGTGTCTAGATTTTCGAATCCGACGCAAAACTGATTTGTATCGTTCAGGGCCTCATAATGACGATGGAACACTCAAATTGCGTCGCGATTCAATACATCGTCCTCCAGCCGACTTGTCTCCGAGGGTCTATTGCTGCCTCTGGCACCTAATGGTCTTGCTCGTGTGAGTCTAGATTTTCGAATCCGACACATAACTGATTGTTAATTCTATCGTTCAGGGCCTCCTAATGACGATGGAACACTCAAATTGCGTCGTGATTCAATACATCGTCTTCCAGCCGACTTTTCTCCATGGGAAAATTGCTGCCTCTGGCACCATATGGTCGGACGGCTGTGAGTCTAGATTTTCGAATCCGAAGCAAAATTGATAGTTAATTGTAACGTTCTGTGCCTCCTAATGACGATGGAACACTAAAATTGCGTTGAGATTCAATACATTGTCCACCAGCCGACTTGTCCCCAAGGGTCTATTGCTGCCTCAGGCACCTTATGGTCGTTTTCCTGTGAGTAGACTTTCGTATCCGACGCAAAACTGATGGTTAATTGCAACGTTGAGGGCCTCTTAATCACGATGGAACACTCATATTGCGTCGACATTCTATACATCCTCCTTCAACCGACTTGTCTCGAACGGTCTATTGCTGCCTCGGGCACCTTGTGGTCGTTCTCCAGTGACTCTAGATTTTCGATTCCGTCACATAACCAATAGTTAATTGTAACGTTCAGGGCCTCCTAATGGCGATGGAACACTCAAATGGCGTCGAGATTCAATACATCGTCTCCCAGCCGACTTTTCTCCATGGGGAAATTGCTGCCTCGGGTTCCTTATGGTCGTTTTCCTGTGAGTAGTTTTTCGAATCCGACGCAAAACGGATGGTTAATTGCAACGTTGAGGGCCTCCTAATGATGATGGAACGCTCAAATTGCGTCGAGATTCAATAAATCGTCCTTCAGCCGACTTGTCTCGAACGGTCTATTGCTGCCTCGGGCACCTTATGGTCGTTCTCCTGTTAGTCTCCAATTTCGAATCCGACACATAACTGATAGTTAATTGTAACGTTCAGGACCTCCTAATGATGATGGAACACTCGAATTGCGTCGAGAGTCTATACATCGTCCTCCAGGCGACTTGTCTCCAAGGCTCTATTTATGTCTCGGGCACCTTTTGGTCGTTCTCCAGTGTGTCTAGATTTTCGAATCAGACGCTAAGCTGATGGTTAATTGTAACGTTCAGGGCCTCCTAATGACGATGGAACACTCAAATTGCGTCGCGATTCAATACATCGTCCTCCAGCCGACTTTTCTCCATGGGGAAATTGCTGACTCGGGCACCTTATGGTCGTTTTCCTGTGAGAAGATTTTCGAATCCGACGCAAAACTGATTTTTAATTGCAACGTTGAGGGCCCCCTAATGACGATGGAACACTCAAATTGCGTCGAGATTCAATACATCGTCCTTCAGCCGACTTGTCTCGAACGGTCTATTGCTGCCTCGGGCACCTGATGGTTGTTCTCCTGTGAGTCTGCATTTTCGAATCCGACGCATAACTGATAGTTAATTGTAACGTTCAAGGCCTCCTAATGACGATGGAACACTGAAATTGCGTCGAGATTCAATACATCGTCCTTCAGCCTACTTGTATCCAAGGGTCCATTGCTGCCTCGGGCACCTTATGTTCGTTCTCCTGTGAGTCTACATTTTCGAATCCGACACATAACTGATAGTTAATTGTAACGTTCAGTTCCTCCTAATGACGATGGAACACTCAAATTGCGTCAAGATTTAATACATCGTCATTCAGCCGACTTGTCTCCATGGGTCTACTGCTACCTCGGTCACCTTATGGTCGTTCTCCTGTGAGTCCAGATATTCGAATCCGACGCAAAACGGACTGCTAATTGTAACGTTCAGAGCCTCCTAATGATGATGGAAAACTCAAATTGCGTCGAGATTCAATACATCGTCCTCCAGCCCACTTGTCTCCATGGGTCTACTGCTACCTCGGTCACCTTATGTTCGTTCTCCTGTGAGTCAAGATATTCGAATCAGACGCAAAACGGACTGCTAATTGTAACGTTCAGAGCCTCCTAATGATGATGGAACACTCAAATTGCGTCGAGATTCAAAACATCGTCCTTCAGCCGACTCGTCTCGAACGGTCTATTGCTGCCTCGGCCACCTTATGGTCGTTCTCCTGTTAGTCTGCATTTTCGAATCCGACACATAACTGATAGTTAATTCTAACGTTCAGGGCCTCCTAACGACGATGGAACGCTGAAATTGTGTCGAGATTCAATACATCGTCTTCCAGCCGACATTTCTCCATGGGGAAATTGCTGCCTCGAGCACCATATGGTCTGTCTCCTGTGAGCCTAGGTTTTCGAATCCGTTGCAAAACAGATAGTTAATTGTAACGTTCAGGGACTCCTAATGTCAATGGAACACTCAAATTGCGTCGATATTCAATACATCGTCCTCCAGCCGACTTGTCTCCATGGGTCTATTGCTACCTCAGTCACCTTATGTTCGTTATCCTGTGAGTCCAGATATTCGAATCCGACGCAAATCGGACTGCTAATTGTAACGTTCAGAGCCTCCTAACGATGATGGAACACTCAAATTGCGTCGAGATTCAATACATCGTCCTTCAGCCGACTTGTCTCGAACGGTCTATTGCTGCCTCAGGCACTTTATGGTCGTTTTCCTGTGAGTAGATTTTCGAATCCGACGCAAAACTGATGGATAATTGCACCGTTGAGGGACTCCTAATGACGATGGAACACTCAAATTGCGTCGAGATTCAATACATCGTCTTTCAGCCGACTTGTCTCGAACGGTCTATTGCTGCCTCGGGCACCTTATGGTCGTTCTCCTGTGAGTCTACATTTTCGATTCCGACACATAACTGATAGTTAATTGTAATGTTCAGGGCCTCCTGATGACGATTGAACACTCAAATTGCGTCGAGATTCAATACATCGTCCTTCAGCCGACTTGTCTCGAACGGTCTATTGCTGCCTCAGGCACCTTATGGTCGTTTTCCTGTGAGTAGATTTTCGAATCCGACGCAAAACTGATGGATAATTGCACCGTTGAGGGCCTCCTAATGACGATGGAACACTCAAATTGCGTCGAGATTCAATACATCGTCATTCAGCCGACTTGTCTCCAAGGGTCTATTGCTCCTCGGGCACCTTATGGTTATTCTCCAGTGAGTAGGTTTTCAAATCCGTTGCAAAACACATAGTTAATTGTAACGTTCAGGGACTCCTAATGTCAATGGAACACTCAAATTGCGTCGATATTCAATACATCGTCCTCCAGCCGACTTGTCTCCAAGGGGATATTACTCCCTCGGGCACCTTATCGTCGTTCTTCTGTGAGTCTGGATTTTCAAATCCGACGCAAAACTAATAGTTAATTGTAACGTTCAAGGCCTCCTACTTACGATGGAACCCTGAAATTGCGTCGAGATTCAATACATCATCTTTCAGCCTACTCGTCTCCTAGGGTCCATTTGTGCCTCGGGCACCTTATGGTCGTTCTCCTGTGAGTCTACATTTTCGATTCCGACACATAACTGACAGTTAATTGTGATGTTCAGGGCCTCCTAATGACGATGGAACACTCACATTGCGTCGAGATTCAATATCTCGTCTTCCAGCCGACTTGTCTCCATGGGTCTACTGCTACCTCGGTCACCTTATGGTCGTTCTCCTGTGAGTCCAGATATTCGAATCCGACGCAAAGCGGACTGCTAATTGTAACGTTCAGAGCCTCTTAATGATGATGGAAAACTCAAATTGCGTCGAGATTCAATACATCGTCCTCCAGCCTACTTGTCTCCAAGGGGATGTTGCTGCCTCGGGCACCATATATTCCCTCTCCTGTGAGTCTAGAATTTCGAATCCGACGCAACACTGATAGTTAATTGAAACGGTGAGGGCCTCCTAATGACGATGGAACACTCAAATTGCGTCGTGATTCAATACATCGTCCTCCAGCCGGGTTGTCTCCGAGGATCTATTGCAGCCTGTGGCACCTAATTGTCGTTCTCCTGGGAGTATAGATTTTCGAATCCGACGGAAATCTGCTAGATAATTGTAAATTTCAGGGCCTCCTAATGACGATGGAACACTCGAATTGCGTCGAGAGTCAATACATCGTCCTCCAGGCGACTTGTCTCCAAGGGTCTATTGCTGCCTCGGGCGCCTTATGGTCGTTCTCCAGTGAGTCTAGATTTTCGAATCCAACGCAAAACTGATGTTTAATTGTAACGTTCATGGCCTCCTTATGACGATGGAACTCTCAAATTGCGTCGCGATTCAATACATCGTCCTCCAGCCGATTTGTCTCCAAGGGTCCATTGCTGCCGGTGGCACCTAATTGTCGTTCTCCTGGGAGTATAGATTTTCGAATCCGACGGAAATCTGCTAGCTAATTGTAACTTTCAGGGCCTCCTAATGACGATGGAACACTCGAATTGCGTCGAGAGTCAATACATCGTCCTCCAGCCGACTTGTCTCCATGGGTCTACTGCTACCTCGGTCACTTTATTGTCGTTCTCCAGTGAGTCCAGATATACGAATCCGACGCAAAACGGACTGCTAATTGTAACGTTCAAATCCTCCTAATGACGATGGATCACTCAAATTGCGTCGCGATTCAATACATCGTCCTCCAGCCGATTTGTCTCCAAGGGACCATTGCTGCCGGTGGCACCTAATTGTCGTTCTCCTGGGAGTATAGATTTTCGAATCCGACGGAAATCTGCTAGCTAATTGTAACTTTCAGGGCCTCCTAATGACGATGGAACACTCGAATTGCGTCGAGAGTCAATACATCGTCCTCCAGCCGACTTGTCTCCATGGGTATACTGCTACCTCGGTCACTTTATTGTCGTTCTCCAGTGAGTCCACATATACGAATCCGACGCAAAACGGACTGCTAATTGTAACGTTCAAATCCTCCTAATGACGATGGATCACTCAAATTGCGTCGCGATTCAATACATCGTCCTCCAGCCGATTTGTCTCCAAGGCTTTATTGCTGCCTTAGACACCTAATTGTCGCTCTCCTGTGAGTCTAGAATTTCGTTTCCGACGCAAAACTGATAGTTAATTGTAACGTTCAGGGCCTTCTAATGACGAAGGAACTCTCAAATTGCGTCGAGATTCAATTCTTCGTCCTCCAGCAGAATTGTCTCCAAGGGTCTATTGCTGCCTCCGTCACCCTATGGTCGTTCTCCTATGAGTCTAGATTTTCGGATCCGACGCATAACTGATAGTTAATTCTAACGTTCAGGGCCTCCTAATGACGATGGAACACTCAAATTGCGTTGAGATTCAATACATCGTCCTCCAGCCGACTTGTCTCCATGGGTCTACTGGTACCTCGGTCACTTTATTGTCGTTCTCCAGTTAATCCAGATATACGAATCCGACGCAAACGGACTGCTAATTGTAACGTTCAAAGCCTCCTAATGACGATGAATCACTCAAATTGCGTCGCGATTCAATACATCGTCCTCCAGCCGATTTGTCTCCAAGGGTTTATTGCTGCCTTTGACACCTAATTGTCGTTCTCCTGTGAGTCTATATTTTCGAATCCGACACATAACTGATAGTTAATTCTAACGTTCAAGGCCTACTAATGACGATGGAACACTCAAATGCCGTCGAGATTCATTACATTGTCTTCCAGCCGACTTTTCTCCATGGGGAAATTGCTGCCTCGGGCACCATATGGTCTGTCTCCTGTGAGTCTAGATTTTCGCATCCGAAGCAAATATGATAGTTAATTGTAACGTTCAGGGCCTCCTAATGACTATGGAACACTCAAATTGCGTCAAGATTCAATACATCGTCATTCAGCCGACTTGTCTCCATGGCTCTACTGCTACCTCGGTCACCTTATGGTCGTTCTCCTGTGAGTCCAGATATTCGAATCCAACGCAAAACGGGCCGCTAATTGTAACGTTCAGAGCCTCCTAATGATGATGGAAAACTGAAACTGCGTCGAGATTCAATAGATCGTCCTCTAGCCGACTTGTCTCCATGGGTCTACTGATACCTCGGTCACCTAATGTTCGTTCTCCTGTGAGTCCAGATATTCGAATCCAACGCAAAACGGACTGCTAATTGTAACGCTCAGGGCCTCCTAATGACGATGGAATACTCGAATTGCGTCGAGAGTCAATACATCGTCATTTAGCCGACTTGTCTCCAAGGGTCTATTGCTCCTCGAGCACCTTATGGTTATTCTCCTGTGAGTAGGTTTTCGAATCCGACGCAAAACTGATAGTTAATTGTAACGTTTAGGGACTCCTAATGACAATGGAACACTCAAATTGCGTCGATATTCAATACATCGTCCTATAGCCGACTTGTCTCCATGGCTCTACTGCTACCCCGGTCACCTTATGGTCGTTTTCATGTGAGTCCAAATATTCGAATCCGACGCAAGACGGACTGCCAATTGTAACGTTCAGAACCTCCTAATGACGATGGAACACTCAAATTGCATCGAGATTCAATACATCGTCTTCCAGCCGTTTTGTCTCCAAGGGGATGTTGCTACCTCGGGCACCATTTAGTCCGTCTCGTGTGAGTCTAGAATTTTACTTCCGACGCAAAACTGATAGTTAATTGTAACGTTCAGGGCCTCCTAATGACGATGGAACACTCAAATTTCGTTGAGATTCAACACATCGTCCTCCAGCCGACTTGTCTCCATGGGTCTACCGCTACATCGGTCGCCTAATGTTCGTTCTCCTGTGAGTCCAGATATTCGAATCAGACGCAAAACGGACTGCTAGTTGTAACGTTCAGAGCCTCTTAATGATGATGGAAAACTCAAATTGCGTCGAGATTCAATACATCGTCCACCAGCCGACTTGTCTCCAAGAGTCCTTTGCTGCCTCGGGTACCTTATGGTCGTTTTCCTGTGAGTAGATTTTCGAATCCGACGCAAAACTGATGGTTAATTGCAACGTTGAGGGCCTCCTAATGACGATGGAACACTCAAATTGCGTCGAGATTCAATCCATCGTCCTTCAGCCGACTTGTCCCGAACGGTCTATTGCTGCCTCGGGCACCTTATGGTCGTTCTCCTGTGAGTCTACATTTTCGATTCCGACACATAACTGATAGTTACTTGTAACGTTCAGGGCCTGCTAATGACGATGTAACACTCAAATGGCGTCAAGATTCAATACATAGTCATTCAGCCGACTTGTCTCCATGGGTCTACTGCTACCTCGGTCACCTTATGGTCGTTCTCCTGTGAGTCCAGATATTCGAATCCGACGCAAAACGGACTGCTAATTGTAACGTTCAGAGCCTCCTAATGATGATGGAAAACTCAAATTGCGTCGAGATTCAATAGATCGTCCTCCAGCCGACTTTGCTCCATGGGTCTACTGCTACCTCGGTCACCTTATGTCCGTTCTCCTGTGAGTCAAGATATTCGAATCAGACGCAAAACGGATTGCTAATTGTAACTTTCAGAGCCTCCTAATGATGATGGCACACTCAAATTGCGTCGAGATTCAATACATCGTCCTTCAGCCGACTTTTGTCGAACGGTCTATTGCTGCCTCGGGCACCTTACGGTCGTTCTCCTGTGAGTCTAGATTTTCGAATCCGAAGCAAAGATGATAGTTAATTGTAACGTTTAGGGGCTACTAATGACGATGGAACACTCAAGTTGCGTCGAGATTCAATACATCGTCCACCAGCCGACTTGTCTCCAAGGGTCCATTGCTGACTCAGGCACCTTATGGTCGTTTTCCTGTGAGTAGATTTTCGAATCCAATGTAAACTGATGGTTTATTGCAACGTTGAGAGCCTCCTAATGCCGATGGGACACTCAAATTGCGACGAGTTTCAATACACCGTCCTTCAGCCGACTTGCCTCGAACGGTCTATTGCTGCCTCGGGGACCTCATGGTCGTTCTCCAGTGAGTCTACATTTTCGATTCCGACACATAACTGATAGGTAATTGTAACGTTCAGGGACTCCTAATGTCAATGGAACACTCAAATTGTGTCGATATTCAATACATTGTCCTCCAGCCGACTTGTCTCCATGGCTCAACTGCTACCTCGGTCACCTTATGGTCGTTTTCATGTGAGTCCAAATATTCGAATCCGACGCAAAACGGACTGCTAATTGTAACGTTCAGAGCCTCCTAATGATGAAGGAACACCCAAATTGCGTCGATATTCAATCCATCGCTCTTAAGCCGACTTGTCTCGAACGGTCTACTGCTACCTCGGTCACCTTATGTCCGTTCTCCTGTGAGTCAAGATATTCGAATCAGACGCAAAACGGACTGTCAATTGTAACGTTCAGAACCTCCTAATGACGATGAAAACTCAAATTGCATCGAGATTCAATACATCGTCCTCCAGCCGTTTTGTCTCCAAGGGGATATTGCTACCTCGGGCACCATTTAGTCCGTCTCGTGTGAGTCTAGAATTTTACTTCCGAAGCAAAACTGATAGTTAATTGTAACGTTCAGGGCCTCCTAATGACGATGGAACACTGAAATTGCGTCGAGATTCAATACATCGTCCTTCAGCCTGCTTGTCTCCAAGGGTCCATTGCTGCCTCGGGCACCTTATGGTCGTTCTCCAGTGAGTCCAGATATACGAATCCGACGCAAAACGGACTGCTAATTGTAACGTTCAAATCCTCCTAATGACGATGGATCACTCAAATTGCGTCGCGATTCAATACATCGTCCTCCAGCCGATTTGTCTCCAAGGGTCCATTGCTGCCGGTGGCACCTAATTGTCGTTCTCCTGGGAGTATAGATTTTCGAATCCGACGGAAATCTGCTAGCTAATTGTAACTTTCAGGGCCTCCTAATGACGATGGAACACTCGAATTGCGTCGAGAGTCAATACATCGTCCTCCAGCCGACTTGTCTCCATGGGTCTACTGCTACCTCGGTCACTTTATTGTCGTTCTCCAGTGAGTCCACATATACGAATCCGACGCAAAACGGACTGCTAATTGTAACGTTCAAATCCTCCTAATGACGATGGATCACTCAAATTGCGTCGCGATTCAATACATCGTCCTCCAGCCGATTTGTCTCCAAGGCTTTATTGCTGCCTTAGACACCTAATTGTCGCTCTCCTGTGAGTCTAGAATTTCGTTTCCGACGCAAAACTGATAGTTAATTGTAACGTTCAGGGCCTCCTAATGACGAGGGAACTCTCAAATTGCGTCGAGATTCAATTCTTCGTCCTCCAGCAGAATTGTCTCTAAGGGTCTATTGCTGCCTCCGTCACCCTATGGTCGTTCTCCTATGAGTCTAGATTTTCGGATCCGACGCATAACTGATAGTTAATTCTAACGTTCAGGGCCTCCTAATGACGATGGAACACTCAAATTGCGTTGAGATTCAATACATCGTCCTCCAGCCGACTTGTCTCCATGGGTCTACTGGTACCTCGGTCACTTTATTGTCGTTCTCCAGTTAATCCAGATATACGAATCCGACGCAAAACGGACTGCTAATTGCAACGTTCAAAGCCTCCTAATGACGATGGATCACTCAAATTGCGTCGCGATTCAATACATCGTCCTCCAGCCGATTTGTCTCCAAGGGTTTATTGCTGCCTTTGACACCTAATTGTCGTTCTCCTGTGAGTCTATATTTTCGAATCCGACACATAACTGATAGTTAATTCTAACGTTCAAGGCCTACTAATGACGATGGAACACTCAAATGCCGTCGAGATTCATTACATTGTCTTCCAGCCGACTTTTCTCCATGGGGAAATTGCTGCCTCGGGCACCATATGGTCTGTCTCCTGTGAGTCTAGATTTTCGCATCCGAAGCAAATATGATAGTTAATTGTAACGTTCAGGGCCTCGTAATGACGATGGAACACACAAATTGCGTCGAGATTCAATACATCGTCCTCTAGCCGACCTCTCTCCATGGGTCTATTGCTACCTCGCTCACCTTATGGTCGTTTTCGTGTGAGACCAGATATTCGAATCCGACGCAAAACGGACTGCCAATTGTCACGTTCAGAGCCTCCTAATGACGATGGAACACTCAAATTGCATCGAGATTCAATACATCGTCCTCCAGCCGTTTTGTCTCCAAGGGGATATTGCTACCTCGGGCACCATTTAGTCCGTCTGGTGTGAGTCTAGAATTTCGTTTCCGACGCAAAACTGATAGTTAATTGTAACGTTCAGGGCCTCCTAATGACGATGGAACACTGAAATTGCTTCGAGATTCAATACATCGTCCTTCAGCCTACTTGTCTCCAAGGTTCCATTGCTTCCTCGGGCACCTTATGGTCGTTCTCCTGTGAGTCTAGATATTCGTATCCGACGCAAAACTTGTGGTTAATTGTAACGTTCAGGGTCTCCTAATGACGATGGAACACTCAAATTACGTCGAGATTCAATACATCGTCCTCCCGCCGACTTGTCTCCAACCGGATATTGCTGTCTCGGGCACCATGTGGTCCGTCTCCTGTGAGTCTAGATTTTCGAATCCGACGCAAAAATGATAGTTAATTGTAACGTTCATGGGTTCCTAATGACGATGGAACACTCAAATTGCGTCGAGATTCTATACATCGTCCACCAGCCGACTTGACTCCAAGTGTCAATTGCTGCCTCGGGTACTTTATGGTCGTTTTCCTGTGAGTAGATTTTCGAATCCGACTCAAAACTGATGGTTTATTGCAACGTTGAGGGCCTCCTAACGACGACGGAACACTGAAATTGCGACGAGATTCAATACATCGTCCCTCAGCCGACTTGTCTCGAACGATCTATTGCTGCCTCGGGCACCTTATGGTCGTTCTCCTGTGAGTCTACATTTTCGATTCCGTCACATAACTGATAGTCAATTGTAACTTTCAGGGCCTCCTAATGACTATGGAACACTCAAATTGCGTCAAGATTCAATACATCGTCATTCAGCCGACTTGTCTCCATGGCTCTACTGCTACCTCGGTCACCTTATGGTCGTTCTCCTGTGAGTCCAGATATTCGAATCCAACGCAAAACGGACTGCTAATTGTAACGTTCAGGGCCTCCTAATGACGATGGAATACTCGAATTGCGTCGAGAGTCAATACATCGTCATTTAGCCGACTTGTCTCCAAGGGTCTATTGCTCCTCGGGCACCTTATGGTTATTCTCCTGTGAGTAGGTTTTCGAATCCGACGCAAAACTGATAGTTAATTGTAACGTTTAGGGACTCCTAATGACAATGGAACACTCAAATTGCGTCGATATTCAATACATCGTCCTATAGCCGACTTGTCTCCATGGCTCTACTGCTACCCCGGTCACCTTATGGTCGTTTTCATGTGAGTCCAAATATTCGAATCCGACGCAAGACGGACTGCCAATTGTAACGTTCAGAATCTCCTAATGACGATGGAACACTCAAATTGCATCGAGATTCAATACATCGTCTTCCAGCCGTTTTGTCTCCAAGGGGATGTTGCTACCTCGGGCACCATTTAGTCCGTCTCGTGTGAGTCTAGAATTTTACTTCCGACGCAAAACTGATAGTTAATTGTAACGTTCAGGGCCTCCTAATGACGATGGAACACTCAAATTTCGTTGAGATTCAACACATCGTCCTCCAGCCGACTTGTCTCCATGGGTCTACCGCTACATCGGTCGCCTAATGTTCGTTCTCCTGTAAGTCCAGATATTCGAATCAGACGCAAAACGGACTGCTAGTTGTAACGTTCAGAGCCTCCTAATGATGATGGAAAACTCAAATTGCGTCGAGATTCAATACATCGTCCACCAGCCGACTTGCCTCCAAGAGTACTTTGCTGCCTCGGGTACCTTATGGTCGTTTTCCTGTGAGTAGATTTTCGAATCCGACGCAAAACTGATGGTTAATTGCAACGTTGAGGGCCTCCTAATGACGATGGAACACTCAAATTGCGTCGAGATTCAATACATCGTCCTTCAGCCGACTTGTCCCGAACGGTCTATTGCTGCCTCGGGCACCTTATGGTCGTTCTCCTGTGAGTCTACATTTTCGATTCCGACACATAACTGATAGTTACTTGTAACGTTCAGGGCCTGCTAATGACGATGTAACACTCAAATGGCGTCAAGATTCAATACATAGTCATTCAGCCGACTTGTCTCCATGGGTCTACTGCTACCTCGGTCACCTTATGGTCGTTCTCCTGTGAGTCCAGATATTCGAATCCGACGCAAAACGGACTGCTAATTGTAACGTTCAGAGCCTCCTAATGATGATGGAAAACTCAAATTGCGTCGAGATTCAATAGATCGTCCTCCAGCCGACTTTGCTCCATGGGTCTACTGCTACCTCGGTCACCTTATGTCCGTTCTCCTGTGAGTCAAGATATTCGAATCAGACGCAAAACGGATTGCTAATTGTAACTTTCAGAGCCTCCTAATGATGATGGCACACTCAAATTGCGTCGAGATTCAATACATCGTCCTTCAGCCGACTTTTGTCGAACGGTCTATTGCTGCCTCGGGCACCTTACGGTCGTTCTCCTGTGAGTCTAGATTTTCGAATCCGAAGCAAAGATGATAGTTAATTGTAACGTTTAGGGGCTACTAATGACGATGGAACACTCAAGTTGCGTCGAGATTCAATACATCGTCCACCAGCCGACTTGTCTCCAAGGGTCCATTGCTGACTCAGGCACCTTATGGTCGTTTTCCTGTGAGTAGATTTTCGAATCCAATGTAAACTGATGGTTTATTGCAACGTTGAGAGCCTCCTAATGCCGATGGGACACTCAAATTGCGACGAGTTTCAATACACCGTCCTTCAGCCGACTTGTCTCGAACGGTCTATTGCTGCCTCGGGGACCTCATGGTCGTTCTCCAGTGAGTCTACATTTTCGATTCCGACACATAACTGATAGGTAATTGTAACGTTCAGGGACTCCTAATGTCAATGGAACACTCAAATTGTGTCGATATTCAATACATTGTCCTCCAGCCGACTTGTCTCCATGGCTCAACTGCTACCTCGGTCACCTTATGGTCGTTTTCATGTGAGTCCAAATATTCGAATCCGACGCAAAACGGACTGCTAATTGTAACGTTCAGAGCCTCCTAATGATGATGGAACACCCAAATTGCGTCGATATTCAATCCATCGGTCTTCAGCCGACTTGTCTCGAACGGTCTACTGCTACCTCGGTCACCTTATGTCCGTTCTCCTGTGAGTCAAGATATTCGAATCAGACGCAAAACGGACTGCCAATTGTAACGTTCAGAACCTCCTAATGACGATGAAAACTCAAATTGCATCGAGATTCAATACATCGTCCTCCAGCCGACTTGTCTCCGAGGGGTTATTGCTACCTCGAGCACCATTTAGTCCGTCTCGTGTGAGTCTAGAATTTTACTTCCGACGCAAAACTGATAGTTAATTGTAACGTTCAGGGCCTCCTAATGACGATGGAACACTGAAATTGCGTCGAGATTCAATACATCGTCCTTCAGCCTGCTTGTCTCCAAGGGTCCATTGCTGCCTCGGGCACCTTATGGTCGTTCTCCAGTGAGTCTAGATTTTCGAATCCGACGGAAAACTGATGGTCAATTGTAACGTTCATGGCCTCCTATTGACGATGGAACCCTCAAATTGCGTCGAGATTCAATTTGCCGTCCTCTAGCCGATTTGTCTCCAAGGGGATATTGCTGCAACGGGCACCATATAGTCCGTCTCCTGTGAGTCTAGATATTCGTATCCGACGCATACCTTGTAGTTAATTGTAACGTTCAGGGTCTCCTAATGACGATGCAACCCTCAAATTGCGTCGAGATTCAATACGCCGTCCTCCGGCCGACTTCTTTCCAAGGGGATATTGCTGCCTCGGGCACCATATGGTCCGTCTCCTATGAGTCTAGATATTCGAATCCGACGCAAAACTTGTAGTTAATTGTAACGATTAGGGTGTCCTAATGACGATGGAGCACTCAAATTTCGTCGAGATTCAATACATCGTCGTCCAGCGGACTTGTCTCCAAGGGTCTATTGCTGCATCGGGCACCTTATGGTCGTTCTCCTGTGAGTCTACATTTTCGATTCCGACTCATAACTGATAGTTAATTGCAACGTTCAGGGCCTCCTAATGACGATGGAACACTCAAATTGCGTTGAGATTCAACACATCGTCCTCCAGCCGACTTGTCTCCATGGGCCTACCACTACCTCGGTCGCCTAATGTTCGTAATCCTGTGAGTCCAGATATTCGAATCCGACGCAAAACGGACTGCTAATTGTAGCGTTCAGAGCCTCCTAATGATGATGGAACACTCAAATTGCGTCGATATTCAATACATCGCAGTTCAGCCGACTTGTCTCGAACGATCTATTGCTGCTTCGCGTACCTTATGGTCGTTCTCCCGTAAGTCTACATTTTTGATTCCGATACATAACTGATAGTTAATTGTAACGTTCATTGCCTCCTAATGACGATGGCACACACAAATTGCGTCAAGATTCAATACTTCGTCATTCAGCCGACTTGTCTCCAAGGGTCTATTGCTCCTCGGGCACATTATAGTTATTCTCCTGTGAGTAGGTTTTCGAATCCGACGCAAAACTGATAGTTAATTGTAACGTTTAGGGCCTCCTAATTACGACGGAAAACTCAAATTGCGTCAAGATTCAATACATCGTCATTCAGCCGACTTGTCTCCATGGCTCTACTGCTACCTCCGTCACCTTATGGTCGTTCTCCTGTGAGTCCAGATATTCGAATCCGACGCAAAACGGACTGCTAATTGTGACGTTCAGAGCCTCCTAATGATGATGGAACACTCAAATTGCGACGAGATTCAATACATCGTCCTTCATCCGACTTGCCTCGAACGGTCTATTGCTGCCTCGGGCACCTTACGGTCGTTCTCCTGTGAGTCTGCATTTTCGAATCCGATACATAACTGATAGTTAATTGTAACTTTCATGGCCTCCTAATGACGATGGAATACTCGAATTGCGTCGAGAGTCAATACATCGTCTTCCAGCCGACTTGTCTCCATGGGTCTAATGCTACCTCAGTCACCTTATGTTCGTTATCCTGTGAGCCCAGATATTCGAATCCGACGGAAAACGGACTGCTAATTGTAGCGTTCAGAGCCTCCTAATGATGATGGAACACTCAAATTGCGTCGATATTCAATACATCGCCCTTCAGCCGACTTGTCTCGAACGGTCTATTGCTGCTTCGCGTACCTTATGGTCGTTCTCCCGTAAGTCGACATTTTTGATTCCGATACATAACTGATAGTTAATTGTAACGTTCATTGCCTCCTAATGACGATGGCACACACAAATTGCGTCAAGATTCAATACTTCGTCATTCAGCCGACTTGTCTCCAAGGGTCTATTGCTCCTCGGGCACATTATAGTTATTCTCCTGTGAGTAGGTTTTCGAATCCGACGCAAAACTGATAGTTAATTGTAACGTTCAGGGACTCCTAATGACGATGGAACACTCAAATTGCGTCGAGATTCAATACATCGTCCTCCTGCCGATTTGTGTCCAACCGGATATTGCTGCCTCGGGCACTATGTGGTCCGTCTCCTGAGAGTCTAGATTTGCTAATCCGACGCAAAAATGATACTTAATTGTAACGTTCAGGGCCTCCTAATGACGAAGGAACACTCAAAATGTGTCTAGATTCAATACATCGTCCTCCAGCGGACTTGTCTCCATGGGTCTTCTGCTACCTCCGTCACCTTATGTTCGTTCTCCTGTGATCCAGATATTCGAATCCGATGCAAAACGGACAGCTAATTGTAACGTTCAGAGCCTCCTAATGATGATGGAAAACTCAAATTGCGTCGAGATTCAATACATCGTCCACCAGCCGACTTGTCTCCAAGGGTCCTTTGCTGCCTCGGGTACCTTATGGTCGTTTTCCTGTGAGTAGATTTTCGAATCCGACGCAAAACTGATAGTTAATTGCAACGTTGAGGGCCTCCTAATGACGATGGAACACTCAAATTGCGTCGAGATTCAATACATCGTCCTTCAGCCGACTTGTCTCGAACGGTCTATTGCTGCCTCGGGCACCTTATGGTCGTTCTCCTGTGAGTCTACATTTTCGATTCCGACACATAACTGACAGTTACTTGTAACGTTCAGGGCCTGCTAATGACGATGGAACACTCAAATTGCGTCAAGATTCAATACATCGTCATTCAGCCGACTTGTCTCCATGGGTCTACTGCTACCTCGGTCACCTTATGGTCGTTCTCCTGTGAGTCCAGATATTCGAATCCGACGCAAAACGGACTGCTAATTGTATCGTTCAGAGCCTCCTAATGATGATGCAAAACTCAAATTGCGTCGAGATTCAATAGATCGTCCTCCAGCCGACTTGTCTCCATGGGTCTACTGCTATCTCGGTCACCTTATGTCCGTTCTCCTGTGAGTCAAGATTTTTGAATCAGACGCAAAACGGACTGCTAATTGTAACGTTCAGAGCCTCCTAATGATGATGGCACACTCAAATTGCGTCGATATTCAATACATCGCCCTTCAGCCGACTTGTCTCGAACGGTCTATTGCTGCTTCGCGAACCTTATGGTCGTTCTTCTGTTAGTCTACATTTTCGATTCCGATACATAACTGATAGTTAATTGTAACGTTCAGGTCCTCCTAATGACGATGGCACACTCAAATAGCGTCAAGATTTAATACATCGTCATTTAGCCGACTTGTCTCCAAGGGTCTATTGCTCCTCGGGCACCTTATGGTTATTCTCCTGTGAGTAGGTTTTCGAATCCGACGCAAATATGATAGTTAATTGTAACGTTCAGGGCCTCCTAATGACGATGGAACACACAAATTGCGTCGAGATTCAATACATCGTCCTCTAGCCGACCTCTCTCCATGGGTCTATTGCTACCTCGCTCACCTTATGGTTGTTTTCGTGTGAGACCAGATATTCGAATCCGACGCAAAACGGACTGCCAATTGTCACGTTCAGAGCCTCCTAATGACGATGGAACACTCAAATTGCATCGAGACTGAATTCATCGTCCTCCAGCCGTTTTGTCTCCAAGGGGATAATGCTTTCTCGGGCACCTTATGGTCGTTCTCCAGTGAGTCTAGATTTTCGTATCCGACGCAAAACTGATGGTTAATTGTAACGTTCATGGCCTCCTAATGACGATGGAACCCTCAAATGCGTCGAGATTCAATACGTCGTCCTCTAGGCGACTTGTCTCCAAGGAAATATTGCTGCCTCGGGCATTATATGGTCCGTCTCCTGTGAGTCTAGATATTCGTATCCGACACTAAACATGTAGTTAATTGTAACGTTCAGCGTCTCCTAATGACGATGGAACACTCAAATTACGTCGAGATTCAATACATCGTCCTCCCCCCGACTTGTCTCCAACCGGATATTGCTGCCTCGGGCACCATGTGGTCCGTCTCCTGTGAGTCTAGATTTACGAATCCGACGTAAACATTATACTTAATTGTAACTTTCAGGGCCTCCTAATGACGAAGGAACACTCAAATTGCGTCGAGATTAAATACATCGTCCTCCAGCGGACTTGTCTCCATGGGTCTTCTGCTACCTCGGTCACCATATGTTCGTTCTCCTGTGATCCAGATATTCGAATCCGACGCAGAACGGACAGGTAATTGTAACGTTCAGAGCCTCCTAATGATGATGGAACACTCAAATTGCGTCGAGATTCAATACATCGTCCTTCAGCCGATTAGTCTCGAACGGTCTATTGCTGCCTCTGCACCTTATGGCCGTTCACTTGTGAGTCTGCATTTTCTAATCCGACACATAACTGATAGTTAATTGTAACGTTCAGGGCCTCCTAATGACGATGGACTACTCGAATTACGTCGAGAGTCAATACATCGACCTCCAGGCGGCTTGTCTTCAAGTGTCTATTGCTGCCTCTGGCACCTAATGGTCTTGCACCTGTGAGTCTAGATTTTCGAATCCGACACATAACTGATAGCTAATTCTAACGTTCAGGGCCTCCTAACGGCGATGGAACACTCAAATGGCGTCGAGATGCAATACATCGTCTTCCAGCCGACTTTTCTCCATGGGAAATTGCTGCCTCGGGCACCATATGGTCTGTCTCCTGTGAGTCTAGGTTTTCGAATCCGAAACAAAAATGATAGTTAATTGTAACGTTCAGGGGTTCCTAATGACGATGGAACACTCAAATTGCGTCGTGATTCTATACATCGTCCACCAGCCGACTTGATTCCAAGTGTCAATTGCTGCCTCGGGTAACTTATGGTCGTTTTCCTGTGAGTAGATTTTCGAATCCGACGCAAAACTGATGGTTTATTGCAACGTTGAGGGCCTCCTAACGACGACGGAACACTGAAATTGCGTCGAGATTCAATACATCGTCCCTCAGCCGACTTGTCTCGAACGAACTATTGCTGCCTCGGGCACCTTACGGTCGTTCTCCTGTGAGTCTGCATTTTCGAATCCGACACATAACTGATAGTTAATTGTAGCGTTCAGGGCCTCCTAATGACGATGGAATACTCGAATTGCGTCGAGAGTCAATACATCGTCATTTAGCCGTCTTGTCTCCAAGGGTCTATTTCTCCTCGGGCACCTTATGGTTATTCTCCTGTGAGTAAGTTTTCGAATCCGACGCAACACTGATAGTTAACTGTAACGTTCAGGGACTCCTAATGTCAATGGAACACTCAAATTGCGTCGATATTCAATACATCGTCCTCCAGCCGACTTGTCTCCATGGCTCTACTGCTACCTCGGTCACCTTATGGTCGTTCTCCTGTGAGTCCAGATATTCGAATCCGACGCAAAACGGACTGCTAATTGTATCGTTCAGAGCCTCCTAATGATGATGCAAAACTCAAATTGCGTCGAGATTCAATAGATCGTCCTCCAGCCGATTTGTCTCCATGGGTCTAAAGCTACCTCAGTCACCTTATGTTCGTTATCCTGTAAGTCCAGATATTCGAATCCGACGCAGAACGGACTGCAAATTGTAGCGTTCAGAGCCTCCTAATGATGATGGAACCCTCAAATTGCGTCGATATTCAATACATCTCCCTTCAGCCGACTTGTCTCGAACGGTCTATTGCTGCTTCGCGTACCTTATGGTCGTTCTCCCGTGAGTCTACATTTTTGATTCCGATACATAACTGATAGTTAATTGTAACGTTCATTGCCTCCTAATGACGATGGCACACACAAATTGCGTCAAGATTCAATACATCGCCATTCAGATGACTTGTCTCCAAGGGTCTATTGCTCCTCGGGCACATTATAGTTATTCTCCTGTGAGTAGGTTTTCGAATCCGACGCAAAACTGATAGTTACTTGTAACGTTCAGGGCCTGCTAATGACGATGGAACACTCAAATTGCGTCAAGATTCAATACATCGTCATTCAGCCGTCTTGTCTCCATGGGTCTACTGCTACCTCGGTCACCTTATGGTCGTTCTCCTGTGAGTCCAGATATTCGAATCCGACGCAAAACGGAGTGCTAATTGTAACGTTCAGAGCCTCGTAATGATGATGGAAAACTCAAATTGCGTCGAGATTCAATAGATCGTCCTCCAGCCGACTTGTCTCCATGGGTCTACTGCTACCTCGGTCACCTTATGTCCGTTCTCCTGTGAGTCAAGATTTTCGAATCAGACGCAAAACGGACTGCTAATTGTAACGTTCAGAGCCTCCTAATGATGATGGCACACTCAAATTGCGTCGTGATTCAATACATCGTCCTTCAGCCGACTTGTCTCGAACGGTCTATTGCTGACTCGGGCACCTTACGGTCGTTCTCCTGTGAGTCTGCATTTTCGAATCCGACACATAACTGATTGTTAATTGTAACGTTCAGGGCCTCCTAATGACGATGGAATACTCGAATTGCGTCGAGAGTCAATACATCGTCCTCCAGCCGACTTGTCTCCATGGGTCTAATGCTACCTCAGTCACCTTATGTTCGTTATCCTGTGAGTCCAGATATTCGAATCCGACGCAAAACGGACTGCTAATTGTAGCGTTCAGAGCCTCCTAATGATGATGGAACACTCAAATTGCGTCGATATTCAATACATCGTCCTTCAGCCGACTTGTCTCGAACGGTCTATTGCTGCTTCGCGCACCTTATGGTCGTTCTTCTGTTAGTCTACATTTCGGTTCCGATACATAACTGATAGTTAATTGCAACGTTCAGGTCCTCCTAATGACGATGGAACACTCAAATTGCGTCAAGATTTAATACATCGTCATTTAGCCGACTTGTCTCCAAGGGTCTATTGCTCCTCGGGCACCTTATGGTTATTCTCCTGTGAGTAGGTTTTCGAATCCGACGCAAAACTGATGGTTAAGTGTAACGTTCCGGGACTCCTAATGTCAATGGAACACTCAAATTGCGTCGATATTCAATACATCGTCCTCCAGCCGACTTGTCTCCATGGGTCTATTGCTACCTCGCTCACCTTATTGTCGTTTTCATGTGAGTTCAGATATTCGAATCCGACGCAAAACGGACTGCCAATTGTAACGTTCAGAACCTCCTAATGACGATGGAACACTCAAATTGCATGGACATTCAATACATCGTCGTCCAGCCGTCTGTCTCCAAGGGGATATTGCTACCTCGGGCACCATTTAGTCCGTCTCGTGAGAGTCTAGAATTTTGATTCCGACGCAAAACTGATAGTTAATTGTAACGTTCAATGCCTCCTAATGACGATGGAACACTGAAATTGCGTCGAGATTCAATACATCGTCCTTCAGCCTGCTAGTCTCCACGGGTCCATTGCTGCCTCGGGCACCTTATGGTCGTTCTCCAGTGAGTCTAGATTTTCGAATCCGACGCAAACCTGATGGTTAATTGTAACGTTCACGGCCTCCAAATACGACGGAACCCTCAAATTGCGTCGAGATTCAATTCGTCGTCCTCTAGCCGACTTGTTTCCAAGGGGATATTGCTGTAACGGGCAGCATATGGTCCGTCTCCTGTGAGTCTAGATATTCGTATCCGACGCAAAACTTGTAGTTAATTGAACGTTCAGAGCCTCCTAATGATGATGGAACACTCAAATTGCGTCGAGATTCATTACATCGTCCTTTAGCCGACTTGTCTCGAACGGTCTATTGCTGCCTCGCTCACCTTATGGTCGTTCTCCTGTGAGTCTACATTTTCGATTCCGACACATAACTAACAGTTAATTGTAACGTTCAGGGCCTCCTAATGGCGATGGAACACTCAAATTGCGTCGTGATTAAATACATCGTCATTCAGCCGACTTGTCTCCAAGGGTCTATTGCTTTTCGGGCACCTTATGGTTATTCTCCTGTGGGTAGATTTTCGAATCCGACGCAAAACTGATAGTTAATTGTAACGTTCAGGGCCTCCTAATGTCAATGGAACACTCAAATTGCGTCGAGATTCAATACATCGTCCTCCAGCCGACTTGTCTCCAAGGGGATATTGCTGCCTCGGGCACCATATAGTCCTTCTCCTGTGAGTCTAGAATTTCGAATCCGACGCAAAACTGATAGTTAATTGTAACGTTCAGGGCCTCCTAATGACGATGGAACCCTCAAATTGCGTCGAGATTCAATACGCCGTCCTCAAGCCGACTTGTTTCCAAGGGGATATTGCTGCCTCGGGCACCATATGGTCCGTCTCCTGTGAGTCTAGATATTCGAATCCGACGCAAAATTTGTAGTTAATTGTAACGATCAGGGTGTCCTAATGACGATGGAGCACTCAAATTGCGTCGAGATTCAATACATCGTCCTCCAGCGGACTTGTCTCCAAGGGTCTATTGCTGCAACGGGCACCTTATGGTCGTTCTCCTGTGAGTCTACATTTTCGATTCCGACTCATAACTGATAGTTAATTGCAACGTTCAGGGCCTCCTAATGACTATAGAACACTCAAATTGCGTTGAGATTCAACACATCGTCCTCCAGCCGACTTGTCTCCATGCGTCTACTGCTACCTCGGTCACCTAATATTCGTTCTCCTGTGAGTCCAGATATTCGAATCAGACGCAAAACGGACTGCTCATTGTAACGTTCAGAGCCTCCTAATGATGATGGAACACTCAAATTGCGTCGAGATTCAATACATCGTCCTTCAGCCGACTTCTCTCGAACGGCCTATTGCTGCCTCGGGCACCTTATGGTCGTTCTCCTGTGAGACTGCATTTTCTAATCCGCCACATAAGTGATAGTTAATTGTAACGTTCAGGGCCTCCTAATGTCAATGGAATACTCGAATGGCGTCGAGAGTCAATACATCTTCCTCCAGGCGACTTGTCTTCAAGTGTCTATTGCCGCCTCGGGCACCTCATGTTCTTTCTCCAGTGAGTCTAGATTTTCGAAACCGACGCTAAACTGATTGTTAATTGTAACGTTCAGGGCCTCCTAACGACGATGGAACACTCAAATGGCGTCGAGATTCAATACATCGTCTTCCAGCCGACTTTTCTCCATGGGGAAATTGCTGCCTCGGGCACCATATGGTCTGTCTCCTGTGAGTCTAGATTTTCGAATCCGAAGCAAAAATGATAGTTAATTGTAACGTTCAGGGTTTTCCTAATGACGATGGAACACTCAAATTGCGTCGAGATTCAATACATCGTCCACCAGCCGACTTGTCTATAAGCTTCCTTTGCTGCCTCGGGTACCTTATGGTCGTTTTCCTGTGAGTAGATTTTCGAATTCGACGCAAAACTGATGGTTAATTGCAACGTTGAGGGCCTCCTAATGACGATGGAACACTCAAATTGCGTCGAGATTCAATACATCGTCCTTCAGCCGACTTGTCTCGAACGGTCTATTGCTGCCTTGGGCACCTTATGGTCGTTCTCCTGTGAGTCTACATTTTCGATTCTGACACATAACTGATAGTTACTTGAAACGTTCAGGGCCTGCTAATGACGATGGAACACTCAAATTGCGTCAAGATTCAATACATCGTCATTCAGCCGACTTGTCTCGAACGGTCTATTGCTGCCTCGGGGACCTTATGGTCGTTCTCCAGTGAGTCTAGATTTTCGAAACCGACGCAAAACTGTTTGTTAATTGTAACGTTCAGGGCATCCTAATGACGATGGAACACTCAGATTGCGTTGCGATTCAATACATCGTCCACCAGCCGACTTCTCTCCAAGGGTCCATTGCTGACTCGGGCACGTTATGGTCGTTTTCCTGTCAGTAGATTTTCGTATCCGACGCAAAACAGATGGTTTATTGCAACGTTGAGAGCCTCCTAATGACGATGGGACACTCAAATTGCGTCGAGATTCTATACATCGTCCTTCAGCCGACTTGTCTCGAACGGTCTATTGCTGCCTCGGGGACCTTATGGTCGTTCTCCAGTGAGTCTACATTTTCGATTCCCACACATAACTGATAGTTAATTGTAATGTTCAGGGCTTCCTAATGGCGATTGAACATTCAAATTGCGTTGTGATTTAATACATCGTCCTCCAGCCGACTTGTCTCCATGGGTGTAATGCTACCTCAGTCACCTCATGTTCGTTATCCTGTGAGTCCAGATATTCGAATCCAACGCAAAACGGACTGCTAATTGTAGCGTTCAGAGCCTCCTAATGATGATGGAACACTCAAATTGCGTCGATATTCAATACATCGCCCTTCAGCCGACTTTCTCGATCGGTCTATTGCTGCTTCGCGTACCTTATGGTCGTTCTCCTGTGAGTCTACATTTTCGATTCCGATACATAACTGATAGTTAATTGTAACGTTCATTGCCTCCTAATGACCATGGCACACACAAATTGCGTCAGGATTCAATACATCGTCATTCAGCCGACTTGTCTCCACGGGTCTATTGCTCCTCGGGCACATTATAGTTATTCTCCTGTGAGTAGGTTTTCGAATCCGACCCAAAACTGATAGTTATTTGTAACGTTCAGGGCCTCCTAATGACGACGGAAAACTCAAATTGCGTCAAGATTCAATACATCGTCATTCAGCCGACTTGTCTCCATGGGTCTTCTGCTACCTCGGTCACCTTATGATCGTTCTCCTGTGAGTCCAGATATTCGTATCAGACGCAAAACGGACTGCTAATTGTAACCTTCAGAGCCTCGTAATGATGATGGAACACTCAAATTGCGTCGAGATTCAATACATCGTCCTTCAGCCGACTTGTCTCTAACGGTCTATTGCTGCCTCGGGCACTTTATGGTCGTTCTCCAGTGAGTCTAGATTTTCGAATCCGACGCAAAACTGTTTGTTAATTCTAACGTTCAGGGCCTCCTAACGACGATGGAACACTCAAATTGCGTCGAGATTCAATACATCGTCGTCCAGCGGACTTTTCTCCATGGGGAAATTACTGCCTCGGGCACCATATGGTCTGTCTCCTGTGAGTCTAGATTTTCGAATCCGAAGCAAAAATGATAGTTAATTATAACGTTCAGGGGCTCCTAACGACGATGAACATTCAAATTGCGTCGAGATTCAATACATCGTCCATCAGCCGACTTGTCTCGAACGGTCTATTGCTGCCTCGCGCACCTTATGGTCGCGTTCCTGTGAGTCTACATTTTCGATTCCGACACATATCTGATAGTTAATTGTAACGTTCAGGGCCTCCTAATGACGATGGAACACTCAAATTGCGTCGATATTCAATACATCTTCCTCCAGCCGACTTGTCTCCATGGGTCTATTGCTACCTCGCTCACCTTATGGTCGTTCTCCTGTGAGTACAGATATTCGAATCCGACAAAAGCGGACTGCCAATTGAAACGTTCAAACCTCTTAATGACGATGGAAACCTCAAATTGCAACGAGATTCAATACATCTTCCTCCAGCCGTTTTGAGTCCAAGGGGATATTGCTGTCTCTGGCACAATATGGTGCATCTCCTGTGAGTCTAGATTTTCGAATCCGATTCGAAACTGATAGTTAATTGTAACATTCATGGTCTCCTAATTACGATGGAACACTCAAATTGCGTCGAGTTTCAATACATCGTCCTCCAGCCGACTTGTCTCGTAGGGGATATTCCTGTCTCGGGTGCCTTATGTTCGTTCTCCTGTGAGTCTTGATTTTCGAATCCGACGCAAAACTGACAGTTAATTAGTACGTTCATGGGCTCCTAATGACGATGGAACACTCAAATTGCGTCGAGAATCAATACATCGTCCTCCAGCCAACTTTTCTCCAAGGTGAAATTGCTGCCTCGGACACCTTATGTTCATTCTCCTGTGAGTCTAGATTTTAGAATCCGACGCATAAATGATAGTTAATTGTAACGTTCAGCGCCTCCTAATGACGATGGAACACTAAAATTCCGTCGAGATTCAATACTTCGTCCTCCAGCCGTTTTGTCTCGTAGGGGATATTCCTGCCTCGGGCACCTTATGGTCGTTCTCCTGTGAGTCTACATTTTCGATTCCGACACATATCTGATAGTTAATTGTAACGTTCAGGGCCTCCTAATGACGATGGAACTATGAAATTGCGTCAAGATTCAATACATCGTCCATCAGCCTACTTGTCTCCAAGGGTCCATTGCTACCTCGGTCACCTTATGGTCGTTCTCCTTTGAGTACAGATATTCGAATCCGACGCAAAACGAACTGCTAATTGTAAGGTTCAGAGCCTCCTAATGATGATGGAACACTCAAATTGCGGCGAGATTCAATACATCGTCCTCCAGCCGAATTGTATCCAAGAGGATGTTGCTGCCTCGGGCACCATATAGTCCTTCTCCTGTGAATCTAGAATTTCGAATCCGACGCAAAACTGATTGTTAATTGTAACGTTCAGGACCTCCTAATCACGATGGAACACTCAAATTGAGTCGAGATTCAATACATCGTCCTCCAGCAGACTTGTCTCCAAAGGGATATTGCTGTCTCGGGCACCTTATGCTCCGACTCCTGTGAGTGTAGATTGTCGAATCCGACGCTATACTGATTGTTAATTGTAACGTTCGGGGCCTCCTAATGACATGGGAACACTCGAATTGCGTCGAGAGTCAATATATCGTCCTCCAGGCGACTTGTCTCCAATGGTCTAATCCTGCCTCGGGCACCTAATTGTCGTTCTCCTGGGAGTCTCGATTTTCGAATCCGACGGAAATCTGATAGTTAATTGTAGCGTTCATGGCCCCCTAATGACGACGGAACCCTCAAATTGCGTCGAGATTTAATACATCTCCCTCCAGCCGACTTGTCTCCAAGGGGTTATTGCTCCCTCGGGCACCTTATCGTCGCTCTTCTGTGAGTCTAGATTTTCGAATCCGACGCGCAACCGATAGTTAATTCTAACTTTCGGGCGTCCTAATGACGATGGAACACTCAAATTGCGTCGATATTCAATACATCGTCCTCCAGCCTACATGTCTCCAAGGGTCTATTGCAGCCTGTGGCACATAATTGTCGTTCTCCTGGGAGTCTAGATTTTCGAATCCGACGGAAATCTGACAGTTAATTGTAACGTTCAGGACCTCCTAATGATGATGGAACACTCGAATTGCGTCGAGAGTCTATACGTCGTCCTCCAGGCGACTTGTCTCCAAGGCTCTATTTATGTCTCGGGCACCTTTTGGTCGTTCTCCAGTGTGTCTAGATTTTCGAATCAGACGCTAAGCTGATGGTTAATTGTAACGTTCATGGCCTCCTAATGACGATGGAACACTCAAATTGCGTCGAGATTCAATACATCGTCCTCCAGCCGACTTGTGTCCTACGGGATATTGCTGCCTCGGGCACCATGTGGTCCGTCTCCTGTGAGCCTAGATTTTCGAATCCGACGCAAAAATGATACTTAAATGTAACTTTCAGGGCCTCCTAATGACGATGGAACAATCAAATTGCGTAAAGGTTCAATACATTCTCCTCCAGCCGACTTGTCTCCAAGGGGATATTGCTCCCTCGGGCACCATTTAACCCGCCTCCTGTGAGTCTACAATTTCGAATCCGCGCAAAACTGATAGTTAATTGTACCGTTCAGGGCCTCCTAATGACGATGGAACACTGAAATTGCGTCGAGATTAAATACATCGTCCTTCAGCCGACTTGTCTCCAAGGGTCCATTGCTGCCTCGGGCACCTTATGATCGTTCCCCTGTGAGTCTACATTTTCGATTCCGACACATAACTGATAGTTAATTGTAACATTCAGGGCCTCCTAATGACGATGGAACACTCAAATTGCGTCGAGATTCAATACATCGTCCTTCAGCCGACTTCTCTCGAACGGCCTATTGCTGCCTCGGGCACCTTATGGTCGTTCTCCTGTGAGACTGCATTTTCTAATCCGCCACATAACTGATAGTTAATTGTAACGTTCAGGGCCTCCTAATGACAATGGAATACTCGAATGGCGTCGAGAGTCAATACATCTTCCTCCAGGCGACTTGTCTCCAAGGGTCTATTGCAGCCTCGGTCACCCCATGGTCCGACTGCCGTGAGTCTAGAATATCGAATCCGACGCAAAACTGATAGTTAATTGTAACGTTCAGTGCCTCCTAATTTCGAAGGAAGACACAAATTGCGTCGAGATATAATACATCGTCCTCCAGACGACTTGTCTCCATGGGTCTACTGCTACCTCGGTCACCTTATGGTCGTTCTCCTGTGAGTCCAGATATTCGAGTCCGACGCAAAAGGGACTGCTAATTGTAACGTTCAGAGATTCCTATTGGTGATGGAACACTCAAATTGCGTCGAGATTCAATACATCGACCTCCAGACGACTTGTCTCCGTGGGTCTACTGCTACCTCGGTCACCTTATTGTCGTTCTCCTGTGAGTCCAGATATTCGAGTCCGACGCAAAAGGGACTGCTAATTGTAACGTTCAGAGATTCCTAATGATGATGGAACACTCAAATTGCGTCGATATTCAATACATCATCCTCCAGCCGAAATGTCTCCCATGGGATATTGCTGCCTCGGGCACCATATAGTCATTCTCCTGTGAGTCTAGATTTTCGAATCCGACGCAAAACTGATTGTAATTGTAACGGTCAGGGCCTCCTAATGACGATGGAACACACAAATTGCGTCGCGATTCAATACTTCGTCATCCAGCCGTTTTGTCTCCATGGGTCTATTGCAGCCTGTGGTACCTAATTGTCGTTCTATTGGGAGTCTAGATTTTCGAATCCGACGGAAATCTGACAGTTAATTGTAACGTTCAGGACCTCCTAATGATGTTGCAACACTCGAATTGCGTCGAGAGTCTATTCATCGTCCTCCAGGCGACTAGTCTCCAAGGCTCTATTGCTGTCTCGGGCACCTTATGGACGTTCTCCAGTGAGTCTAGATTTTCGAATCCTACGCTAAGCTGATGGTTAATTGTAACGTTCATGGCCTCATAATGACGAAGGAACACTCAAATTGCGTCGAGATTCAATACATCGTCATACAGCCGACTTGTCTCCAAGGGTCTATTGCTGCCTCGGGCACCTTATGGTCGTTCTTCTATGAACCTAGATTTTCGGAGCCGACGCATAACTGATAGTTAATTGTAACGTTCAACGCCTCCTAATGAGGATAGAACACTCAAATTGCGTCGAGATTCAATACGTCGCCCTCCAGCCGACTTGTGTCCAAGGGGATATTGCTGCCTCGGGCACCATATAGTCCTACTCCTGAGAGTCTAGAATTTTGTATCCGACGCAAAACTGATAGTTAATTGTGACGTTCAGGACCTCCTAATCTCGATGGAGTACTCAAATTGCGTCGAGAGTCAATACATCGTCCTCCAGCCGACTTGTCTCCAAAGGGAATTGCTGTCTCGGGCACCTTATCCTCCGACCCCTGTGAGTCTAGATTTTCGAATCCGACACAAAACTTGTAGTTAATTGTAACGTTTAGTTCCTCTTAATGACGACGGAACACTCAAATTGCGTCGAGATTCAATTCATCGACCAACCCGCCGAATTGTGTCCAACGGGATATTGCTGCCTCGGGCACCATGTGGTCCGTCTCCTGTGAGTCTAGATTTTCGAATCCGACGCGAAACTGATAGTTAATTGTAACGTTCGTGCGACCTAATGACAATGGAACACTCAAATTGCGTCGAGATCAATACATCGTCCTCCAGCCTACTTGTCTGCCTCGGTCACCCTATGGTCTGACTCCTGTGACTAGAATTTCGAATCCGACGTAAAACTGCTAGTTAATTGTAACGTTCATTGCCTCCTGATGACGTTGGAACACTCAAATTGCGTCGAGATTCAATACATCGTCCTCCAGCCGACTTGTCTGCAAGGGTCTGTCTCTTGTGAGTCTAGGTTTTCGAATCCGACGCGCAAATGGTAGTTAATTGTAACTTTCAGGGCCTCTTAATGACGATGGAACACTCAAATTGCGTCGAGATTCAATACATCGTCCTCCAGGCGACTTGTCTCCAAGGGTCTATTGCTGCCTCGGGCACCCTATGGTCGTTCTCCTATGAGTCTAGATTTTCGGAGCCGTCGCATAACTGATAGTTAATTGTAACGTTCAGCGCCTCCTAATGACGATAGAACACTCAAATTGCGTCGCTATTCAATACGTCGCCCTCCAGCCGACTTGTCTCCAACGGTCTATTGCTGCCTCGGTCACCCTATGCTCCGACTCCTGTGACTCTAGAATTTCCAATCCGACGCAAAACTGATAGTTAATTGTAACGTTTAGGGCCTCATAATGTCGATGGAATACTCAAATTGCGTCGAGATTCAATGCATCGTCCTCTAGCCGACTTCTCTCCAAGGGGATATTGCTGCCTCGGGCACCATACGGTCTATCTCCTGTGAGTCTAGATTTTTGAACCCGACGCGAAACTGATAGTTAATTGTAACGTTCATGGGCTCCTAATGACGATGGAACACTCAAATTGCGTCGAGATTAGTTACGTCGCCCTCCAGCCGACTGGTCTCCAAGGGGATATTGCTGTTTCGGGCACCATATGGTCCGTCTCCTGTGAGTCTAGATTTTCGAATCCGACGCGAAACTGATAGTTAATTGTAACGTTCGAGCGTCCTAATGGCGATGGAACACTCAAATTGCGTCGAGATTCAGTACATCGTCCTCCAGCCTACTTGTCTCCAAGGATCTAATGCTGCATCGATCACCCTATGGTCCGACTCCTCTGTCTAGAATTTCGAATCCGACGCAAAACTGATAGTTCATTGTAACGTTCAGGGCATCCTGATGACGATGGAACACTCAAATTGCGTCGAGATTCAATACGTCGTCCTCCAGCCGCCTTGTCTCAAAGGGGATATTGCTGACTCGGGCACCATATGGTCCGTCTCCTGTGAGTCTAGATGTCGAATCCGACGCAAAACTGATAGTTAATTGTAACGTTCGTGCGACTTAATGACAATGGAACACTCAAATTGCGTCGAGATCAATACATCGTCCTCCAGCCAACTTTCTCCAAGGTGAAATTGCTGCCTCGGACACCTTATGTTCATTCTCCTGTGAGTCTAGATTTTAGAATCCGACGCATAAATGATAGTTAATTGTAACGTTCAGCGCCTCCTAATGACGATGGAACACTCAAATTCCGTCGAGATTCAATACTTCGTCCTCCAGCCGTTTTGTCTCGTAGGGGATATTCCTGCCTCGGGCACCTTATGGTCGTTCTCCTGTGAGTCTACATTTTCGATTCCGACACATATCTGATAGTTAATTGTAACGTTCAGGGCCTCCTAATGACGATGGAACTATGAAATTGCGTCAAGATTCAATACATCGTCCATCAGCCTACTTGTCTCCAAGCGTCCATTGCTACCTCGGTCACCTTATGGTCGTTCTCCTGTGAGTACAGATATTCGAATCCGACGCAAAACGAACTGCTAATTGTAAGGTTCAGAGCCTCCTAATGATGATGGAACACTCAAATTGCGTCGAGATTCAATACATCGTCCTCCAGCCGAATTGTATCCAAGGGGATGTTGCTGCCTCGGGCACCATACAGTCCTTCTCCTGTGAATCTAGAATTTCGAATCCGACGCAAAACTGATTGTTAATTGTAACGTTCAGGACCTCCTAATCACGATGGAACTTTCAAATTGAGTCGAGATTCAATACATCGTCCTCCAGCAGACTTGTCTCCAAAGGGATATTGCTGTCTCGGGCACCTTACGCTCCGACTCCTGTGAGTCTAGATTGTCGAATCCGACGCTATACTGATTGTTAATTGTAACGTTCGGGGCCTCCTAATGACATGGGAACACTCGAATTGCGTCGAGAGTCAATATATCGTCCTCCAGGCGACTTGTCTCCAATGGTCTAATCCTGCCTCGGGCACCTAATTGTCGTTCTCCTGGGAGTCTCGATTTTCGAATCCGACGGAAATCTGATAGTTAATTGTAGCGTTCATGGCCCCCTAATGACGACGGAACCCTCAAATTGCGTCGAGATTTAATACATCTCCCTCCAGCCGACTTGTCTCCAAGGGGTTATTGCTCCCTCGGGCACCTTATCGTCGCTCTTCTGTGAGTCTAGATTTTCGAATCCGTCGCAAAACTAATGACGATGGAACACTCAAATTGCGTCAAGATTCAATACGTCGTCCTCCAGCCGACTTGTCTCCAAGGGGATATTGCTGCCTCGGGCACCATATGGTCCGTCTCCTGTGGGTCCAGATTTTCGAATCCGACGCGCAACCGATAGTTAATTCTAACTTTCGGGCGTCCTAATGACGATGGAACACTCAAATTGCGTCGATATTCAATACATCGTCCTCCAGCCTACATGTCTCCAAGGGTCTATTGCAGCCTGTGGCACATAATTGTCGTTCTCCTGGGAGTCTAGATTTTCGAATCCGACGGAAATCTGACAGTTAATTGTAACGTTCAGGACCTCCTAATGATGATGGAACACTCGAATTGCGTCGAGAGTCTATACATCGTCCTCCAGGCGACTTGTCTCCAAGGCTCTATTTATGTCTCGGGCACCTTTTGGTCGTTCTCCAGTGTGTCTAGATTTTCGAATCAGACGCTAAGCTGATGGTTAATTGTAACGTTCATGGCCTCCTAATGACGATGGAACACTCAAATTGCGTCGAGATTCAATACATCGTCCTCCAGCCGACTTGTGTCCTACGGGATATTGCTGCCTCGGGCACCATGTGGTCCGTCTCCTGTGAGCCTAGATTTTCGAATCCGACGCAAAAATGATACTTAAATGTAACTTTCAGGGCCTCCTAATGACGATGGAACAATCAAATTGCGTAAAGGTTCAATACATTCTCCTCCAGCCGACTTGTCTCCAAGGGGATATTGCTACCTCGGGCACCATTTAACCCGCCTCCTGTGAGTCTACAATTTCGAATCCGCGCAAAACTGATAGTTAATTGTACCGTTCAGGGCCTCCTAATGACGATGGAACACTGAAATTGCGTCGAGATTAAATACATCGTCCTTCAGCCGACTTGTCTCCAAGGGTCCATTGCTGCCTCGGGCACCTTATGATCGTTCCCCTGTGAGTCTACATTTTCGATTCCGACACATAACTGATAGTTAATTGTAACATTCAGGGCCTCCTAATGACGATGGAACACTCAAATTGCGTCGAGATTCAACACGTCGACCTCCAGCCGACTTGTCTCCAAGGGGATATAGCTGCCTCGAACACCACATGGTCCGCCTCCTGTGAGTCTAGATTTTCGAATCCGACGCGAAACTGATTGTTAATTGTAACGTTCGGGCGTCCTAATGACGATGGAACACTCAAATTGCGTCGAGATTCAACACGTCGTCCTCGAGCCTACTTGTCTCCAAGGGTCTATTGCAGCCTCGGTCACCCAATGGTCCGACTGCCGTGAGTCTAGAATATCGAATCCGACGCAAAACTGATAGTTAATTGTAACGTTCGTGCGACCTAATGACAATGGAACACTCAAATTGCGTCGAGATCAATACATCGTCCTCCAGCCTACTTGTCTGCCTCGGTCACCCTATGGTCTGACTCCTGTGACTAGAATTTCGAATCCGACGTAAAACTGCTAGTTAATTGTAACGTTCATTGCCTCCTGATGACGTTGGAACACTCAAATTGCGTCGAGATTCAATACATCGTCCTCCAGCCGACTTGTCTGCAAGGGTCTGTCTCTTGTGAGTCTAGGTTTTCGAATCCGACGCACAAATGGTAGTTAATTGTAACTTTCAGGGCCTCCTAATGACGATGGAACACTCAAATTGCGTCGAGATTCAATACATCGTCCTCCAGGCGACTTGTCTCCAAGGGTCTATTGCTGCCTCGGGCACCCTATGGTCGTTCTCCTATGAGTCTAGATTTTCGGAGCCGTCGCATAACTGATAGTTAATTGTAACGTTCAGCGCCTCCTAATGACGATAGAACACTCAAATTGCGTCGCTATTCAATACGTCGCCCTCCAGCCGACTTGTCTCCAACGGTCTATTGCTGCCTCGGTCACCCTATGCTCCGACTCCTGTGACTCTAGAATTTCCAATCCGACGCAAAACTGATAGTTAATTGTAACGTTTAGGGCCTCATAATGTCGATGGAATACTCAAATTGCGTCGAGATTCAATGCATCGTCCTCTAGCCGACTTCTCTCCAAGGGGATATTGCTGCCTCGGGCACCATACGGTCTATCTCCTGTGAGTCTAGATTTTTGAACCCGACGCGAAACTGATAGTTAATTGTAACGTTCATGGGCTCCTAATGACGATGGAACACTCAAATTGCGTCGAGATTAGTTACGTCGCCCTCCAGCCGACTGGTCTCCAAGGGGATATAGCTGTTTCGGGCACCATATGGTCCGTCTCCTGTGAGTCTAGATTTTCGAATCCGACGCGAAACTGATAGTTAATTGTAACGTTCGAGCGTCCTAATGGCGATGGAACACTCAAATTGCGTCGAGATTCAGTACATCGTCCTCCAGCCTACTTGTCTCCAAGGATCTAATGCTGCATCGATCACCCTATGGTCCGACTCCTCTGTCTAGAATTTCGAATCCGACGCAAAACTGATAGTTCATTGTAACGTTCAGGGCATCCTGATGACGATGGAACACTCAAATTGCGTCGAGATTCAATACATCGTCCTCCAGCCGACTTGTCTCCAAGGGGTTATTGCAGCCTCGATCACCATATAGTCCTTCTCCTGTGAGTCTAGAATTTTGAATCCGACGCAAAACTGATAGTTAATTGTGACGTTCAGGACATCCTAATCTCGATGGAACACTCAAATTGCGTCGAGATTGAATACATCGTCCTCCAGCCGACTTGTCTCCAAAGGGAATTGCTGTCTCGGGCACCTTATCCTCCGACCACTGTGAGTCTAGATTTTCGAATCCGACGCAAAACTTGTAGTTAATTGTAACGTTTAGGGCCTCTTAATGACGACTGATCACTCAAATTGCGCCGTGATTCAATTCATCGTCCTCCTGCCGACTTGTGTCCAACAGGATATTGCTGCCTCGGGCACCATGTGGTCCGTCTCCTGTGAGTCTAGATTTTCGAATCCGCCGCAAAAATGATACTTAATTGTAACGTTCAGGGCCTCCTAATGACGAAGGAACACTCAAATTGCGTCGAGATTCAATACATCGTCCTCCAGCCGCCTTGTCTCCATGGGTCTACTGCTACCTCGGTCGCCTTATGGTCGTTCTCCTGTGAGTCCAGATATTCGAATCCGACGCAAAACGGACTGCTAATTGTAACGTTCAGAGCCTCCTAATGATAATGGAACACTCAAATTGCGTCGAGATTCAATACATCGTCCTCCAGCCGACTTGTCTCCAAGGGGTTATTGCAGCCTCGGGCACCATATAGTCCTTCTCCTGTGAGTCTAGAATTCTGAATCCGACGCAAAACTGATAGTTAATTGTGACGTTCAGGACCTCCTAATCTCGATGGAACACTCAAATTGCGTCGAGATTCAATACATCGTCCTCCAGCCGACTTGTCTCCAAAGGGAATTGCTGTCTCGGGCACCTTATCCTCCGACCCCTGTGAGTCTAGATTTTCGAATCCGACGCAAAACTTGTAGTTAATTGTAACGTTTAGGGCCTCCTAATGACGACGGAACACTCAAATTGCGTCGAGATTCAATACATCGTCCTCTAGCCCACTTCTCTCCAAGGGGATATTGCTGCCTCGGGCACCATACGATCCTTCTCCTGTGAGTCTAGATTTTTGAATCCGACGCGAAACTGATAGTTAATTGTAACGTTTAGGGCCTCTTAATGACGACGGAACACTCAAATTGCGTCGAGATTCAACACATCGTCCTCCCGCCGACTTGTGTCCAACGGGATATTGCTGCCTCTGGAACCATGTGGTCCGCCTCCTGTGAGTCTAGATTTTCGAATCCGACGCAAAAATTATTCTTAATTGTAACGTTCAGCGCCTCCTAATGACTATAGAACACTCAAATTGCTTCGAGATTCAATACGTCGTCCTCCAGCCGCCTTGTCTCCAAGGGGATATTGCTGCCTCGGGCACCATATGGTTCGTCTCCTGTGAGTCTAGATTGTCGAATCCGACGCGAAACTGATAGTTAATTGTAACGTTCGTGCGACCTAATGACGATGGATCACTCAAATTGCGTCGAGATCAAAAACATCGTCCTCCAGCCTACTTGTCTGCCTCGGTCACCCTATGGTCCGACTCCTGTGACTCTAGAATTTCGAATCCGACGCAAAACTGATAGTTAATTGTAACGTTCATTGCCTCCTGATGACGTTGGAACACTCAAAATGTGTCGAGATTCAATACATCGTCCTCCAGCCGACTTGTCTCCAAGGGGATATTGCTACCTCGGGCACCATTTAGACAATCTCCAGTGAGTCTAGAATTTCGAATCCGACGCAAAAATGATAGTTAATTGTAACGTTAAGGGCCTCCTGATGACGATGGAACACTCAATTTGCGTCGAGATTCAATACGTCGTCCTCCAGCCTACTTGTCTCCAAGGGTCTATTGCTGCCTCGGGCACCTTATGGTCGTTGTCCAGTGAGACTAGATTATCGAATCCGACGCAAATCTGATAGTTAATTGTAACGTTCAGGACCTCCTAATCTCGATGGAACACTCAAATTGCGTCGAGATTCAATACATCGTCTTCCAGCCGACTTGCCTCCAAAGAGAATTGCTGTCTCGGGCACCTTATCCTCCGACCCCTGTGAGTCTAGATTTTCGAATCCGACGCAAAACTTGTAGTTAATTGTAACGTTTAGGGCCTCTTAATGACGACGGATCACTCGAATTGCGCCGTGATTCAATTCATCGTCCTCCTGCCGACTTGTGTCCAACAGGATAGTGCTGCCTCGGGCACCATGTGGTCCGTCTCCTGTGAGTCTAGATTTTCCAATCCGCCGCAAAAATGATACTTAATTGTAACTTTCAGGGCCTCCTAATGACGAAGGAACACTCAAATTGCGTCGAGATTCAATACATCGTCCTCCAGCCGACTTGTCTCAAAGGGGATATTGCTGACTCGGGCACCATATGGTCCGTCTCCTGTGAGTCTAGATGTCGAATCCGACGCAAAACTGATAGTTAATTGTAACGTTCGTGCGACCTAATGACAATGGAACACTCAAATTGCGTCGAGATCAATACATCGTCCTCCAGCCAACTTTTCTCCAAGGTGAAATTGCTGCCTCGGACACCTTATGTTCATTCTCCTGTGAGTCTAGATTTTAGAATCCGACGCATAAATGATAGTTAATTGTAACGTTCAGCGCCTCCTAATGACGATGGAACACTAAAATTCCGTCGAGATTCAATACTTCGTCCTCCAGCCGTTTTGTCTCGTAGGGGATATTCCTGCCTCGGGCACCTTATGGTCGTTCTCCCGTGAGTCTACATTTTCGATTCCGACACATATCTGATAGTTAATTGTAACGTTCAGGGCCTCCTAATGACGATGGAACTATGAAATTGCGTCAAGATTCAATACATCGTCCATCAGCCTACTTGTCTCCAAGGGTCCATTGCTACCTCGGTCACCTTATGGTCGTTCTCCTGTGAGTACAGATATTCGAATCCGACGCAAAACGAACTGCTAATTGTAAGGTTCAGAGCCTCCTAATGATGATGGAACACTCAAATTGCGTCGAGATTCAATACATCGTCCTCCAGCCGAATTGTATCCAAGGGGATGTTGCTGCCTCCGGCACCATACAGTCCTTCTCCTGTGAATCTAGAATTTCGAATCCGACGCAAAACTGATTGTTAATTGTAACGTTCAGGACCTCCTAATCACGATGGAACTTTCAAATTGAGTCGAGATTCAATACATCGTCCTCCAGCAGACTTGTCTCCAAAGGGATATTGCTGTCTCGGGCACCTTATGCTCCGACTCCTGTGAGTCTAGATTGTCGAATCCGACGCTATACTGATTGTTAATTGTAACGTTCGGGGCCTCCTAATGACATGGGAACACTCGAATTGCGTCGAGAGTCAATATATCGTCCTCCAGGCGACTTGTCTCCAATGGTCTAATCCTGCCTCGGGCACCTAATTGTCGTTCTCCTGGGAGTCTCGATTTTCGAATCCGACGGAAATCTGATAGTTAATTGTAGCGTTCATGGCCCCCTAATGACGACGGAACCCTCAAATTGCGTCGAGATTTAATACATCTCCCTCCAGCCGACTTGTCTCCAAGGGGTTATTGCTCCCTCGGGCACCTTATCGTCGCTCTTCTGTGAGTCTAGATTTTCGAATCCGTCGCAAAACTAATGACGATGGAACACTCAAATTGCGTCAAGATTCAATACGTCGTCCTCCAGCCGACTTGTCTCCAAGGGGATATTGCTGCCTCGGGCACCATATGGTCCGTCTCCTGTGGGTCCAGATTTTCGAATCCGACGCGCAACCGATAGTTAATTCTAACTTTCGGGCGTCCTAATGACGATGGAACACTCAAATTGCGTCGATATTCAATACATCGTCCTCCAGCCTACATGTCTCCAAGGGTCTATTGCAGCCTGTGGCACATAATTGTCGTTCTCCTGGGAGTCTAGATTTTCGAATCCGACGGAAATCTGACAGTTAATTGTAACGTTCAGGACCTCCTAATGATGATGGAACACTCGAATTGCGTCGAGAGTCTATACATCGTCCTCCAGGCGACTTGTCTCCAAGGCTCTATTTATGTCTCGGGCACCTTTTGGTCGTTCTCCAGTGTGTCTAGATTTTCGAATCAGACGCTAAGCTGATGGTTAATTTTAACGTTCATGGCCTCCTAATGACGATGGAACACTCAAATTGCGTCGAGATTCAATACATCGTCCTCCAGCCGACTTGTGTCCTACGGGATATTGCTGCCTCGGGCACCATGTGGTCCGTCTCCTGTGAGCCTAGATTTTCGAATCCGACGCAAAAATGATACTTAAATGTAACTTTCAGGGCCTCCTAATGACGATGGAACAATCAAATTGCGTAAAGGTTCAATACATTCTCCTCCAGCCGACTTGTCTCCAAGGGGATATTGCTACCTCGGGCACCATTTAACCCGCCTCCTGTGAGTCTACAATTTCGAATCCGCGCAAAACTGATAGTTAATTGTACCGTTCAGGGCCTCCTAATGACGATGGAACACTGAAATTGCGTCGAGATTAAATACATCGTCCTTCAGCCGACTTGTCTCCAAGGGTCCATTGCTGCCTCGGGCACCTTATGATCGTTCCCCTGTGAGTCTACATTTTCGATTCCGACACATAACTGATAGTTAATTGTAACATTCAGGGCCTCCTAATGACGATGGAACACTCAAATTGCGTCGAGATTCAACACGTCGACCTCCAGCCGACTTGTCTCCAAGGGGATATAGCTGCCTCGAACACCACATGGTCCGCCTCCTGTGAGTCTAGATTTTCGAATCCGACGCGAAACTGATTGTTAATTGTAACGTTCGGGCGTCCTAATGACGATGGAACACTCAAATTGCGTCGAGATTCAACACGTCGTCCTCGAGCCTACTTGTCTCCAAGGGTCTATTGCAGCCTCGGTCACCCAATGGTCCGACTGCCGTGAGTCTAGAATATCGAATCCGACGCAAAACTGATAGTTAATTGTAACGTTCAGTGCCTCCTAATATCGAAGGAAGACTCAAATTGCGTCGAGATATAATACATCGTCCTCCAGACGACTTGTCTCCATGGGTCTACTGCTACCTATGTCACCTTATGGTCGTTCTCCTGTGAGTCCAGATATTCGAGTCCGACGCAAAAGGGACTGCTAATTGTAACGTTCAGAGATTCCTATTGATGATGGAACACTCAAATTGCGTCGAGATTCAATACATCGTCCTCCAGACGACTTGTCTCCATGGGTCTACTGCTACCTCGGTCACCTTATAGTCGTTCTCCTGTGAGTCCAGATATTCGAATCCGACGCAAAAGGGACTGCTAATTGTAACGTTCAGAGATTCCTAATGATGATGGAACACTCAAATTGCGTCGATATTCAATACATCGTCCTCCAGCCGAATTGTCTCCCATGGGATATTGCTGTCTCGGGCACCATATAGTCATTCTCCTGTGAGTCTAGATTTTCGAATCCGACGCAAAACTGATTGTAATTGTAACGGTCAGGGCCTCCTAATGACGATGGAACACACAAATTGCGTCGCGATTCAATACATCGTCATCCAGCCGTTTTGTCTCCATGGGTCTATTGCAGCCTGTGGCACCTAATTGTCGTTCTGTTGGGAGTCTAGATTTTCGAATCCGACGGAAATCTGACAGTTAATTGTAACGTTCAGGACCTCCTAATGATGTTGCAACACTCGAATTGCGTCGAGAGTCTATACATCGTCCTCCAGGCGACTAGTCTCCAAGGCTCTATTGCTGTCTCGGGCACCTTATGGACGTTCTCCAGTGAGTCTAGATTTTCGAATCCGACGCTAAGCTGATGGTTAATTGTAACGTTCATGGCCTCATAATGACGAAGGAACACTCAAATTGCGTCGAGATTCAATACATCGTCATCCAGCCGACTTGTCTCCAAGGGTCTATTGCTGCCTCGGGCACCTTATGGTCGTTCTTCTATGAACCTAGAAATTTCGGAGCCGACGCATAACTGATAGTTAATTGTAACGTTCAACGCCTCCTAATGAGGATAGAACACTCAAATTGCGTCGAGATTCAATACGTCGCCCTCCAGCCGACTTGTGTCCAAGGGGATATTGCTGCCTCGGGCACCATATAGTCCTACTCCTGAGAGTCTAGAATTTTGAATCCGACGCAAAACTGATAGTTTATTGTGACGTTCAGGACCTCCTAATCTCGATGGAACACTCAAATTGCGTCGAGAGTCAATACATCGTCCTCCAGCCGACTTGTCTCCAAAGGGAATTGCTGTCTCGGGCACCTTATCCTCCGACCCCTGTGAGTCTAGATTTTCGAATCCGACACAAAACTTGTAGTTAATTGTAACGTTTAGTTCCTCTTAATGACGACGGAACACTCAAATTGCGTCGAGATTCAATTCATCGACCAACCCGCCGAATTGTGTCCAACGGGATATTGATGCCTCGGGCACCATGTGGTCCGTCTCCTGTGAGTCTAGATTTTCGAATCCGACGCGAAACTGATAGTTAATTGTAACGTTCGTGCGACCTAATGACAATGGAACACTCAAATTGCGTCGAGATCAATACATCGTCCTCCAGCCTACTTGTCTGCCTCGGTCACCCTATGGTCTGACTCCTGTGACTAGAATTTCGAATCCGACGTAAAACTGCTAGTTAATTGTAACGTTCATTGCCTCCTGATGACGTTGGAACACTCAAATTGCGTCGAGATTCAATACATCGTCCTCCAGCCGACTTGTCTGCAAGGGTCTGTCTCTTGTGAGTCTAGGTTTCGAATTCGACGCACAAATGGTAGTTAATTGTAACTTTCAGGGCCTCCTAATGACGATGGAACACTCAAATTGCGTCGAGATTCAATACATCGTCCTCCAGGCGACTTGTCTCCAAGGGTCTATTGCTGCCTCGGGCACCTTATGGTCGTTCTCCTATGAGTCTAGATTTTCGGAGCCGTCGCATAACTGATAGTTAATTGTAACGTTCAGCGCCTCCTAATGACGATAGAACACTCAAATTGCGTCGCTATTCAATACGTCGCCCTCCAGCCGACTTGTCTCCAACGGTCTATTGCTGCCTCGGTCACCCTATGCTCCGACTCCTGTGACTCTAGAATTTCCAATCCGACGCAAAACTGATAGTTAATTGTAACGTTTAGGGCCTCATAATGTCGATGGAATACTCAAATTGCGTCGAGATTCAATGCATCGTCCTCTAGCCGACTTCTCTCCAAGGGGATATTGCTGCCTCGGGCACCATACGGTCTATCTCCTGTGAGTCTAGATTTTTGAACCCGACGCGAAACTGATAGTTAATTGTAACGTTCGAGCGTCCTAATGACGATGGAACACTCAAATTGCGTCGAGATTCAATACATCGTCCTCCAGCCTACTTGTCTCCAAGGATCTAATGCTGCATCGATCACCCTTTGGTCCGACTCCTCTGTCTAGAATTTCGAATCCGACGCAAAACTGATAGTTCATTGTAACGTTCAGGGCTTCCTAATGACGATGGAACACTCAAATTGCGTCGAGATTCAATTCATCGTCCTCCAGCCGACTTGTCTCCAAGGGGTTATTGCAGCCTCGATCACCATATAGTCCTTCTCCTGTGAGTCTAGAATTTTGAATCCGACGCAAAACTGATAGTTAATTGTGACGTTCAGGACATCCTAATCTCGATGGAACACTCAAATTGCGTCGAGATTCAATACATCGTCCTCCAGCCGACTTGTCTCCAAAGGGAATTGCTGTCTCGGGCACCTTATCCTCCGACCACTGTGAGTCTAGATTTTCGAATCCGACGCAAAACTTGTAGTTAATTGTAACGTTTAGGGCCTCTTAATGACGACGGATCACTCAAATTGCGCCGTGATTCAATTCATCGTCCTCCTGCCGACTTGTGTCCAACAGGATATTGCTGCCTCGGGCACCATGTGGTCGTTCTCCTATGAGTCTAGATTTTCGGATCCGACGCATAACTGATAGTTAATAGTAACGTTCAGCGCCTCCTAATGACGACAGAACACTCAAATTGCGTCGAGATTCAATACGTCGTCCTCCAGCCGCCTTGTCTCCAAGGGGATATTGCCGACTCGGGCACCATATGGTCCGTCTCCTGTGAGTCTAGATGTCGAATCCGACGCGAAACTGGTAGTTAATTGTAACATTCGTGCGACCTAATGACAATGGAACACTCAAATTGCGTCGAGATCAATACATCGTCCTCCAGCCTACTTGTCTGCCTCGGTCACCCTATGGTCCGACTCCTGTGACTCTAGAATTTCGAATCCGACGCAAAACTGATAGTTAATTGTAACGTTCAGGGCATCCTCATGACGATGGAACACTCAAATTGCGTCGAGATTCAATACGTCGTCCTCCAGCCGACTTGTCTCCATGGGTCTACTGCTACCTCGGTCGCCTTATGGTCGTTCTCCTGTGAGTCCAGATATTCGAATCCGACGCAAAACGGACTGCTAATTGTAACGTTCAGAGCCTCCTAATGATAATGGAACACTCAAATTGCGTCGAGATTCAATACATCGTCCTCCAGCCGACTTGTCTCCAAGGGGTTATTGCAGCCTCGGGCACCATACAGTCCTTCTCCTGTGAGTCTAGAATTTTGAATCCGACGCAAAACTGATAGTTAATTGTGACGTTCAGGACCTCCTAATCTCGATGGAACACTCAAATTGCGTCGAGATTCAATACATCGTCCTCCAGCCGACTTGTCTCCAAAGGGAATTGCTGTCTCGGGCACCTTATCCTCCGACCCCTGTGAGTCTAGATTTTCGAATCCGACGCAAAACTTGTAGTTAATTGTAACGTTTAGGGCCTCCTAATGACGACGGAACACTCAAATTGCGTCGAGATTCAATACATCGTCCTCTAGCCCACTTCTCTCCAAGGGGATATTGCTGCCTCGGGCACCATAGGATCCTTCTCCCGTGAGTCTAGATTTTTGAATCCGACGCGAAACTGATAGTTAATTGTAACGTTTAGGGCCTCTTAATGACGACGGAACACTCAAATTGCGTCGAGATTCAATACATCGTCCTCCCGCCGACTTGTGTCCAATGGGATATTGCTGCCTCTGGAACCATATGGTCCGTCTCCTGTGAGTCTAGATTTTCGAATCCGACGCAAAAATTATTCTTAATTGTAACGTTCAGCGCCTCCTAATGACTATAGAACACTCAAATTGCGTCGAGATTCAATACGTCGTCCTCCAGCCGCCTTGTCTCCAAGGGGATATTGCTGCCTCGGGCACCATATGGTTCGTCTCCTGTGACTCTAGATTGTCGAATCCGACGCGAAACTGATAGTTAATTGCAACGTTCGTGCGACCTAATGACGATGGATCACTCAAATTGCGTCGAGATCAAAAACATCGTCCTCCAGCCTACTTGTCTGCCTCGGTCACCCTATGGTCCGACTCCTGTGACTCTAGAATTTCGAATCCGACGCAAAACTGATAGTTAATTGTAACGTTCATTGCCTCCTGATGACGTTGGAACACTCAAATTGTGTCGAGATTCAATACATCGTCCTCCAGCCGACTTGTCTCCAAGGGGATATTGCTACCTCGGGCACCATTTAGACAATCTCCAGTGAGTCTAGAATTTCGAATCCGACGCAAAAATGACAGTTAATTGTAACGTTAAGGGCCTCCTGATGACGATGGAACACTCAATTTGCGTCGAGATTCAATACGTCGTCCTCCAGCCTACTTGTCTCCAAGGGTCTATTGCTGCCTCGGGCACCTTATGGTCGTTGTCCAGTGAGACTAGATTATCGAATCCGACGCAAATCTGATAGTTAATTGTAACGTTCAGAACCTCCTAATCTCGATGGAACACTCAAATTGCGTCGAGATTCAATACATCGTCCTCCAGCCGACTTGCCTCCAAAGAGAATTGCTGTCTCGGGCACCTTATCCTCCGACCCCTGTGAGTCTAGATTTTCGAATCCGACGCAAAACTTGTAGTTAATTGTAACGTTTAGGGCCTCTTAATGACGACGGATCACTCAAATTGCGCCGTGATTCAATTCATCGTCCTCCTGCCGACTTGTGTCCAACAGGATATTGCTGCCTCGGGCACCATGTGGTCCGTCTCCTGTGAGTCTAGATTTTCGAATCCGCCGCAAAAATGATACTTAATTGTAACTTTCAGGGCCTCCTAATGACGAAGGAACACTCAAATTGCGTCGAGATTCAATACATCGTCCTCCAGCCGACTTGTCTCCAAGAGTCTTTTGCTGCGTCGGAAACCTTATGGTCGTTCTCCTATGAGTCTAGATTTTCGGATCCGACGCATAACTGATAGTTAATAGTAACGTTCAGCGCCTCCTAATGACGACAGAACACTCAAATTGCGTCGAGATTCAATACGTCGTCCTCCAGCCGCCTTGTCTCCAAGGGGATATTGCTGACTCGGGCACCATATGGTCCGTCTCCTGTGAGTCTAGATGTCGAATCCGACGCAAAACTGATAGTTAATTGTAACGTTCGTGCGACCTAATGACAATGGAACACTCAAATTGCGTCGAGATCAATACATCGTCCTCCAGCATACTTCTCTGCCTCGGTCACCCTATGGTCCGACTCCTGTGACTCTAGAATTTCGAATCCGACGTAAAACTGATAGTTAATTGTAACGTTCAGGGCATCCTCATGACGATGGAACACTCAAATTGCGTCGAGATTCAATACATCGTCCTCCAGCCGACTTGTCTCCATGGGTCTACTGCTACCTCGGTCGCCTTATGGTCGTTCTCCTGTGAGTCCAGATATTCGAATCCGACGCAAACCGGACTTCTAATTGTAACGTTCAGAGCCTCCTAATGATAATGGAACACTCAAATTGCGTCGAGATTCAATACATCGTCCTCCAGCCGACTTGTCTCCGAGGGGTTATTGCAGCCTCGGGCACCATATAGTCCTTCTCCTGCGAGTCTAGAATTTTGAATCCGACGCAAAACTGATAGTTAATTGTGACGTTCAGGACCTCCTAATCTCGATGGAACACTCAAATTGCGTCGAGATTCAATACATCGTCCTCCAGCCGACTTGTCTCCAAAGGGAATTGCTGTCTCGGGCACCTTATCCTCCGACCCCTGTGAGTCTAGATTTTCGAATCCGACGCAAAACTTGTAGTTAATTGTAACGTTTAGGGCCTCCTCATGACGACGGAACACTCGAATTTCGTCGAGATTCAATACATCGTCCTCCCGCCGACTTGTGTCCAACGGGATATTGCTGCCTCGGGAACCATGTGGTCCGTCTCCTGTGAGTCTAGATTTTCGAATCCGACGCAAAAATGATTCTTAATTGTAACGTTCAGCGCCTCCTAATGACGAAGGAACACTCAAATTGCGTCGAGATTCAATACGTCGTCCTCCAGCCGCCTTGTGTCCAAGGGGATATTGCTGCCTCGGGCACCATATGGTTCCTCTCCTGTGAGTCTAGATTGTCGAATCCGACGCGAAACTGATAGTTAATTGTAACGTTCGTGCGACCTAATGGCGATGGAACACTCAAATTGCGTCGAGATCAAAAACATCGTGCTCCAGCCTACTTGTCTGCCTCGGTCACCCTATGGTCCGACTCCTGTGACTCTAGAATTTCGAATCCGACGCAAAACTGATAGTTAATTGTAACGTTCATTGCCTCCAGATGACGTTGGAACACTCAAATTGTGTCGAGATTCAATACATCGTCCTTCAGCCGGCTTGTCTCCAAGGGGATATTGCTACCTCGGGCACCATTTAGACCGTCTCCAGTGAGTCTAGAATTTCGAATCTGACGCAAAAAAGGTAGTCAATTGTAACGTTAAGGACCTCCTGATGACGATAGAACACTCAATTTGCGTCGAGATTCAATACGTCGTCCTCCAGCCTACTTGTCTCCAACAGGATATTGCTACCTCGGGCACCTTATGGTCGTTGTCCAGTGAGACTAGATTATCGAATCCGACGCAAACCTGATAGTTAATTGTAACGTTCGTGCGACCTAATGGCGATGGAACACTCAAATTGCGTCGAGATCAAAAACATCGTGCTCCAGCCTACTTGTCTGCCTCGGTCACCCTATGGTCCGACTCCTGTGACTAGAATTTCGAATCCGACGCAAAACTGCTAGTTAATTGTAACGTTCATTGCCTACTGATGACGTTGGAACATTCAAATTGCGTCGAGATTCAATACATCGTCCTCCAGCCGACTTGTCTGCAAGGGTCTGTCTCTTGTGAGTCTAGGTTTTCGAATCCGACGCACAAATGGTAGTTAATTGTAACTTTCAGGGCCTCCTAATGACGATGGAACACTCATATTGCGTCAAAATTCAATACATCGTCCTCCAGGCGACTTGTCTCCAAGGGTCTACTGCTGCCTCGGGCACCTTATGGTCGTTCTCCTATGAGTCTAGATTTTCGGAGCCGTCGCATAACTGATAGTTAATTGTAACGTTCAGCGCCTCCTAATGACGATAGAACACTCAAATTGCGTCGCTATTCAATACGTCGCCCTCCAGCCGACTTGTCTCCAACGGTCTATTGCTGCCTCGGTCACCCTATGGTCCGACTCCTGTGACTCTAGAATTTCCAATCCGACGCAAAACTGATAGTTAATTGTAACGTTCAGGGCCTCATAATGTCGATGGAATACTCAAATTGCGTCGAGATTCAATGCATCGTCCTCTAGCCGACTTCTCTCCAAGGGGATATTGCTGCCTCGGGCACCATACGGTCCATCTCCTGTGAGTCTAGGTTTTTGAATCCGACGCGAAACTGATAGTTAATTGTAACGTTCATGGGCTCCTAATGACGATGGAACACTAAAATTGCGTCGAGATTCCTTACGTCGCCCTCGAGCTGACTGGTCTCCAAGGGGATATTGCTGTTTCGGGCACCATATGCTCCGTCTCCTGTGAGTCTAGATTTTCGAATCCGACGCGAAACTGATAGTTAATTGTAACGTTCGAGCGTCCTAATGACGATGGAACACTCAAATTGCGTCGAGATTCAATACATCGTCCCCCAGCCTACTTGTCTCCAAGGATCTAATGCTGCATCGATCACCCTATGGTCCGACTCCTCTGAGTCTAGAATTTCGAATCCGACGCAAAACTGATAGTTCATTGTAACGTTCAGGGCATCCTGATGACGATGGAACAATCAAATTGCGTCGAGATTCAATACATCGTCCTCCAGCCGACTAGTCTCCAAGGGGATATTGCAGCCTCGATCACCATATTGTCCTTCTCCTGTGAGTCTAGAATTTTGAATCCGACGCAAAACTGATAGTTAATTGTGACGTTCAGGACCTCCTAATCTCGATGGAACCCTCAAATTGCGTCGAGATTCAATACATCGTCCCCCAGCCGACTTGTCTCCAAAGGGAATTGCTGTCTCGGGCACCTTATCCTCCGACCCCTGTGAGTCTAGATTTTCGAATCCGACGCAAAACTTGTAGTTAATTGTAACGTTTAGGGCCTCCTAATGACGACGGAACACTCAAATTGCGTCGAGATTCAATACATCGTCCTCTAGCCGACTTCTCCCCAAGGGGATATTGCTGCCTCGGGCACCATACGGTCCTTCCCATGTGAGTCTAGAATTTTGAATCCGACGCGAAACTGATAGTTAATTGTAACGTTTAGGGCCTCTTAATGACGACGGAACACTCAAATTGCGTCGAGATTCAATACATCGTCCTCCCGCCGACTTGTGTCCAACGGGATATTGCTGCCTCGGGAACCATGTGGTCCGTCTCCTGTGAGTCTAGATTTTCGAATCCGACGCAAAAATGATTCTTAATTTTAACGTTCAGCGCCTCCTAATGACTATAGAACACTCAAATTGCGTCGAGATTCAATACGTCGTCCTCCAGCCGCCTTGTCTCCAAGGGGATATTGCTGCCTCGGGCACCATATGGTTCGTCTCCTGTGAGTCTAGATTGTCGAATCCGACGCGAAACTGATAGTTAATTGTAACGTTCGTGCGACCTAATGACGATGGATCACTCAAATTGCGTCGAGATCAAAAACATCGTCCTCCAGCCTACTTGTCTGCCTCGGTCACCCTATGGTCCGACTCCTGTGACTCTAGAATTTCGAATCCGACGCAAAACTGATAGTTAATTGTAACGTTCATTGCCTCCTGATGACGTTGGAACACTCAAATTGTGTCGAGATTCAATACATCGTCCTCCAGCCGACTTGTCTCCAAGGGGATATTGCTACCTCGGGCACCATTTAGACAATCTCCAGTGAGTCTAGAATTTCGAATCCGACGCAAAAATGATAGTTAATTGTAACGTTAAGGGCCTCCTGATGACGATGGAACACTCAATTTGCGTCGAGATTGAATACGTCGTCCTCCAGCCTACTTGTCTCCAAGGATCTATTGCTGCCTCGGGCACCTTATGGTCGTTGTCCAGTGAGACTAGATTATCGAATCCGACGCAAAACTGATAGTTAATTGTTACGTTCAGGACCTCCTAATCTCGATGGAACACTCAAATTGCGTCGAGATTCAATACATCGTCCTCCAGCTGACTTGCCTCCAAAGGGAATTGCTCTCTCGGGCACCTTATCCTCCGACCCCTGTGAGTCTAGATTTTCGAATCCGACGCAAAACTTGTAGTTAATTGTAACGTTTAGGGCCTCTTAATGACGACGGAACACTCAAATTGCGCCGTGATTCAATTCATCGTTCTCCTGCCGACTTGTGTCCAACAGGATATTGCTGCCTCGGGCACCATGTGGTCCGTCTCCTGTGAGTCTAGATTTTCGAATCCGCCGCAAAAATGATACTTAATTGTAACGTTCAGGGCCTCCTAATGACGAAGGAACACTCAAATTGCGTCGAGATTCAATACATCGTCCTCCAGCCGACTTGTCTCCAAGAGTCTTTTGCTGCGTCGGAAACCTTATGGCCGTTCCCCTATGAGTCTAGAATTTCGGATCCGACGCATAACTGATAGTTAATTGTAACGTTCAGCGCCTCCTAATGACGACAGAACACTCAAATTGCGTCGAGATTCAATACGTCGTCCTCCAGCCGCCTTGTGTCCAAGGGGATATTGCTGCCTCGGGCACCATATGGTTCGTCTCCTGTGAGTCTAGATTGTCGAATCCGACGCGAAACTGATAGTTAATTGTAACGTTAGTGCGACCTAATGACGATGGAACACTCAAATTGCGTCGAGATCAAAAACATCGTGCTCCAGCCTACTTGTCTGCCTCGGTCACCCTATGGTCCGACTCCTGTGACTCTAGAATTTCTTATCCGAGGCAAAACTGATAGTTAATTGTAACGTTCATTGCCTCCTGATGACTTTGGAACACTCAAATTGTGTCGAGATTCAATACATCGTCCTTCAGCCGACTTGTCTCCAAGGGGATATTGCTACCTCGGGCACCATTTAGACCGTCTCCAGTGAGTCTAGAATTTCGAATCTGACGCAAAAATGATAGTTAATTGTAACGTTAAGGACCTCCTGATGACGATGGAACACTCAATTTGCGTCGAGATTCAATACGTCGCCCTCCAGCCTACTTGTCTCCAACAGGATATTGCTGCCTCGGGCACCTTATGGTCGTTGTCCAGTGAGACTAGATTATCGAATCCGACGCAAAACTGATAGTTAATTGTAACGTTCAGGACCTCCTAATCTCGATGGAACACTCAAATTGCGTCGAGATTCAATACATCGTCCTCCAGCCGACTTGCCTCCAAAGGAAATTGCTGTATCGGGCATCTTATCCTCCGACCCCTGTGAGTCCAGATTTTCGAATCCGACGCAAAACTTGTAGTTAATTGTAACGTTTAGGGCCTCTTAATGACGACGGAGCACTCAATTTGCGTCGAGATTCAATTCATCGTCCTCCCGCCGACTTGTGTCTAACGGGATATTGCTGCCTCGGGCACCATGTGGTCCGTCTCCTGTGAGTCTAGGTTTTCGAATCCGACGCACAAATGGTAGTTAATTGTAACTTTCAGGGCCTCCTAATGACGATGGAACACTCAAATTGCGTCGAGATTCAATACGTTGCCCTCCAGCCGATTTGACTCCAAGGGGATATTGCTTCCTCGGGCACCATATGGTCCGTTACGTGTGAGTCTACATTTTCGAATCCGACGCGAAACTGATAGTTAATTGTAACTTTCGGGCGTCCTAATGACGATGGAACTCTCAAACTGCGTCGAGATTCAATACATCGTCCTCCAGCCTACTTGTCTTCAAGGGTCTATTGCTGCCTCGGTCACCCTATGGTCCGACTCCTGTGACTCTAGAATTTCCAATCCGACGCAAAACTGATAGTTAATTGTAACGTTTAGGGCCTCCTAATGACGATGGAATACTCAAATTGCGTCGAGATTCAATACATCGTCCTCTAGCCGACTTCTCTCCAAGGGGATATTGCTGCCTCGGGTACCATACGGTCCTTCTCCTGTGAGTCTAGATTTTTGAATCCGATGCGAAACTGATAGTTAATTGTAACGTTCATGGGCTCCTAATGACGATGGAACACTCAAATTGCGTTGAGATGCCTTACGTCGCCCTCCAGCCGACTGGTCTCCAAGGGGATATTGCTGCGTCGGGCACCATATGGTCCGTCTCCTGTGAGTCTAGATTTTCGAGTCCGACGCGAAACTGATAGTTAATTGTAACGTTCGAGCGTCCTAATGACGATGGAACACTCAAATTGCGTCGAGATTCAATACATCGTCCTCCAGCCTACTTGTCTCCAAGGATCTAATACTGCATCGATCACCCTATGGTCCGTCTCCTGTGAGTCCAGATATTCGAATCTGACGCAAAACGGACTGCTAATTGTAACGTTCAGAGCCTCCTAATGATGATGAAACACTCAAATTGCGTCGAGATTCAGTACATCGTCCTCCAGCCGACTTGTCTCCAAGGGGATATTGCAGCCTCGGGCACCATATAATACTTCTCCTGTGTGTCTCGAATTTTGAATCCGACGCAAATTTATAGTTAATTGTGACGTTCAGGTCCTCCTAATCTCGATGGAACACTCAAATTGCGTCGAGATTCAATACATCGTCCTCCAGCCGACTTGTCTCCAAAGGGAATTGCTGTCTCGGGCACCTTATCCTCCGACAGCTGTGAGTCTAGATTAACGAATCCGACGCAAAACTTGTAGTTAATTGTAACGTTTAGGGCCTCTTAATGGCGACGGAACACTCAAATTGCGCCGTGATTCAATTCATCGTCCTCCCGCCGACTTGTGTCCAACAGGAAATTGCTGCCTCGGGCCACATGTGGTCCGTCTCCTGTGAGTCTAGATTTTCGAATCCGCCGCAAAAATGATACTTAATTGTAACGTTCAGGGCCTCCTAATGACGAAGGAACACTCAAATTGCGTCGAGATTCAATACATCGTCCTCCAGCCGACTTGTCTCCAAGGGTCTTTTGCTGCGTCTGAAACCTTATTGTCGTTCTCCTATGAGTCTAGATTTTCGGATCCGACGCATAACTGATAGTTAATTGTAACGTTCAGCGCCTCCTAATGACGATGGAACACTCAAATTGCGTCGACATTCAATACATCGTCCTCTAGCCGACTTCTCTACAAGGGGATATTGCTGCCTCGGGTACCATACGGTCTTTCTCCCGTGAGTCTAGATTTTTGAATCCGACGCGAAACTGATAGTTAATTGTAACGTTTAGGGCCTCTTAATGACGACGGAACACTCAAATTGCGTCGAGATTCAATACATCGTTCTCCCGCCGACTTGTGTCCATCGGGATATTGCTGCTAGGGAACAACGTGGTCCGTCTCCTGTGAGTCTAGATTTTCGAATCCGACGCAAAAATTATTCTTAATTGTAACGTTCAGCGCCTCCTAATAACTATAGAACACTCAAATTGCGTCGAGATTCAATACGTCGTCCTCCAGCCGCCTTGTCTCCAAGGGGATATTGCTGCCTCGAGCACCATATGGTCCGTCTCCTGTGAGTCTACATTGTCGAATCCGACGCGAAACTGATAGTTAATTGTAACGTTCGTGCGACCTAATGACGATGGAACACTCAAATTGCGTCGAGATCAAAAACATCGTCCTCCAGCCTACTTGTCCGCCTCGGTCACCCTATGGTCCGACTCCTGTGACTCTAGAATTTCGAATCCGACGCAAAACTGATAGTTAATTGTAACGTTAAGGGCCTCCTGATGACGAGGGAACACTCAATTTGCGTCGAGATTGAATAGGTCGTCCTCCAGCCTACTTGTCTCCAAGGGTCTATTGCTGCCTCGGGCACCTTATGGTCGGTGTCCAGTGAGACTAGATTATCGAATCCGACGCAAAACTGATAGTTAATTGTAACGTTCAGGGCCTCCTAATGACGATGGAACACTCAAATTGCGTCGCGATTCAATACATTGTCCTCCAGCCGACTTGTCTCCATGTGTCTATTGCTACCTCACTCACCTTATGGTCGTTCACCTGTGAGTCCAGATATTGGAATCCAACGCAAAACGGACTGCCATTGTAACGTTCAGAGCCTCCTAATGACGATGAAACACTCAAATTGCATCGAGATTCAATACATCGTCCTCCATCCGACTTGTCTCCAAAGGGAATTGCTGTCTCGGGCACCTTATCCTCCGACCCCTGTGAGTCTAGATTTTCGAATCCGACGCAAATCTTGTAGTTAATTGTAACGTTTAGGGCCTCTTAATGACGACGGAACACTCAAATTGCGTCGAGATTCAATACATCGTCCTCCCGCCGACTTGTGTCCAACGCGATATTGCTGCCTCGGGCACCATGTGGTCCGTCTCCTGAGAGTCTAGATTTTCGAATCCGACGCAAAAATGATTCTTAATTGTAACGTTCAGGGCCTCCCGATGACGAAGGAACACTCAAATTTCGTCGAGATTCGACACATCGTCCTCCAGCCGACTTGTCTCCAAAGGTCTATTGCTGCCTCGCAAAACCTTATGGTCGTTCTCCTATGAGTCTAGATTTTCGGATCCGACGCATAACTGATAGTTAATTGTAACGTTCAGCGCCTCCTAATGACGATAGAACACTCAAATTGCGTCGAGATTCAATACATCGTCCTCTAGCAGACTTCTCTCCATGGGGATATTGCTGCCTCGAGCATCATACGGTCCTTCTCCTGTGAGTCTAGATTTTCGAATCCGACGAATAACTGATAGTTAATTGTAAGGTTTAGGGCCTCTTAATGACAACGGAACACTCAAATTGCGTCAAGATCAAAAACATCGTCCTTCAGCCTACTTGTCAGCCTCGGTCACCCTATGGTCCGACTCCTGTGACTCTAGAATTTCGAATCCGACGCAAAACTGATAGTTAATTGTAACGTTCATTGCCTCCTGATGACGTTGAAACACTCAAATTGCGTCGAGATTCAATACATCGTCCTCCAGCCGACTTGTCTCTAAGGGTCTGTCTCCTGTGAGTCTAGGTTTTCGAATCCGACGCACAAATGATAGCTAATTGTAACTTTCAGGGCCTCCTAATGACGATATAAAACTCAAATTGCGTCGAGATTCAATACGTCGCCCTCCAGCCGACTTGTCTCCAAGGGGATATTGCTGCCTCGGGCACCATATGGTCGTTACCTGTGAGACTAGATTTTTGAATCCGAAGCGAAACTGATAGTTAATTGTAACGTTCAGGGCCTCCTAATGACAATGGAACACTCAAATTGCGTCGAGATTCAATACATCGTCCACTAGCCGACTTCTCTCCAAGGGGATATTGCTGCCTCGGGCACCATACGGTCCTTCTCCTGTGAGTCTAGATTTTTGAATCCGACGCGAAACTGATAGTTAATTGTAACTTTCGTGCGTCCTAATGACGATGGAACTCTCAAATTGCGTCGAGATTCAATACATCGTCCTCCCGCCGATTTGTGTCCAACGGGATATTGCTGCCTCGGACACCATTTGGACCGTCTCCTGTGAGTCTAGATTTTCGAATCCGACGCTAAAATGATACTTAATTGTAACATTCAGGGCCTCCTAATGACGAAGGAACACTCAAGCTGCGTCGAGATTCAATACATCATCCTCCAGCCGACTTGACTCCAAGGGTCTATTGCTGCCTCGGGCACCTTATGGTCGTTCCCCTATGAAACTCGATTTTCGGATCTGACGCATAACTGATAGTTAATTGTAACGTTCAGCGATTCCTAATGACGATAGAACACTCAAATTGCGTCGAGATTCAATACGTCGTCCTCCAGCCGACTTGTCCCGAAGGAGATATTTCTGCCTCGGGCATCTTATGATACGCCTCCTGTGAGTCTAGATTTTCGAATCCGACGCAATACTGATGGTTAATTTTAACGTTCATGGCCTCCTAATGACGATGGAACACTCAAATTGCGTCGAGATTCAATACATCGTCCTCTAGCCGACTTCTCTCCAAGGGGATATTGCTGCCTCGGGCACCATACGGTCCTTCTCCAGAGAGTCTAGATTTTTGAATCCGACGCGAAACTGATAGTTAATTGTAACGTTTAGGGCCTCTTAATGACAACGGAACACTCAAATTGCGTCGAGATTCAATACATCGTCCTCCCGCCGACTTGTGTCCAACGGGATATTGCTGCCTCGGGTACCATGTTGTCCGTCTCCTGTGAGTCTAGATTTTCGAATCCGACGCAAAAATGATACTTAATTGTAACGTTCAGGGCCTCCTAATGACGAAGGAACACTCAAATTGCGTCGAGATTCAATACATAGTCCTCCAGCCGACTTGTCTCCAAGGGTCTATTGCTGCCTCGGAAACCTTATGGTCGTTCTCCCATGAGTCTAGATTTTCGGATCCGACGCATAACTGATAGTTAATTGTAACGTTCAGCGATTCCTAATGACGATAGAACACTCAAATTGCGTCGAGATTCAATACGTCGTCCTCCAGCCGACTTGTCTCGAAGGGGATATTTCTGCCTCGGGCATCTTATGATACGCCTCCTGTGAGTCTAGATTTTCGAATCCGACGCAATACTGATGGTTAATTTTAACTTTCAGGGCCTCCTAATGATGATGGAACACTCAAATTGCGTCGAGATTCAATACGTCGTCCTCCAGCCGACTTGACTCCAAGGGTCTATTGCTGCCTCGGGCACCTTATGGTCGTTCCCCTATGAAACTCGATTTTCGGATCCGACGCATAACTGATAGTTAATTGTAACGTTCAGCGATTCCTAATGACGATAGAACACTCAAATTGCGTCGAGATTCAATACGTCGTCCTCCAGCCGACTTGTCTCGAAGGAGATATTTCTGCCTCGGGCATCTTATGATACGCCTCCTGTGAGTCTAGATTTTCGAATCCGACGCAATACTGATGGTTAATTTTAACTTTCAGGGCCTCCTAATGATGATGGAACACTCAAATTGCGTCGAGATTCAATACGTCGTCCTCCAGCCGACTTGACTCCAAGGGTCTATTGCTGCCTCGGGCACCTTATGGTCGTTCCCCTATGAAACTCGATTTTCGGATCCGACGCATAACTGATAGTTAATTGTAACGTTCAGCGATTCCTAATGACGATAGAACACTCAAATTGCGTCGAGATTCAATACGTCGTCCTCCAGCCGACTTGTCTCGAAGGAGATATTTCTGCCTCGGGCATCTTATGATACGCCTCCTGTGAGTCTAGATTTTCGAATCCGACGCAATACTGATGGTTAATTTTAACGTTCATGGCCTCCTAATGACGATGGAACACTCAAATTGCGTCGAGATTCAATACATCGTCCTCTAGCCGACTTCTCTCCAAGGGGCTATTGCTGCCTCGGTCACCCTATGGTCCGACTCCTGTGAGTCTACAATTTCGAATCCGACGCAAAACTGATAGTTAGTTGCAACGTTCAGGGCCTCCTGATGACAATGGAACACTCAAATTGCGTCGAGATTCAATACATCGTCCTCCAGGGACTAGTCTCCAAGGGTCTATTGCTGCCTCGGGCACCTTAAGGTCGTTCTCCTGTGAGTCTAGATTATCGAATCAGACGCAAAAATGATAGTTAATTGTAACGTTCAGGGCCTCCTAATGACGAAGGAACACTCAAATTGCGTCGAGATTCAATACATCGTTCTCCAGACGACTTGTCCCAAAGGGTCTAATGCTGCCTCGGGCACCTGATGGTCGTTCTCCTGTGAGTCTAGATTTTCGGATCCGACGCATAACTGATAGTTAATTGCAACGTTCAGCGCCTCCTAATGACGATAGAACACTCAAATTGCATCGAAATTCAATACATTGTCCTCCAGCCGAACTGCCTCCAAGGGGATATTGCTACCTCGTGCACTATTTAGTGCGTCTCCTGTAAGTCTAGAATTTCGAATCCGACGCAAAAATGATAGTTGATTGTAACGTTCAAGGCCTAATGACGATGAAACACTCGAATTGCGTCGAGAGTCAATACATCGTCCTCCAGGCGACTTGTCTCCAAGGGTCTATTGCTGTCTCCGGCACCTTATGGTCGTTCTTCAGTGAGTCTAGATTTCGAAGCCGACGCTAAACTGATGGTTAATTGTAACGTTCATGGCCTCCTAATGACGATGGAACACTGAAATTGCGTCGAGATTCAATACGTCGTCCTCCAGCCGCCTTGCCTCCAAGGGGATATTGCTGCCTCGGGCACCATATGGTCCGTCTCCTGTGAGTCTAGATTGTAGAATCCGACGCGAAACTGGTAGTTAATTGTAACGTTCGTGCGACCTAATGACGATGGAACACTCAAATTGCGTCGAGATCAATACATCGTCCTCCAGCCTACTTGTCTGCCTCGGTCACACTATGGTCCGTCTCCTGTGACTCTAGAATTTCGAATCCGACGCAAAACTGATAGTTAATTGTAACGTTCATTGCCTCCTGATGACGTTGGAATACTCAAATTGCGTCGAGATTCAATACATCGTCCTCCAGCCAACTTGTCTCCAAAGGTCTGTCTTGTGTGAGTCTAGGTTTTCGAATCCGGCGCGCAAATGATAGTTAATTGTAACTTTCAGGGCCTCCTAGTGACGAAGGAACACTGAAATTGCGTCGTGATTCAATACATGGTCCTTCAGCCGACTTGTTTCCAAGGGTCCATTACTGCCTCGGGCACCTTATGGTCGTTCTCCTGTGAGTACATTTTCGATTCCGACACATAACTGTTAGTTAATTGCAACGTTCAGGGCCTCCTAATGACGATGGAACACTCAAATTGCATCGATATTCTATACATCGGCCTCCAGCCCGTTTTGTCTCCAAGGATCTATTGCTGTCTCGGGCACCTTATGGTAGTTCTCCAGTGAGTCTAGATTTTCGAATCCGACGCAAAACTGGTGGTTAATTGTAACGTTCATGGCCTCCTAATGACGATGGAACACTCAAATTGTGTCGAGATTCAATACATCGTCCTCCAGCCGACTTGTCTCCAAGGGTCTATTGCTGCCTCGGGCACCTTATGTTCGTTCTCCAGTGAGTCTAGATTTTCGAATCCGACGCAAAACTGGTGGTTAATTGTAACGTTCATGTCCTCCTAATGACGATGGAACACTCAAATTGCGTCGAGATTCAATACATCGTCCTCCAGCCGACTTGTCTCCAAGGGTCTATTGCTGCCTCGGGCACCTTATGGTCGTTCTCCTATGAGTCCACATTTTCGGATCCGACGCATAACTGTAACAATTGTGACAATCAGCGCCTCCTAAAGACGATAGAACACTCAAATTGCGTCGTGATTCAATACATCGTCCTCCAGCCGACTTGTCTCCAAGGGTCTATTGCTGCCTCGGGCACCTTATGGTCGTTCTCCAGTGAGTCTAGATTTTCGAATCCGACCCAAAACTTGGTGTTAATTGTAACGTTCATGGAGTCCTAATGACGATGGAACACTCAAATTGCGTCGAGATTCAATACATCGTCCTCCAGCCGACTTGTCTCCAAGGGTCTATTACTGCTTCGGGCACCTTATGGTCATGCTCCTATGAGTCTAGATTTTCGGATCCGTCGCATAACTGTAACAATTGTGGCATTCAGCGCCTCCTAATGACGATAGAACACTCAAATTGCATCGAGATTCAATACATTGTCCTCCAGCCGACTTGTCTCCAAGTGTCTATTGCTGCCTCGGGCACCATATGGTCGTTCTCCTGTGTGTCTAGATTGTCAAATCCGACGCAAAACTGATAGTTAATTGCAACGTTCAGGGCCTCCTAATGACAATGGAACACTGAAATTGCGTCGAGATTCAATACATGGTCCTTTAGCCGACTTGTCTCCAAGGGTCCATTGCTGCCTCGGGCACCTGATGGTCGTTCTCCTGTGAGTCTACATTTTCGATTTCGACACATAACTGATAGTTAATTGTAACGTTCAGGGCCTCCTAATGACGATGGAACACTCAAATTGCGTCGAGATTCAATACGTCGTCCTCCAGCCGAATTGTCTCCAAGGGGATATTGCTGCCTTGGGCACCATATGGTCTGTCTTTTGTGAGTCTAGATTTTCGAATCCGACGCGAAACTGATGGTTAATTGTAACGTTCGGGCCTCCTAATGACGATGGAACACTCAAATTGCGTCGAGATTCAATACATTGTCCTCCAGCCCATTTGTCTCCAAGGGTATATTGCTGCCACGGTCACCCGATGGTCCGACTCCTGTGAGTCTAGAATTTCGAATCCGACGCAAAACTGATAGTTCATTGTAACGTTCAGGGCCTCCTGATGACGATGGAACACTCAAATTGGGTCGAGATTCAATACATCGTCCTCCAGGCGACTTGTGTCCTATTGGGATATTGCTGCCTCGGGCACCAAGAGGTCCGTCTCCTTTGGGTCTAGGTTGTCGAATCCGACGCAAAAATGATACTTAATTGTAATTGTTCAGGGCCTCCTAATGACGAAGGAACACTCGAATTGCGTTGAGATTCAATACATGGTCCTCCAGCCGACTTGTCTCCAAGGGGATATTCTGTCTGCTTTGAGTCTAGATTTTCGAATCCGACGCAAACCTAAAGGTTAATTGTAACGCACATGGCATCCAACCGACGATGGAACACTCAAATTGCGTCGACATTCAATACATCGTCATCCAGCCGACTTGTCTCCTAGGGGATGTTCCTGCCTCGCCCACCTTGTGGTGGTTCTCCTGTGAGTCTAGATTTTCGAATCCGACGCAAAACTGATAGTTAATTGTAACGTTCATGCCCTCCTAATGACGATGGAATACTCAATTTGCGTCGAGATTCGATACATCGTTCTCCGTCCGACTTGTCTCCAAGGGGATATTGCAGCCTCAGACACCATAAAGTCCGTGTCCTGTGAGTATAGAATTTCGACTCCGACGCAAAACTGATTGTTAATTGTAACGGTCAGGGCCTCCTAATGACGATGGAACACTCAAATTGCGTCGCGATCCAATACATCGTCCTCCAACCGATTTGTCTCTAAGGGTCTATTGCAGCCTCTGGCACCTAATTGTCGTTCTCCTGGGGGTCTAGATTTTCGAATCCGACGGAAATCTGATAGTTAATTGTAACGTTCAGGGCCTCCTAATGAGGATGGAACACTCGAATTACGTCGAGAGTAAATACATCGTCCTCCCGCCGACTTGTGTCCAATGGGATATTGCTGCCTAGGGCACCATGTGGTCCGTCTCCTGTGAGTCTAGATTTTGGAATCCGACGCGAAACTGATAGATAATTGTAACGTTCGGGACTCCTAATGACGATGGAACACTCCAATTGCGTCGAGATTCAATACAGCGTCCTCCAGCCTACTTGTCTCCAATGGTCAATTGCTGCCTCGGTCACCCTATGGTCCGACTCCTGTGAGTCTAGAATTTCGAATCCGACGACAAACTGATAGTTAATTGTAACGTTCAGAGCCTCCTAATGACGGTGGAACACTCAAATTGCGTCGCGATTCAATACATCGTCCTCCAGCCGACTTGTCTCCATGGGTCTATTGCTACTTCATTCACCTTATGTTCGTTCTCCTGTGAGTCCAGATATTCGAATCCGACGCAAAACGGACTGCCAATTGTAACGTTCAGAGCCTCCTAATGACGATGGAACACCTAAATTGCATCAAGATTCAATACATCGTCCTGTAGCCGACTTGTCTCCATGGGTCTATTGCTACCTCGCTCACCTTATGGTAGTACTCCTGTGAGTCCAGATATTCGAATCCGATGCAAAACGGACTCCCAATTGTAACATTCAGCGCCTCCTAATGACGATAGAACACACAAATTGCATCGAGATTCAATACGTCGTCCTCCAGCCGACTTGTCTGCAAGGGGATATTGCTGCCTCGGGCACCATATGTTCCGTCTCCTGTGAGTCTAGATTTTCGAATCCGACGCAAAACTTATAGTTAATTGTAACGTTCAGGTCCTCCTAATGACGATGGAACACTCAAATTGCGTCGAGATTCAATACATCGTCCTCCCGCCGACTTGTGTCCAACGGGATATTGCTGCCTCGGGCATCATGGGGTCCGTCTACTGTGAGTCTAGATTTTCGAATCCGACGCAAAAATGATACTTAATTGTAACATTCAGGGCCTCCTACTGACGAAGGAACACTCAAGTTACTTCGACATTCAATACGCCCTCCTCCAGCCGGATTGTCTCCAAGGGGATATTGCTGCCTCGGGCATCTTATGGTTCGGCTCCTGTGAGTCTAGGTTTTCCAATCCGACGCGAAACTGATAGTTAATAGTAACGTTCATGGCGTCCTAATGACGACTGAACACTCAAATTGCGTCGAGATTCAATACATCGTCCTCCAGCCGACTTGTCTCCAAGGGGAAATTGCTCCCTCGGGCACCATATGGTCGTTATCCTGTGAGTCTAGGTTTTCGAATCCGACGCACAAATGATAGTTCATTGTAACTTTCAGGGCCTCCTAATGACGATGGAACACTCAAATTGCGTCGAGATTCAATACATCGTCCTCCAGGCGACTTGTCTCCAAGTGGAAATTTCTGGCTCGGGCACCATATGGTCGTTCTCCTGTGATTCTAGATTATAGAATCCAACGAAAAACTGATAGTTAATTGTAACGTTCAGGGCCTCTTAATGACGATGGAACACTGAAATTGCGTCGAGATTCAATACATCGTCCTTCAGCCGACTTGTCTCCAAGGGTCCATTGCTGCCTCGGGCACCTTATGGTCGTTCTCCTATGAGTCTACATTTTCGATTCCGACACATAACAGATAGTTAATTGTAACGTTCAGGGCCTCCTAATGACGATGGAACACTCAAATTGCGTCGAGATTCAATACATCGTCCTCCAGCCGACTTGTCTCCATGTTTTTACTGCTACCTCGGTCACCTTATGGTCGTTCTCCTGTGACTCCAGATATTCGAATCCGACGCAAAACGGACTGCTAATTGTAACGTTCAGAGCCTCCTGATGATGATGGAACTCTCAAATTGCGTCGAGATTCAATTCTTCGTCCTCCAGCTGACTTGTCTCCAAGGGTCTATTGCTACCTCGGGCACCTTATGGTCGTTCTCCTGTGAATCTAGATTTTCGGATCTGACGCATAACTGATAGTTAATTGTAACGTTAAGGGCCTCCTAATGACGATGGAAACTGAAATAGCGTCGAGATTCAATACATCGTCCTCCAGCCGACTTGTCTCCAACAGGATATTGCTGCCTCGGGCACCATGTGGTCCGTCTCCTGTGGGTCTAGATTCTCGAATCCGACCCAAATCTGATAATTAATTGTAACGTTCAAGGCCTCCTGATGACGATGGAATACTCAAATTGCGTCGAGATTCAATACATCGTCCTCCAGCCGACTTGTCTACAAGGGGATATCGCTACCTCGGGCAACTTATGGTCCGCATCCTGTAAGTCAAGATTTTCAAATCCGACGCAAAACTGACGGTTAATTGTAACGTTCATGGCCTCCTATTGACGATGGAACACTCAAATTGCGTCGAGATTAAATACATCGTCCTCCAGCCGACTTGTCTCCAAGGGGATATTGCTGCCTCGGGGACCTTATTGTCGTTCTCCTGTGAGTCTAGATTTTCGAATCCGATGCAAAACTTGTAGTTAATTGTAACGTTCAGGTCCTCCTAATGACGATGGAACACTCAAATTACGTCGAGATTCAATACACCGTCCTCCCGCGACTTGTGTCCAAGGGGAAATTGCTGCCTCGGGCACCATATGGTCGTTCTCCTGTGAGTCTAGGTTTTCGAATCCGACGCATAACTGACAGTTAATTGTAACGTTCATGGCCTCCTAATGACGATGGAACACTCAAATAGCGTCGAGATTCAATACATCGTCCACCAGCCGACTTGTCTCCAAGGGACTATTACTGCCTCGGGCACCTTATGGTCGTTCTCCTGTGAGTCTAGATTATCGAATCCGACACAAAACTGAGAGTTATTTGTAACGGTCAGGGCCTCCTAATGACGATGTATCACTCAAATTGCATCAAGTAACAATACATCGTCCTCCAGCCAACTTGTCTCCATGGGTCTACTGCTACTTCGGTCACTTTAAGATCGTTCTCCTGTGAGTCCAGATATTCGAATCCGACGCAAAACGGACTGCTAATTGTAACGTTCAGAGCCTCCTAATGAAGATGGAACACTCAAATTCCGTCGAGATTTAATACATCGTCCTCCAGCCGACTTGTCTCCATCACGATATTGCTGCCTCGGGCACCATGTGGTCCGTCTCCTGTGAGTGTAGATTTTCGAATCCGACGCAAATCTGATAGTTAATTGTAACGTTGAGGGCCTCCTGATGACGATGGAACACCCAAATTGCGTCGAGATTAAATACATCGTCCTCCTGCCGACTTGTCTCCTAGGGGATATTGCTATCTCGGGCACAATTTAGTCTGTCTCCTGTGAGTCTTGAATTTCGAATTCGACGCAAAACTGATATTTACTTGTAATATTCAGGGTCACCTAATGACTGAAGTTGCGTCTATATTCAATACATCGTCCTCCAGCCGACTTGTCTAAAGGGGTCCATTGCTGATTCGGGCACCTTATGGTCGTTCTCCTGTGAGTCTACATTTTCGATTCCGACACATAACTGATAGTTAATTGTAACGTACAGGCCCTTCTAATGACGATGGAACACTCAAATTGCGTCGAGATTCAATACATCGTCCTTCAGCCGACTTGTCTCCAAGGGTCCATTGCTGCCTCGGGCACCTTACGGTCGTTCTCCTATGAGTCTCCATTTTCGATTCCGACACATAACAGATAGTTAATTGTAACGTTCAGTGCCTCCTAATGACGATGGAACACCCACATTGCGTCGAGATTCAATACATCGTCCTCCAGCCGACTTGTCTCCATGATTTTACTGCTACCTCGGTCGCCTTATGGTCGTTCTCCTGTGAGTCCAGATATTCGAATCCGACGCAAAACGGACTGCTAATTGTAACGTTCAGAGCCTCCTAATGATGATGGAACACTCAAATTGCGTCGAGATTCAATTCATCGTCCTCCAGCCGACTTGTCTCCAGGGGGATATTGCTGCCTCGGGCACCATATAGTCCTTCTCCTGTGACTCTAGAATTTCGAATCCGACGCAAAACTGATAGTTAATTGTAACGTTCAGGACCTCCTAAACACGATGGAACACTCAAATTGCGTCGAGATTCAATACATTGTCCTCCAGCCGACTTGTCTCCAAGGGGATATTGCTGCCTCGGGCACCATATAGTCCTTCTTCTGTGACTCTAGAATTTCGAATCCGACGCAAAAGTGATTGTCAATTGTAACGGTCAGGGCCTCCTAATGACGATGGAACACTCGAATTGCGTCGAGAGTCAATACGTCGTCCTCCATGCGACTTGTCTCCAAGGGTCTATTGCTGTCTCGGGCACCTCGTCGTTCTCCAGTGGGTCTAGATTTTCGAAACCGACGCAAAACTGATGGTTAATTGTAACGTTTATGGCCTCCTAATGACGATGGAACACTCAAATTGCGTCGAGATTCAATACATCGTCCTCCAGGCGACTTGTCTCCAAGGGTGTATTGCTGCCTCGGGCACCTTGTGGTCGTCTCCTTTGAGTCTAGATTTTCGGATCCGACGCATAACTGATAATTAATTGTAACGATCAGCGCCTCCTAATGACGATAGAACACTCAAATTACGTCGAGATTCAATACGTCGTCCTCCAGCCGACTTGTCTCTAAGGGGATATTGCTGCCTCGGGCACCATTTGGTCCATCTCTTTCGAGTCTAGATATTCGAATCCGACGCGAAACTGATAGTTAATTGTAACGTTCGGGCCTCCTAATGACGATGGAACACTCAAATTGCGTCAAGAATTAATACATCGTCCTCCAGCCTACTTGTCTCCAAGGGTCTATTGCTGCCTCGGTCACCTTATGGTCGTTCTCCTGTGAGTCTAGAATTTCGAATCCGACGCAATACTGATAGTTAATTGTAACGTTCAGGGCCTCCTGATGACGATGGAACACTCAAATTGCGTCGAGATTCAATACATCGTCCTCCAGGCGACTTGTCTCCAAGGGTCTATTACTGCCTCGGTCACGTTATGGTCGTTCTCCTGTGAGTCTAGATTACCGAATCAGACGAAAAACTGATAGTTAATTGTAACGTTCAGGGCCTCCTAATGATGATGGAACACTCAAATTGCGTCGAGAGTCAATACATCGTCCTCCATGCGACTTGTCTCCAAGGGTCTATTGCTGTCTCGGGCACCTCGTCGTTCTCCAGTGGGTCTAGATTTTCGAAACCGACGCAAAACTGATGGTTAATTGTAACGTTTATGGCCTCCTAATGACGATGGAACACTCAAATTGCGTCGAGATTCAATACATCGTCCTCCAGGCGACTTGTCTCCAAGGGTGTATTGCTGCCTCGGGCACCTTGTGGTCGTCTCCTTTGAGTCTAGATTTTCGGATCCGACGCATAACTGATAATTAATTGTAACGATCAGCGCCTCCTAATGACGATAGAACACTCAAATTACGTCGAGATTCAATACGTCGTCCTCCAGCCGACTTGTCTCTAAGGGGATATTGCTGCCTCGGGCACCATTTGGTCCATCTCTTTCGAGTCTAGATATTCGAATCCGACGCGAAACTGATAGTTAATTGTAACGTTCGGGCCTCCTAATGACGATGGAACACTCAAATTGCGTCAAGAATTAATACATCGTCCTCCAGCCTACTTGTCTCCAAGGGTCTATTGCTGCCTCGGTCACCTTATGGTCGTTCTCCTGTGAGTCTAGAATTTCGAATCCGACGCAATACTGATAGTTAATTGTAACGTTCAGGGCCTCCTGATGACGATGGAACACTCAAATTGCGTCGAGATTCAATACATCGTCCTCCAGGCGACTTGTCTCCAAGGGTCTATTACTGCCTCGGTCACGTTATGGTCGTTCTCCTGTGAGTCTAGATTACCGAATCAGACGAAAAACTGATAGTTAATTGTAACGTTCAGGGCCTCCTAATGATGATGGAACACTCAAATTGCGTCGCGATTCAATACGTAATCCTCCAGCCGACTTGTCTCCAGGGGGATATTGCTACCTCATTCACCTTATGGTCGTTCTCCTGTGAGTCCAGATATTCGAATCCGACGCAAAACGGACTGCCGATTGTATTGTTCAGAGCCTCCTAATGACGATGGAACAGTCAAATTGCGTCGAGATTCAATACATCGTCCTTCAGCCGACTTGCCTCCAACGGGATATCGCTGCCTCGGGCACCATGTGGTCCTTCTCCTGAGAGTCTAGATTTTCCAGTCCGACGCAAAAATGATAGTTAATTGTAACTTTCAGGGCCTCCTAATGACGAAGGAACACTCAAATTGCGTCGAGATTCAATACATCGTCCTCCAGCCGACTTCCCTCCAACGGTCTAATGCAGCCTCGGGCACCTTATGGTCGTTCTCCTGTGAGTCTAGATTTTCGGATCCGACGCATAACTGATAGTTAATTGTAACGTTCAGCGCCTCCTAGTGACGATAGAACACTCAAATTGCGTCGAGATTCAATACATCGTCCGCCAGCCGACTTGTCTACAAGGAGATATTGCTGCGTCGGGCATCTTATGGTCCGCCTCGTGTGAGTCTAGATTTTCGATTCCGACGCAAAAGTGATTGTGAAACACGTATGTAACATAGCAGCGATGGCGAGGCATTGTAGCATCTGTGACCAGAGAGTATGCGCTATACCGCGCGAGTGTTGCGTGCAGTTCGCTAGTTGTCGCTATGCAGAGCAGTACTCTGTCAGTTAGTCGTTGCGAGTCGGTCAGTCAGTCGTTGCGAGTCTGTAGCACGGTTTAGTTGCGAGCAGTCGGTCAGTAGTCGTCATGTAGTGCTGTATGCTAATAGTCGTCATGCAGGGCAGTCGGTCAGTAGTATCACCCCAGTGCGGTTGTGTGATGTAGGCGGTCGGCAACACTGGTCAAGATGCTGAATGAGGTATACTGTTAATTAACATAATCATTAGATAATGTAAAATTTATTTATTGTAATTAATCTCCAACAAATCCCCCAATAATAATTTTGATTTCAAAAGCATTTTTCAAAAATTTTATTTTTTATTGAACTAAAGATTTAATTGCACTTCCCATTTCATTCCACTTCTTTTAAAGAAAATTTTCAGTAAAATCACAGAAAAAAGGAATATTATTATTTGCAATGCAGTTCCTCTAAGCCGTGCGCAAAGATAAGAGCAGAAATTTGAGATCCAGTTATTCTGAGGTAAGACTTTAATTCTGATTGTTTTGCACAGGGCCAAAGACCGATGTTTCGGTTTAATTGAATTTTCTTATCACTGAATGGACTTTAAATTTTCGTGAAGAACTTATATTTGAGTCAGATTGCGAATTTCACATTTTTGTTGCCATTGTCAGTACATTTCATTGTGGGCAGGTTACGCTTAGCGCAATGTCCATTAGCATTCTTAAATAATATTTCTGTCTTGTAAATTTTTTGTGGGGAGGTTACACTCGGCTCCCATTTCTATTAAGTATTGTCATGTTTATTTCCCTATAATATTACTGTTGGGAGGTTACACTTGGCGACACCCAGTCCAGGATCGTATTTCGTTGAGAGTCTTTTGAGCGACAGTCAGATATCTGCTCTTATTTGCTTAGATATAATTAGGATTTGGCGCAACGCTTTTATTAACTTGTGACTTTCTTTCTACAGGTCAACGGCAATTCTTTGCTCTGTTGTATTTGTGTGTTACTTTTGCATTGTGCTTATTTGTTTTGTGAATAATTGTGACTATTGCAAAAATGCCGCGAAAGACTGTGAATAGTGTATCGCGAGGTGTTATGAATGAAATTACCGACGCAAACAATTTTACCGATAGGACATGTGACACGCAGTGTAATGATGACAATCCTGCGTTCACTAACAATCAGTGCATTCCAACCACTAGTGATGATTTTTACCTTGATAATGAACAAACGAACTCAATTGTCTCGTCTGTTAATTTGACGACAATTGATGACGCAGAACGCTCTATTGCAATGAGCGCTGCCGAGCTTAGCACACCCGATTTAGAAAATCCAAGTAATGTACAGACAAATTTGTCTAATGTAAATGGACAGTGTTCTGAAAGTACGACGGATCCATTTAATTCCGAAATAATGACCGACAGTGTACGTTCGACTGACAAATCTTTTTGCAAATTACGGAATGACCAAATGGTCACACAAAGCGCGACAATTCCAAGTTCACAATCAAACAGCACAGATAATGGAGTAGGTAATGTTACTTTGGAACAATTTATGGCAATAATGCTACAGTTTAGGAACGAACAGAACGAAAAACAAGACAACTATAGTAAAGATCTCAAACAACTTAGTGAACAGGTCAGACAACAGAGGGAAGATAGCAAACAAGATAATGAAGATTTCAAACAACAATTTAGTGAACAGGATAAAAAATTTAATAAAATTAATGAGAAACTTGACAATAATGATGAAAATTTCAAACAACTTAGGGAACAGAACAGGCAGCTTAGTGAACAAATTAGAGACGTTGCCGCGCAGTGCCATGACACTAAGGAACAGTTGCGCGTGGAAATTGAGGCTTGTTCTCAAAAAAATAGCGAAGAAATTAAGTCTGTTGCGCAAGAATTAAGGGAAATGCAGACAGCCGCAACAGAAACACTCAGAGACGAAATTAGCGGAGTCGCTAAACAATGCTCTGAAAAAGCTACACAATTACGGGAAGAGTTTAAACCTATGACGGTAGAACTTTCGCGCACAGTGGACGCAAAGATAGACGCGAAATTCGAACAGCAGAACACTCAGATGAACGAGCGCTTTAATCAGCACATAGAGAACAGTGATACGCGTTTCCGCAGATTTATTCAAGATCAAAACAAAGTAAAACGACAAGTCATGGAAACAATCACTGCACAAAGACAAGAGGACAAACGTAAAATGTTCGCGAAAGCAAAAACGTATGTAGACAATAATATTACTACAGTGTCCGACAAAATTAATACCATAGAACAATTGAACGCGGAATTACGGGATGAAATTTCTGATCTTAAATCAAAAACAGATACACACACAGTAAATATTCAAACAGTGACAGACAGATTCGAACAATTAGATCTAACACAGGATTGCGATGTCATCAAAGCTGATGTTAAAAAACTGAGCGAAACTACGCGCAAGTTGCAAAAACAGATTAATGCGTCTTATTCTAAAACCGATGATCAGGTTAAAATACTGACTGAAAAATGTGATGAATTGGCCAGTCGTATTGAGGTTATCGAAAATACTAATGACAATAAATCAGACGATACTGCACCGGTTTCATTTATCCAAACACCTGAATTTCAAAATTTGCAGCAGACAATTAATGAGATCGATTCATCTAACAACACGTTACGTAGGAAGTTATCAAATTTACAACAAGAAGTAACAGAGATGAAAAACATTTCAGTTAATAACATGCCACAACAGACGCCACTTTATGAACATGAGTCAGACTCACGCAGTGCGTATAATTTGGGTAATCTACAGAGAGTACGGGACTTAGATTCCGATCAACCACAGTTCAATAGATTCTCTTACGATCCTGAACCTGTTCCATCACACAGAGATGATAATTTCGACTACAAACATTTTCTGTCAGTGAGAAAGTTTAAGGTTTTCAAAAACGATAGAACGCAGATTAAACCACTGGATTGGATTCAACAATTTAGCTTTGCTTTTCCACCGACTTGGCCTGTAACACATAAACTTGAATTTATTTGCAGTTTTTTGGAAGGCGAACCGGCAACTCGTATGAGACCGATCGCGAGGCAATGCTATTCAGTAGAGGAATTTCAGAATGCTTTTCTGTCAGCGTACTGGTCGAAGACGACACAGCGCGGAATTAAAGATCAGTTGATTAGTTTGCCGAATTACGAGAACTCCAATTTTCCCAGTGTGACGCAATTTTTTGAGCACATGGTACAACAAAACCAGTACCTAAGTGAACCGTACAGTGAATCCGCACTTATACAATTATGCATCTCTAAATTACCACGGTCATTACGAGTGTCACTTCTAACGGGCCAGCAAAAAGAAAACATTTCAGCATTCAGAGATCTTTTACAGCTCCTGGAAGTACAGCAATCTGATTATTCTTTTGTAAACAAAAACCTTTCGTATAATAACCAAGGTCAACAAACTTACGGTAATTATGATAAAGGACGTAACTTCAATAGGAAAAATAACAGACGCTTTAGGAACGGCAACTACCAGAACTTAAATCACAGACAAAATTCAGATTATCAATATCGTCAAAATTTTCAGCAACAGGAATCACATTTTGGTAACAATAGACGTTTTCCACCACAACAGCATGAAAGTCAGCCGGTTGGAATACATAACCAACAATGTAATGCACAAGGTCAACCAGGCTTTAATGTTCCGCCGCGTGCGCATATAGTCCAAGATCCAACAAATAGTAACGTACGGCAGCAAGGAAACAACTACGTACAAAGAAGACAGTATTTCAATTCCTATCGTCATGCACCGTATAGGAATGACTTTCACGACAGACGTAAAAACGATGAGCACAATTATCAGCGTACATATAACAACAGTCGGTCTCACCAACAGCAAAATCATACGCAAGAACATATTCTCATGAATCAACCCGACAGTAGGTACCATCCAGAGCGTAACACGTCTGGAAGGAGTAATAGGACAGTTCAAATAGTCGAAATGCCACAGAATCCTCCTAATAATAATAACACGTCAGATAGAATCTGACTAGATACTGTACAGATCGCATCTTCCAATAACACAAGCACTACCTTTGACACGCAAAATGTTGTTCACGAAAACGTAATTACTTTTGACGATATCAGAGACACTCTCTTGCAGGAAAGACCAGTTATTCAGAAAACCATTTCACATCCTGTTATCGAAATTAAGATTGGTTCATCGAAATTCTCAGCAGTAATTGATTCCGGCTCACCTATATCTGTAATAAATGAGGAGACTTTCAACGAGTGCAACAAAGAGAATACGTATCCGACATTACCTTTAGGCAAAACAAAAGTGAAGGGAGCAGTATCGAGTAAAGGTGTAGACGTTAAATTACAGACGCATTTATCATTTTGTATTGGAGGTCATACTTTCCACTCTAATTTTTGGATTGTTCCTTTATTGACAACAGACATAATTTTAGGTACGAATTTTCTGGTACAACACGACGCAGTTATTGATTTTCAGAATTCTTATTTAATGTTAAAGGATGAAAACGTACAACTTGCTTTAGAATTTCAGCACTCATTATCTGCGGAAGAACAAACAATTAACCGCACAGAGGTCATTTCCGCAACACGTAACATAGACTGTAATCCCACATTGTTCACGGATACGTACGTACATAACTATAATACTCCAGACGAAGCTGACTACGACGTTATGCAGTTGATTTCTGATAAGGTTAAAGAGAGCAGTGCAACTACAGACGACGAACGAACGCAATTACACAAAATTCTTTTACAGCAAGCACCAGTTTTTGACAACATTCCTGGTACTATGTCCGGCTTTATGTATGAATTTCAAGTCAAACCGCACGACACATTTAAAGCAAAGCATTATCCCATTCCGTATATTCACAGAGAACAAGTTAAAAAAGAATTGCAGGATATGCTCGATCAAGGAATTATTGAACCAGCAGTTAGTCCGTACATAAACCCGCTACATATTGTTAAGAAAAAAGATGGCTCACTTCGCCTTGTACTTGATTCACGTCACATTAATGACATTATTATTAACGAAACAGATCGACCACAGACACTAGAGGAACTTTTACAGAAATTTCATGGTACAGCTATTTATTCTACACTAGATTTGAAATCGGGATTTTGGCAAACTCAACTTCATCCGAATTGTAGAAAATATACAGCTTTTCTCTGTTTCGGCGACTGTTATCAATTTTGCAAATTACCGTTCGGCTTAACTATTTCTTCTGCAGCCTTTATTCGCGGTTTGAACACTATACTTCCGACAGAACTTAAAGACAGAATTACGACGTACGTAGACGATATTCTTATCGCAGAAGCTAACTGGTCTGAACACAATGTGATTTTAGAACGTCTGTTACAAACTTTCCATGCACAAGGACTTACAGTTAATCTTAGTAAATCGCATTTTGGCAAAACTTCCATAAAATTTCTTGGACACGTAATTTCAGCAGAAGGCATTACGCCTGATCCGGAAAAACTTCAAGCTCTACGTGACATTACTGTTCCTACGACAAAGAAACAACTACGCAGTTTTTTGGGCTTAATTAACTTTTTTCGCAAATTTATTCATCACTCCGCTTTAGACACGCCTAGATTATGCCAATTAACAGGTAAAAACACTATTTGGTCATGGGATAAGCAAGCACATTCTGAATTTATGAACCTGAAATATGCTCTGTTGAATGCACCACTTTTATCGCACCCAGATCTTACCAGAAATTTTTCCATTGCCACCGACAGTTCCAACACCGCTTTAGGCGTACACATTTTCCAGGAAATTGAAGAAGATGGTTCTACAGTAATTAAAAACATCGCATTTGCAAGTCGCATTTTGTCACCTGCTGAGCGAAATTATTCCGTTACAGAACTTGAAACATTATGTGTTGTATGGGCTTTTATGAGATTTCGGCACTTTCTTTATGGCAGACATACCACCGTTTACACAGACCACAGAGCGATACAATTTTTACTCTCGGCTAAATTTACTCACGACAGGTTAAGTAGATGGAAACTTTATTTACAGGAATTTAATTTTACAATTGTTCACATTCCCGGCACACAAAATGTTATAGCAGACGCACTATCGCGTTCTCTCGGCAACAATCAGCAAGACGTAGCAACCAACTTCTGCAAAACAAATTTCAGTGTCATGTACATTCAGCAAGTTGCATTTGAAAACTTTATTTCATCGTCATTACAGGACATAGCAAAGGAGCAAAATAAAGACAATGTGTGGAAAGAAATTAAACACCTTTGGGAAGATAGAAAAAATGTTACGATTAGGAACCACTACACAGTACGCAATGACATTCTGTTTCGCCGCTCTCATCCTGACAGCAACAATTGGTTATTATGCATTCCTGACGAACTGGTTAACAAATTAATTTGGTACACTCATTTAAGTTACGCACATTACGGAGCACGAAAATGTTTTCTTATACTGAGACAGAACTGTTATTTTACTAACATGGAAAAACGTATACGACGAGTTTTAGCGTCTTGTAAAATTTGCCAGAAAGCTAAATCAGACACCACTTCACATATTCCTCCTTTATATCCCATTGTTCCTGTTAAATTAAGACACATGGCCGCAGTAGATATTTTTGGTCCGATTCCGAAAACTAACAGAGGTTTTTGCTACATTTTTATCGCTGTTGAGCTCACTTCAAAATTTGTTACTTTCACTCCGTTACGCAAAGCTACTGCTAAAACTGTTTCTAAAGCATTTGTAAAACATTTTCTATTTCATGTAGGGCATGTGATGAAAGTAATTTCTGACAATGGATCACAATTTCGTAGTAGCGTATGGACACGCATGTTACGAGCTAGAAACATTTCTCCGATCTATATATCCAAGTACCACGCTTCTTCGAACCCCTGTGAAAGATTAATGAAGGAAATTGGTAAACTGTGTAGAATATACTGCCACAAAAGACATATTGATTGGGATACACACATACTCTCATTCCAAGATGTAATTAATTCCATTCCAAATGAATCCACTATGCTATCTCCGACTGTTATACTAAAAAACGTTGAACCACCAAACAAAATTAAAGAATTAGTAAAATTCCCTAAATGTCGTCGCCTACGACACCATGAAATAATTGACATTGCGCTGAAGAACATCAAACGTGCCGCAGAGCGCCGGAGAAGACAGCAAAAACAGGTTTGTACACGCCGCGACTTTCACGTTGGACAGAAGATATTAGTACGTACACACTATTTATCCAGCAAATTAAAAGGTAAGTGCACTAAATTTGAACTTCTATACGCAGGTCCGTATCGGATTCGCAGCATCCCTCACCCCAATGTTGTACACGTCGAAACTTTGAGAACTAGAAAATCGAAAGGCAATCACCATATCTCAAACATTAAACCGTTTATTGAGTGAAACCACTGTATGATTCAACACACTATGATGCCATTTACTAATGCAATTATTTCACCTGACTAATTACTGATGATTATCGTATTTTTTCTTGGCAAGTGCCCGGCAAGGTAAGGTTAGCAGGTCGCTTTTCTTGTCGTTACACATCAGACCGTGCATATTTTTCTAAATGAACTTACGTATTTTATGAATAATTATGCAATTCTATGTAATGACGTATTAATTTTATCAAATTCTCTTTCCATTAAAGTCTTTAATTCTCGCCTCGATTAACTACACTACATACAAGCTGAACACAACGAACGTCACATTTTGTCTTTTTATGTATGATTGTATTCCAGTTTTGTTTATATGCACTGTGAAATAGTTAAGATATAACACACACCAGTCGACTTTGACTTTCCCTTTTTTTTTTTTTGCCCTATGATATCTCAACATCGTGACTGTTTTACATTTTTCCTTTTGCTGCTGCATTGTGATATTCTGTGTACATTTTTTGCATCTGAACACTGTCAATGTCTTTGACATATTACGTTTTCTGTCATGTTATGCTGTATGCTTAAGTATGTTACCATAAACCAGTCCTTATTTAGTGGGTATATGATTTAAATGCAGGACATTAATCTCTGTCATCAATTTCAGAAAGAAATGATGCATGTAAGAAATAAATTCAACAGGAATGGGAATTTCACCTACGGGATAAACGAAAGGAGATGCAATAACTTTATGAGGAAGAGTAAATGGATCAGGATTAACAAGCATTAACAAGACTATACTATACTCATCACAGAATAGCAGTCTTAACTAATTTTTTCTTTCAGAATACAAGGTGATTGATGCAGGCTGTCAGACTGAACTACAAATTTTAGTTTTAGTGATGAAATATGCTAGAGATAAGGAATAGTTATGTAATGAGTAATGAAGTGATTTTTTGCAGATGATAATGAATACTGATGAATAATGATAAAGGAAATGGTATTATGAATAATGAAGTTTTTCTTTACAGATGATGATAATAGTGAAGTTATGATGATATGGATAATGAAGTTTTCTTTACAGATGAGGATAATGTTGAAGTTATGTATTTATGTTATGTAGTTATTTAAGTATTTGTTGCAGTTTGTTTTGACAGCAGGTGTTATATTGCATAGTAGGATGACGGAAAGTTTTGGAAAGGACAGCTATGGAACACATTTTTATACACATTTCACTACCTGTTAATTCGAAGTTCACTACTTTTCAGCATAGTGTGCGTTTCTTCTTTCAGGTCAATAATCCGTTTTTGTATTTTTTCCAGGAGAAGTTTTTCATGATACTTACTAAACCTGTTACTTATTATACCTGTTCTAGTACTTGCATTTTTTTTGTATTTTACCCATTTGTGTTTATCATTTATAAATGTGATCACATGTACTGCCTTGTTACATAATCTTGCTACAGCTGACTCTTGACGAATGACGTTACCTATCCTCATTTGCAGCAATAGGTCAAAAGCAAATAGTGTTATGTCTCAGCAATTAATTATCGATCCCAACGCAATGCATTGCTAACAAAAAAAAATGTATTACCAGTCCCAAGTAGTGATACCAGTTTGAGAAAATTCTGAATAATACTGATTAGCTCTGAATAGTATGTCACTTGAGTAATGACCTCTTAATGAGACAAAAAAAAAGAAGTATATATTTAAAATAATGCTTTGTCACTAGTTAATAACTGCCACTGTTTATTGTAATGAGACTACTTATAATGCCTGTGATTATTAATGCTATGACTGTAATTAGCTGATTTTTAATAATGACTTCGTAATGATCTGAATAATACTGAATGATGAAGTATGTTCTATTCTATTCAATACTTGCTGGCCACTGAGTGCCAATAATTAATGTCACTTGAAGAATTGTTATTAATTATGCCATTAATTAGCCCTTTTTTTCCATGTTGAGTTTTCATGTTTTGGTTAATGGCCAATGAGTGCCAATAATTTGTATCACTCAATGTATTATGTTAATGCTAGGCCAACTCTCCTTTTCAACTAAGACTTCTGATGAACATTATTCTGTCATACTAAATATACTTTGTAACTGGCCAAGGACCGCCATTGTTTATTGTAATACGATTACCCATGATGCCAGCTAGTGATTCTTAATAGATTGGAATGACACATAATTAATTAACTATGGTACTGTTTAATAATGCTTTGTAATTAGGAGAAGACTAATGATTCTTACTATATTAGAATGACAAATGATTAATTAACGACAAATGATTAATTAACTGTAATTAGACAAATGATTAATTAACTGTAATTAGACAAATGATTAATTAACTGTAATTAGACAAATGATTAATTAACGACAAATGATTAATCAACTGTAATTAGCAAAAGGCTAATGATTATTATTGGAATGACAAATGATTAATTAACTGTAATTAGGAGAAGGTTAATGATTCTTAATTATACTCTGTAACTGAAAAGAATGCGATTATTTCATAATATTTTGTAACCAGGAAAAGAAGGCTACTGATTCTATGTAAAACAATTAATGAACATTTTTCTGTAATACTACATACTTGGTACAGAAATGTTCAATAACTGGGCTATGAATGCCACAAACTATCAATGAAGACTGTAATTGTCAATATTATGTGACATAATGTCCTTCACCTCATGAGTTAACTACCCTGAATTACTGCAATGTCCATTTGTCCTGTTTATCCCACTGATCATGGAGCACTGTATTTGGTTTTGCACTAATTCTACGTGGGTGTGCCTTGTAAGAGCGTGGTGTTGACACGACATGCTGTCCACCACCGTGAGCGATGAAGACGTTATTACGGTCCCACTGTTTGGTGTACCTAATGTACTGCCAAAATGAAAACATGGAACATTACTACGACAGTTCAGTGTCTTGGCTACACTGATAAATTCTGATGGGAAAAGAACTTCAAGTTGTGTCACTTGGTGTTGTACTTCTGTGGAAAGATATGGACTTTCAGAACAGCTGTGTGCAATCTAAAGTGCTACAACCATGATGCAATCCTTCCCTTTCCTATCCTAATTCTTGTCACATAATGAAAATAATTTTTTTTGGTTAACAGCATTTATGTTCGTAGGTTATACATTTTTTTTTCGATTCACTGAACTCCAGTGTGAGTACACTTATGTCACTTGTCATCATGATATTTTTTCTTACCAGTCTGTTTATTTGTTCTGAATATGCTAAAGAATTTTTTCAGTGCCTGTGCACTTTGTTATCTGTCAAATAATTTGTATATACATTTTTCTGATTTGCTACTATGTTTTGTACTCACATTTTGTCTTTGTCTTATATATTTTGTACTTAGTGCGTGTGCACAACATTTAAATATTCTGTAAGTTGTAGAATTTTGTTAATTAAGGAAAAATTTTGCCGCGCTTGGCAAGTCCAAATGACTCACCATCGCTGCCAAATTTTTGCCCCCCCAGTGGAGGGTTATGAAACACGTATGTAACATAGCAGCGATGGCGAGGCATTGTAGCATCTGTGACCAGAGAGTATGCGCTTGACCGCGCGAGTGTTGCGAGCAGTTCGCTAGTTGTCGCTATGCAGAGCAGTACTCTGTCAGTTAGTCGTTGCGAGTCGGTCAGTCAGTCGTTGCCAGTCTGTAGCACGGTTTAGTTGCGAGCAGTCGGTCAGTAGTCGTCATGTAGTGCTGTATGCTAGTAGTCGTCATGCAGGGCAGTCGGTCAGTAGTATCACCCCAGTGCGGTTGTGTGATGTAGGCGGTCGGCAACACTGGTCAAGATGCTGAATGAGGTATACTGTTAATTAACATAATCATTAGATAATGTAAAATTTATTTATTGTAATTAATCTCCAACAAATCCCCCAATAATAATTTTGATTTCAAAAGCATTTTTCAAAAATTTTATTTTTTATTGAACTAAAGATTTAATTGCACTTCCCATTTCATTCCACTTCTTTTAAAGAAAATTTTCAGTAAAATCACAGAAAAAAGGAATATTATTATTTGCAATGCAGTTCCTCTAAGCCGTGCGCAAAGATAAGAGCAGAAATTTGAGATCCAGTTATTCTGAGGTAAGACTTTAATTCTGATTGTTTTGCACAGGGCCAAAGACCGATGTTTCGGTTTAATTGAATTTTCTTATCACTGAATGGACTTTAAATTTTCGTGAAGAACTTATATTTGAGCCAGATTGCGAATTTCACATTTTTGTTGCCATTGTCAGTACATTTCATTGTGGGCAGGTTACGCTTAGCGCAATGTCCATTAGCATTCTTAAATAATATTTCGGTCTTGTAAATTTTTTGTGGGGAGGTACACTCGGCTCCGATTTCTATTAAGTATTGTCATGTTTATTTCCCTATAATATTACTGTGGGGAGGTTACAATTGTTAATTGTAACGTTCTTGTTCTCCTAATGACGATGGAACACTCAAATTGCGTCGAGATTCAATACATCGTCCTCTTGCCGACTTCTCTCCAAGGGGATATTTCAGCCTCGGGCACAATACGGTCCTTCCATTGTGATTTTCGAATCCGACGCGAAACTGATGGGTAACTGTAACATTCAGCGTCTCCTAATGACGATGGATTACTCATATTGCGTCGAGATTCAATACATCGTCCTTCCGCCGACTTGTCTCCAAGGGTCTATTGCTGCCTCGGGCACCTTATGGTCGTTCTCCTGTGAGTCTACATTTTCGATTCCTACACATAACTGATAGTTAATTATAATGTGCAGGCCCCCCTAATGACGATGGAACACTCAAATTGCGTCGAGATTCAATACATCGTCCTCCTGCCGACTTGTCTCCTAGGGGATATTGCTATCTCGGGCACAATTTAGTCTGTCTCCTGTGAGTCTTGAATTTCGAATTCGACGCAAAACTGATATTTACTTATAATATTCAGGGTCACCTAATGACTGAAATTGCGTCTATATTCAATACATCGTCCTTCAGCCGACTTGTCTAAAGGGGTCCATTGCTGATTCGGGCACCTTATGGTCGTTCTCCTGTGAGTCTACATTTTCGATTCCGACACATAACTGATAGTTAATTGTAACGTACAGGCCCTTCTAATGACGATGGAACACTCAAATTGCGTCGAGATTCAATACATCGTCCTTCAGCCGACTTGTCTCCAAGGGTCCATTGCTGCCTCGGGCACCTTTTGGTCGTTCTCCTATGAGTCTCCATTTTCGATTCCGACACATAACAGATAGTTAATTGTAACGTTCAGGGCCTCCTAATGACGATGGAACACTTACATTGCGTCGAGATTCAATACATCGTCCTCCAGCCGACTTGTCTCCATGTTTTTACTGCTACCTCGGTCACCTTATGGTCGTTCTCCTGTGAGTCCAGATATTCGAATCCGACGCAAAACGGACTGCTAATTGTAACGTTCAGAGCCTCCTAATGATGATGGAACACTCAAATTGCGTCGAGATTCAATTCATCGTCCTCCAGCCGACTTGTCTCCAGGGGGATATTGCTGCCTCGGGCACCATATAGTCCTTCTCCTGTGACTCTAGAATTTCGAATCCGACGCAAAACTGATAGTTAATTGTAACGTTCAGGACCTCCTAAACACGATGGAACAGTCAAATTGCGTCGAGATTCAATACATTGTCCTCCAGGCGACTTGTCTCCAAGGGGATATTGCTGCCTCGGGCACCATATAGTCCTTCTTCTGTGACTCTAGAATTTCGAATCCGACGCAAAAGTGATTGTCAATTGTAACGGTCAGGGCCTCCTAATGACGATGGAACACTCGAATTGCGTCGAGAGTCAATACATCGTCCTCCATGCGACTTGTCTCCAAGGGTCTATTGCTGTCTCGGGCACCTCGTCGTTCTCCAGTGGGTCTAGATTTTCGAAACCGACGCAAAACTGATGGTTAATTGTAACGTTTATGGCCTCCTAATGACGATGGAACACTCAAATAGCGTCGAGATTCAATACATCGTCCTCCAGGCGACTTGTCTCCAAGGGTCTATTGCTGCCTCGGGCACCTTGTGGTCGTCTCCTTTGAGTCTAGATTTTCGGATCCGACGCATAACTGATAATTAATTGTAACGATCAGCGCCTCCTAATGACGATAGAACCCTCAAATTAAGTCGAGATTCAATACGTCGTCCTCCAGCCGACTTGTCTCTAAGGGGATATTGCTGCATCGGGCACCATATGGTCCATCTCTTTCGAGTCTAGATATTCGAATCCGACGCGAAACTGATAGTTAATTGTAACGTTCGGGCCTCCTAATGACGATGGAACACTCAAATTGCGTCAAGAATTAATACATCGTCCTCCAGCCTACTTGTCTCCAAGGGTCTATTGCTGCCTCGGTCACCTTATGGTCGTTCTCCTGTGAGTCTAGAATTTCGAATCCGACGCAATACTGAAAGTTAATTGTAACGTTCAGGGCCTCCTGATGACGATGGAACACTCAAATTGCGTCGAGATTCAATACATCGTCCTCCAGGCGACTTGTCTCCAAGGGTCTGTTGCTGCCTCGGTCACGTTATGGTCGTTCTCCTGTGAGTCTAGATTACCGAATCAGACGAAAAACTGATAGTTAATTGTAACGTCCAGGGCCTCCTAATGATGATGGAACACTCAAATTGCGTCGCGATTCAATACATCGTCCTCCAGCCGACTTGTCTCCAGGGGGATATCGCTGCCTCGGGCACCATGTGGTCCTTCTCCTGAGAGTCTAGATTTTCCAGTCCGACGCAAAAATGATAGTTAATTGTAACTTTCAGGGCCTCCTAATGACGAAGGAACACTCAAATTGCGTCGAGATTCAATACATCGTCCTCCAGCCGACTTGTCACCAAGGGTCTATTGCGGCCTCGGGTACCTTAAGATCGTTTTCCTGTGAGTCTAGATTTTCGGATCCGACGCATAACTTATACTTAATTGTGACGTTCAACGCCTCCTAATGACGATAGAACACTCAAATAGCGTCGAGATTCAATACATCGTCGTCCAGCCGACTTGTCTACAAGGGGATATTGCTGCCTCGGGAACCTTATCGTCGTTCTTCTGTGAGTCTAGATTTTCGAATCCGACGCAAAACTGATGGTTAATTGTAACGTTCATGGCCCCCTAATGACGATGGATCATTCAAATTGCGTTGAGATTCAATACATCGTCGAGTAGGCCAACTTGTCTCCATGGGTCTAATGCTGCCTCGGGCACCTTATGGTCGTTCTTTGTAACGTTCAAGGCCTCCTAATGACGAATGAACACTCAAATTGTGTCGAGATTCAATACGTCGTCCTCCAGGCGACTTGTCTCCAAGGGGAAATTGCTGCCTCGGGCACCTTATGGTCGTTCTCCTGTGGGTCTAGATTAACGAATCCGATTCAAAACTGATAGTTAATTGTAACGTTCAGGGCCTCCTAATGACGATGGAACTCTCTAATTGCGTCGAGATTCAATACAGCGGCCTCCAGCCGACTTGTCTCCAAAGAGTTATTGCTGCCTAGGGCACCTTATGTTCGTTCTACTGTGAGTCTAGATTTTCGTATCCGACGCAAACCTGATGGTTAATTGCAACGTTCATGGCCCCCTAATGACGATGGATCACTCAAATTGCGTCGAGATTCAATACATCGTCCACCAGCCGACTTGTCTCGAAGGGTCTATTGCTGGCTCGGTCACTATATGGTCGTTCTCCTGTGAGTCTACATTTTCGATTCCGACACATAACTGATAGTTAATTGTAACGTTCAGGGCCCCCTAATGACGATGGAACACTCAAATTGCGTCGAGATTTAATACATCGTCCTCCAGCCGACTTGTCTCCATGGGTCGATTGCTACCTCGCCCACCTTATGGTCGTTCTCCTGTGAGTCCAGATATTCAAATCAGACGCAAAAGGTCTGCCAATAGTAACGTTCAGAGCCTCCTAATGACGATGGAACACTCACATTCCATCAAGATTCAATACGTCGTCCTCCAGCCGACTTGTCTGCATGGGTCTATTGCTACATCGCTCACCTTATGCTCGTTCACCTGTGAGGCCAGATATTAAAATCCGACGCAAAACGGACTGCCAATTGTAACGTTCAGAGACTCCTAATGACGATGGTACACTAAAATTGCATCGAGATTCAATGCATCGTCCTCCAGCCGACTTGTCTCCAACGGGATATTGCTGCTATGGGGCACCATGTGGTCCGTCTAATGTGAGTCTAGATTTTCGAATCCGACGCAAAAATGATAATTAATTGTAACGTTCAGGTCCTCCTAATGACGAAGGAACAACCAAATTGCGTCGAGATTCAATACATCGTCCTCCAGCCGACTTGTCTCCAAGGGGCTATTGCTACCTCAGGCACCTTGTGGTCGTTCTCCTGTGAATCTAGATTTTCGGATCCGACGCATAACTGATAGTTAATTGTAACGTTCAGGGCCCCTATTGACGATGGAACACTCAAATTGCTCCGAGATTCAATACATCGTCCTCCAGCCGACTTGTCTCCATGGGGCTATTGCTACTTCGCCCACCTTATGGTCGTTCTCCTGTGAGACCAGATATTCGAATCAGACGCTAAAGGACTGCCAATAGTAACGATCAGAGCCTCCTAATGACGATGGAACACTCACATTCCATCAAGATTCAATACATCGTCCTCCAGCCGAATTGTCTGCATGGGTCTATTGCTACCTCGCTCACCTTATGCTCGTTCACCTGTGAGTCCAGATATTCAAATCCGACGCAAAACGGACTGCCAATTGTAACGTTCAGAGACTCCTAATGACGATGGAACACTCAAATTGCATCGAGATTCAATGCATCGTCCTCCAGCCGACTTGTCTCCAACGGGATATTCCTGCCTTGGGCACCATATGTCCGTCTCATGTGAGTCTAGATTTTCGAATCCGACGTGAAACTGATAGTTAATTATTACGTTCATGGCCTCCTAATGACGATGGAACACTCAAATAGCGTCGAGATTCAATACATCGTACTTCAGCCGACTTGTCTCCAGGGGTCCATTCCTGGTTCGGGCACCTTATGGTCGTTCTCCTGTGAGTCTACATTTTCGATTCCGACACATAACTGATAGTTAATTGTAACGTTCATGGCCTCCTATTGACGATGGAACACTCAAATTGCGTCGAGATTCAATACATCGTTCTCCAGCCGACTTAGCTCCAAGGGGATATTGCTGCCTCGGGCACCTTATGGTCGTTCACCTGTGAGTCTAGATTTTCGAATCCGACGCAAAACTAATAGTTAATTGTAGCGTTCAGGGCCTCCTAATGACGATATAACACTCAAATTGCGTCGAGATTCAATACGTTGTCCTCCAGCCGACTTGTCTCCAAGGGGATATTGCTGCCTCTGGCACCATACGGTCCTTCTCCTGTGAGTCTTGATTTTCGAATCCGACCCGAAACTGATAGTTAATTGTAACGTTCAGGGAATCCTAATGACGATGGAACACTCAAATTGCGTCGAGATTCAATACAGCGGCCTCCGGCCGACTTGTCTCCAACTGTCTATTGATGCCTGGGGACCTTATAGTCGATCTCCTGTGAGTCTAGTTTTTCAAATCCGACGCATAACTGATAGTTAATTGTAACGTTCAGGGCCTCCTAATGACGAAGGAACACTCAAATTGCGTCGAGATTCAATACATCGTCCTCCAGCCGACTTGTCTCCAAGGGGATCTTGCTGCCTCGGGCACCTTATCGTCGTTCTTATGTGAGACTAGAATTTCGAATCCGACGCAAAACTGATGGTTAATTGTAACGTTCATGGCCCCATAATGACGATGGATCACTCAAATTGCGTTGAGATTCAATACATCGTCCACTAGGCCAACTTGTCTCCAAGGGTCTATTGCTGCCTCGGGCACCTTATGGTCGTTCTTTGTTACGTTCAGGGCCTCCTAATGACGAATGAACACTCAAATTGTGTCGAGATTCAATACGTCGTCCTCCAGGCGACTTGTCTCCAAGGGGAAATTGCTGCCTCGGGCACCTTATGGTCGTCCTCCTGTGGTTCTAGATTATCGAATCCGACGCAAAACTGATAGTTAATTGTAACGTTCAGGGCCTCCTAATGACGATGGAACACTCTAATTGCGTCGAGATTCAATACAGCAGCCTCCAGCCGACTTGTCTCCAAAGGTCTATTGCTGATTAGGGCACCTTATGGTCGTTCTACTGCGAGTCTAGATTTTCGTATCCGACGCAAAACTGATGGTTAATTGCAACGATCATGGCCCCCTAATGACGATGGATCACTCAAATTGCGTCGAGATTCAAGACATCGTCCACCAGCCGACTTGTCTCCAAGGGTCTATTTCTGCCTCGGGCACCTTATGGTCGTTCTCCTGTGAGTCTACATTTTCGATTCCGACACATAACTGATAGTTAATTGTAACGTTCAGGCCCTGCTAATGAGGATGGAACACTCAAATTGCGTCGAGATTCAATACATCGTCCTCCAGCCGACTTGTCTCCATGGGTCTACTGCTACCTCGGTCACTTTATGATCGTTCTCCTGTGAGTCCACATATTCGAATCCGACGCAAAACGGAATGGTAATTGTAACGTTCAGAGCCTCCTAATGAAGATGGAACACTCAAATTGCGTCGAGATTCAATACATCGTCCTCCAGCTGATTTGTCTCCAACAGGATATTGCTGCCTCGGGCACCATGTGGTCCGTCTCCTGTGAGTCTAGATTTTCGAATCCGACGCAAATCTGATAGTTAATTGTAACGTTCAGGGCCTCCTAATGACAATGGAATACACAAATTGCGTCGAGATTCAATACATCGTTCTCCAGCCGACTTGTCTACAAGGGGATATCGCTACCTCGGGCACCTTATGGTCCGCATCCTGTAAGTCAAGATTTTCAAATCTGACGCAAAACTGATGGTTAATTGTAACGTTCGTGGCCTCCTATTGACGATGGAACACTCAAATTGCGTCGAGATTCAATACATCGTCCTCCAGCCGACTTGTCTCCAAGGGGATATTGCTGCCTCGGGCACGTTATGGTCGTTCTCCTGTGAGTCTAGATTTTCGAATCCCACGCAAAACTAATAGTTAATTGTAGCGTTCAGGGCCTCCTAATGACGATAGAACACTCAAATTGCGTCGAGATTCAATACGTTGTCCTCCAGCCGAATTGTCTCCAAGGGGATATTGCTGCCTCGGGCACCATAAGGTCCTTCTCCTGTGAGTCTTGATTTTCGAATCCGACACGAAACTGATAGTTAATTGTAACGTTCAGGGAATCCTAATGGCGATGGAACACTCAAATTGCGTCGAGATTCAATACAGCGGCCTCCAGCCGACTTGTCTCCAAGGGGATCTTGCTGCCTCGGGCACCTTATCGTCGTTCTTCTGTGAGTCTAGATTTTCGAATCCGACGCAAAACTGATGGTTAATTGTAACGTTCATGGCCCCCTAATGACGGTGGATCACTCAAATTGCGTTGAGATTCAATACATCGTCCACTAGGCCAACTTGTCTCCAAGGGTCTATTGCTGCCTCGGACACCTTATGGTCGTTCTTTGTAACGTTCAGGGCCTCCTAATGACGAATAAACAGTCAAATTGTGTCGAGATTCAATACGTCGTCCTCCAGCCGACTTGCCTCCATGGATCTATTGCTACCTCACCCACCTTATGGTCGTTCTCCTGTGAGTCCAGATATTCGAATCAGACGCAAAAGGACCGCCAATAGTAATGTTCAGAGCCTCCTAATGACGACGGAACACTCGCATTCCATCAAGATTCAATACATCGTCCTCCAGCCGACTTTCTGCATGGGTCTATTGCTACCTCGCTCGCCTTATGCTCGTTCACCTGTGAGTCCAGATATTCAAATCCGACGCAAAACGGACTGCCAATTGTAACGTTCAGAGTCTCCTAATGACGATGGAACACTCAAATTGCATCGAGATTCAATGCATCGTCCTCCAGCCGACTTGTCTCCAACGGGATATTGCTGCCTCGGGGCACCATGTGGTCCGTCTCATGTGAGTCTAGATTTTCGAATCCGACGCAAAAATGATAGTTAATTGTAACGTTCAGGTCCTCCTAATGACGAAGGAACACTCAAATTGCGTCGAGATTCAATACATCGTCCTCCAGTAGACTTGTCTCCAAGGGTCTATTTCTACCTGAGGCACCTTATGGTCGTTCTCCTGTGAATCTAGATTTTCGGATCCGACGCATAACTGATAGTTAATTGTAACGTTCATGGCCTCCTAATGACGAAGGAACATTCAAATAGCGTCGAGATTCAATACATGGTCTTCCAGCCGACTTGCCTCCAAGGGGATTTTGCTATCTCGAGCACCTTATCGTCGTTCTTCTGTGAGTCCAGAAATTCGAATCCGACGCAAAACGGACTGCCAATAGTAACGTTAAGAGCCCCCTAATGACGATGGAACGCACAAATTGCATCAGTATTCAATACATCGTCCTCCAGCCGACTTGTCTCCAAGGGGATATTCCTGCCTTGGGCACCATATGTTCCGTCTCATGTGAGTCCACATTTTCGAATCCGACGCGAAACTGATAGTTAATTGTTACGTTCATGGCCTCCTAATGACGATGGAACACTCAAATTGCGTCGAGATTCAATACATCGTCCTTCGGCCGACTTGTCTCCACGGGTCCATTGCTGGTTCGGCCACCTTAAGGTCGATCTCCTGTGAGTCTACTTTTTCGATTCCGACACATAACTGATAGTTAATTGTAACGTTCAGGCCCTCCTAATGACGATGGAACACTCAAATTGCGTCGAGATTCAATACATCGTCCTCCAGCCGACTGGGCTCAATGGGTCTACTGCTACTTCGGCCACTTTATGATCGTTCTCCTGTGGGTCCAGATATTCGAATCCGACGCAAAATGGACTGCTAATTGTAACGTTCAGAGCCTCCTAATGAAGATGGAACACTCAAATTGCGTCGAGATTCAATACATCGTCCTCCAGCCGACTTGTCTCCAACAGGGTATTGCTGCCTCGGGCACCATGTGGTCCGTCTCCTGTGAGTCTAGATTTTCGAATCCGACGCAAATCTGATAGTTAATTGTAACGTTCAGGGCCTCCTGATGACGATGGAACACCCAAATTGCGTCGAGATTGAGTACATCGTCCTCCAGCCGACTTGTCTCCTAGGGGATATTGTTATCTCCATCACAATTTAGTCCGTCTCCTGTGAGTCTAGAATTTCGAATCCGACGCAAAACTGATAGCTATTTGTAATATTCAGGGTCTCCTAATGACTGAAATTGCGTCTAGATTCAATACATCGTACTTCAGCCGACTTGTCTCCAGGGGTCCATAGCTGGTTCGGGCACCTTATGGTCGTCCTCCTGTGAGTCTACATTTTCGATACCGACACATAACTGATAGTTAATTGTAACGTTCAGGCCCTCCTAATGACGATGGAACACTCAAATTGCGTCGAGATTCAATACATCGTCCTCCAGCCATCTTGCCTCCATGGGTTTACTGCTACCTCGGTCACTTTATGATCGTTGTATGTATTGAATCTCGACGCAATTTGAGTGTTTCATCGTCATTAGGAGGCCCTGAACATTACAATTAACTATCAGTTTGCGTCGGATTCAAAAATCTAGACTTACAGGGGAACGACAACAAGGTGTCCGAGGCAGCAACAGACCCTTGGAGACAAATCGGCTGAATGTCGATGTATTGAATTTCGACGCAATTTGAGTGTTCCATCGTCATTAGGAGGCCCTGAACGTTACAATTCACTATCAATTTTGCGTCGGATTCGAAAACGTAAAATCACCGGAGACGGACCATGTGGTGCCAGAGGCAGCGATATCCCCTTGGAGACAAGTCGGCTGGAGGACGACGTATTGAATCTCGACGCAATTAGAGTGTTCCATCGTCATTAGGAGGCCCTGGACTTTACAATTAACTATCAGTTATTTGTCGGATTCGAAAATCTAGACTCACAGGAGAACGACCACAAGGTGCCCGAGGCAGCAATAGACCCTTGGAGACAAGTCGGCTGGAGGTCGATGTATTGAATCTCGACGCAATTTGAGAGTTCCATCCTCATTTGGAGGCCCTGAACGTTACAATTAACTATCTGTTTTGCGTCGGATTCGAAAATCTAGACTCTCAGGAGAACGACAATAAGGTGCCCGAGGCAGCAATAGACCCTTGGAGACAAGTCGGCTCGAGGCCGATGTATTGAATCTCGACGCAATTAGAGTGTTCCATCGTCATTTGGAGGCCCTGAACGTTACAATTAACTATCAGATTTGCGTCGGAATCGAAAATTTAGACTCACAGGAGAACGACCATAAGGTGCCCGAGGCAGCAATAGACTTTGGAGACAAGTCGGCTGAAGTACGATGTATTGAATCTCAACGCTATTTGAGTGTTCCATCGTCATTAGGAGGCCCTGAACGTTACAATTGACTATCACATTCGCGTCGGATTCGAAAATCTAGACTCACAGGAGACGGACAATATGGTGCCCGAGACTGCAATATCCCCTTGGAGACAAGTTGGTTGGAGGACGATGTATTGAATCTCGACGCAATTTGAGCGTTCCATCGTCATTAGGAGGCCCTGAACTTTACAATTATATAGAAGTTATTTGTAGGATTCGAAAATCTAGACTCACAGGAGAACGACCACAAGGTGCCGGAGGCAGCAATAGACATTTGGAGACAAGTCGTCTGTAGGCCGATGTATTGAATCTCGATGCAATTTGAGTGTTCCATCGTCATTAGGAGGCCCTGAACGTTGCAATTAACTATCAGTTATGCGTCGGATTCGAAAATCTAGACTCACAGGAGATCGACCATAAGGCGCCCGAGGCAGCAATAGACCCTTGGAGACATTCGGCTGGAGGCCGATGTATTGAATCTCGACGCAATTTGAGTGTTCCATCGTCATTAGGAGGCCCTGAACGTTACAATTAACTATCAATTTCGCGTCGGAGTAAAAAATCTAGACTCACAGGAGACAGACTACAAGGAGCCCGAGGCAGCAATATCCCGTTGGAGACAAGTCGTCTGGAGGACGATGTATTGAATCTCGACGCAATTTGAGTGTCCCATCGTCATTAGAAAGCCCTGAGCGTTACAATTAACAATCAATTTCGCGTCGGATTTGAAAATCTAGATTCACAGGATAGCGACTATATGGAGCCCGAGGCAGCAATATCCCCATGGAGACAAGTCGGCTGGAGGACGATGTATTGAATCTCGACGCAGTTTGAGTGTTCCATCGTCATTAGGATGCCCTGAACGTTACAATTAACTATCAGTTACGCATCGGATTCGAAAATTTAGACTTACAGGAGACGGACCACATGGAGCGCGAGGCACCAATATACCCTTGTAGACAAGTCGGCTGGAGGCCGATGTATTGACACTCGACACTATTTGAGTGTTTTATCGTCATTAGGAAGCCCTGAACGTTACAATTAACTATCAGTTTCGCGTCGGATACGAAAATCTAGACTCACAGGAGACGGACCATTTGGTGCCCGAGGCAACATTATCGGCTTGGAGACAAGTCGGCAGGAGGACGATGTATTGAATCTAGACGCAATTTTAGTGTTCCATCTTCATTAGGAGGCTCTGAGAGTTACAATTATCCATCAGTTATGCGACGGATTCGAAAATCTAGATTCACAATAGAACGACCATAAGGTGCCCGAGGCAGCAATAGACCCTTGAAGACAAGTCGGCTGGAGGCGGATGTATTGAATTTCGACGCAATTTGTGTGTTCCATCGTCCTTAGGAGGCCCTGAACGTTACAATTCACTATCAGTTTTGCGTCGGATTCGAAAACGTAAAATCACCGGAGACGGACCATGTGGTGCCAGAGGCAGCGATATCCCCTTGGAGACAAGTCGGCTGGAGGACGATGTATTGAATCTCGACGCAATTTGAGTGTTCCATCATTATTAGGAGGCTCTGAGCGTTACAATTAACTATCAGTTATGCGTCGGATTCGAAAATCTAGACTCACAGGAGAACGAACATAAAGTGCCCGAGGCAGCACTAGACCCTTGAAGACAAGTCGGCTGGAGGCCGATGTATTGAATTTCGACGCAATTTGAGTGTTCCATCGTCATTAGGAGGCCCTGAACGTTACAATTCACTATCAGTTTTGCGTCGGATTCCAAAACGTAAAATCACCGGAGACGGACCATGTGGTGCCAGAGGCAGCGATATCCCCTTGGAGACAAGTCGGCTGGAGGACGATGTATTGAATCTCGACGCAATTTGAGTGTTCCATCGTCATTAGGAGGTCCAGAACGTTACAATTAACTATCAGGCTCGCGTCGGAGTCGAAAATATAGACTCACAGGAGACGGACCACATGGAGCCCGAGGCAGCAACATCCCCTTGTAGACAAGTCGGCTGGGGTTCGATGTATTGACTCTCGACGCAATTTGAGTGTTCCATCGTCATTAGGAGGCCCTGAACGTTACAATTAACTATCTGTTTTGCGTCGGATTCAAAAATCTAGACTCACAGGAGAACGACCATAAGGTGCCCGAGGCAGCAATAGACCCTTGGAGACAAGTCGGCTCGAGGCCGATGTATTGAATCTCGACGCAATTTGAGCGTTCCATCGTCATTAGGAGGCCCTGAACTTTACAATTAACTATCAGTTATTTGTAGGATTCGAAAATCTAGACTCACAGGAGAACGACCACAAGGTGCCCGAGGCAGCAATAGACATTTGGAGACAAATCGTCTGTAGGCCGATGTATTGAATCTCGACGCAATTTGAGTGTTCCATCGTCATTAGGAGGTCCTGAACGTTGCAATTAACTATCAGTTATGCGTCGGATTCGAAAATCTAGACTCACAGGAGATCGACCATAACGTGCCCGAGGCAGCAATAGACCCTTGGAGACATTCGGCTGAAGGCCGATGTATTGAATCTCGACGCAATTTGAGTGTTCCATCGTCATTAGGAGGCCCAGAACGTTACTATTAACTATCAGTTTCGCATCGGATTCGAAAATTTAGACTCACAGGAGACGGACCACATGGAGCCCGAGGCACCAATATACCCTTGTAGACAAGTCGGCTGGAGGCCGATAGATTGAATCTCGACACAATTTGAGTGTTCCATCGTCATTAGGAAGCCCGGAACGTTACAATTAACTATCAGTTTCGCGTCGGATACGAAAATCTAGACTCACAGGAGACGGAGCATATGGTGCCCGAGGCAGCATTATCCCCTTGGAGAAAAGTCGACTGGAGGACGATGTATTGAATCTTGACGCAATTTGAGTGTTCCATCTTTATTAGGAGGCTATGAGCGTTACAATTAACTATCAGTTATGCGTCGGATTCGAAAATCTAGACTCACAGGAGAACGAACATAAAGTGCCCGAGGCAGCAATAGACCCTTGAAGACAAGTCGGCTGGAGGACGATGTATTGAATCTCGACGCAATATGAGCGTTCCATCGTCATTAGGAGGTCCAGAACGTTACAATTAACTATCAGTTTCGCGTCGGAGTCGAAAATCTAGACTCACAGGTGTCGGACCACATGGAGCCCGAGGCACCAACATCCCCTTGTAGACAAGTCGGCTGGAGTTCGATGTATTGACTCTCGACGCAATTTGAGTGTTCAATCGTCATTAGGAGGTCCAGAACGTTACAATTAACTATCAGTTTCGCGTCGGAGTAGAAAATCTAGACTCACAGGAGACGGACCACATGGAGCCCGAGGCAGCAACATCCCCTTGTAGACAAGTCGGCTGGAGTTCGATGTATTGACTCTCGACGCAATTTGAGTAATCTATCGTCATTAGGAGGCCCTGAACGTTACAATTAACTATCTGTTTTGCGTCGGATTCGAAAATCTAGACTCACAGGAGAACGACCATAAGGTGCCCGAGGCAGCAATAGACCCTTGGAGACAAGTCGGCTCGAGGCCGATGTATTGAGTCTCGACGCGATTTGAGTGTTCCATCGTCATTTGGAGGCCCTGAAAGTTACAATTAACTATCAGATTTGCGTGGGATTCGAAAATTTAGACTCACAGGAGAGCGACCATAAGGTGTCCGAGGCAGCAATAGACTCTTGGAGACAAGTCGGCTGAAGGACGATGTATTGAATCCCAACGCTATTTCAGTGTTCCATCGTCATTAGGAGGCCCTGAATGTTACAATTGACTATCACATTGGCGTCGGATTCGAAAATCTAGACTCACAGGAGACGGACTACAAGGAGCCCGAGGCAGCAATATCCCGTTGGAGACAAGTCGTCTGGAGGTCGATGTATTGAATCTCGACGCAATTTGAGTGTTCCATCGTCATTTGGAGGCGGTGAACTTTACAATTAACTATGATTTTTAAGTCGGATTCGAAAATCTAGACTCACAGGAGACGGACCATATGGTGCCCGAGGCAGCAATATCCCCTTGGAGACAATTAGGAAGCCGTGAACGTTACAATTAACTATCAGTTTCGCGTCGGATACGAAAATCTAGACTCACAGGAGACGGACCTTATGGTGCCCGAGGCAGCATTATCCCCTTGGAGACAAGTCGACTGGAGGACGATGTATTGAATCTTGACGCAATTTGAGTGTTCCATCTTTATTAGGAGGCTCGAAGCGTTACAATTAAGTATCAGTTATGCGTCGAATTCGAAAATCTAGACTCACAGGAGAACGATCATAAAGTGCACGAGGCAGCAATAGACCCTTGTAGACAAGTCGGCTGGAGGACGATGTATTGAATCTCAACGCTATTTGAGTGTTCCATCGTCATTAGGAGGCCCTGAACGTTACAATTGACTATCACATTGGCGTCGGATTCGAAAATCTAGACTCACAGGAGACGGACCATATAATGCCCGAGACAGCAATATCCCTTTGGAGACAATTTGGCTGGAGGACGATGTATTGAATCCTGACGCAATTTGAGTGTTCCATCTTTATTAGGAGGCTCTGTGCGTTACAATTAACTATCAGTTATGCGTCGGACTCGAAAATCTAGATTCACAGGTGAACGACCAAAAGGTGCCCGAGGTAGCAACAGACCCTTGGAGACATGTCGGCTGAAGGGCCGATGTATTGTATCTCGACGCAATTTGAGTGTTCCATCGTCATTAGGAAGCCCTGAACGTAACAATTAACTATCAGTTTCGCGTCGGATTCGAAAATGTAGTGTCACAGGAGAAGGACCATATGGTGCCCGAGGCAGCAATATCCCGTTGGAGACAAGTCGGCTGGAGGACGATGTATTGAATCTCGACGGAATTTGAGTGTTCCATCGTCATTAGGAGGCGCTGTACGTTACATTTAACTATCAGTTATGCGTCGGTTTCGAAAATCTAGATTCACAGGAGCACGACCATAAGGTGCCAGGGGTAGCAACAGACCCTTGGAGACAAGTCGGCTGGAGGCCGATGTATTGAATTTCGACGCAATTTGAGTATTCCATCGTCATTAGGAGGCCCTTATTGTTTCAATTAACTATCATTTTTGCGTCGGATTCGAAATTCAAGACACACAGGAGAACGACCATAAGGTGCCCGAAGCAGCAATAGACCCTAGGAGGCAAGTCGGCTGGAGGACGATGTATTACCTCGACGCAATTTGAGTGTTCCATCGTCAATAGGAGGCCCTGAACGTTATAATTAACAATCATTTTTGCGTCGAATTAGAAAATCTAGACTCACAGGAGAACGACCATAAGGTCCCCGAGGCAGCAATAGACCCTTGGTGACAAATCGGCTGAAGGACGGTGTATTGAATCCCGACGGATATTGAGTGTTCCATCGTCATTAGGAGGCCCTGAACGTTACAATTCACTATCAGTTTTGCGTCGGATTTGATACCGTAGAATCACCGGAGACGGACCATGTGGTGCCCGAGGCAGCGATATCCCCTTGGAGACAAGTCGGCTGGAGGACGATGTTGTGAATCTCGACGCAATGAGAGTGTTCCATCGAAATTATAAGGCCCTGAACGTTACAATTAACTATCATTTTGCGTCGGATTCGAAAATCTAGACTCACAGGAAAACGACCATAAGGTGCCCGAGGCAGCAATAGACCCTTGGAGGCAAGTCGGCTGGAGGACGATGTATTGACTCTCGACGCAATTTGTGTGTTCCATCGTCATTAGGAGGCCCTGAACGTTACAATTAACTATCATTTTTGCGTCGAATTAGAAAATCTAGACTCACAGGAGAACGACCATAAGGTGCCCGAGGCAGCAATAGACCCTTGGAGGCAAGTCGGCGGGAGGACGATGTATTGGCTCTTGACGCAATTTGAGTGTTCCATCGTCATTAGGAGGCCCTGAAGGTTACAATTAACAATCATTTTTGCGTCAAATTAGAAAATTTAGACTCACAGGAGTACGACCATAAGGTGCCCGAGGCGGCAATAGACCCTTGTAGACAAGTCGGCTGGAGGCCATTGTATGACTCTCGACGCAATATGGGTGTTCCATCGTCATTAGGAGTCGGTGAACGTTACAATTAACTATCTTTTTTGCGTCGGATTCGAAAATCTAGACTCACAGGAGACGGACCATACGGTGCCCAAGGCAGTAATATCCCGTTGGAGACTAGTCGACTGGAGGACGAAGTACTGAATCTTGACGCAATTTGAGTGTTCCATCCTCATTAGGAGGCTCTGAGCGTTACAATTAACTATCAGTTATGCGTCGGATTCGAAAATCTAGACTCACAGGAGAACGAACATAAGGTGCCCGAGGCAGCAATAGACCCTTAAAGTCAAGTCGGCTGGAGGACGATGTATTGAATCTCGACGCAATTAGAGCGTCCCATCGTCATTAGGAGGCCCTGAACTTTACAATTAACTATCAGTTATGTGTAGGATTCGAAAATCTAGACTCACAGGAGAACGACCACAAGGTGCCCGAAGCAGCAATAGACATTTGGAGACAAGTCGGCTGTAGGCCGATGTATTGTATCTCGACGCAATTTGAGTGTTCCATCGTCATTAGGTGGCACTGAACGTTGCAATTAACTATCAGTTATGCGTCGGAATCGAAAATCTAGACTCACAGGAGTTCGACCATAAGGTGCCCGAGGCAGCAATAGACCCTTGGAGACAAGTCGGCTGGAGGCCGATGAATTGAATCTCGACGCAATTAGAGTGTTCCATCGTCATTAGGAGGCCCTGAACGTTACAATTGACTATCAATTTAGCGTCGGAGTCGAAAATCTAGTCTCACAGGAGACGGACCACATGGAGCCCGAGGCAGCAATATCCCGTTGGCGACAAGTCGTCTGGAGGACGTTGTATTGAATCTCGACGCAATTTGAGTGTTCCATCGTCATTAGGAAGCCCTCAGCGTTACAATTAACAATCAATTTCGCGTCGGATTCGAAAATCTAGACTCACAGGAGAGCGACCATATGGAGCCCGAGGCAGCAATATACCCTTGTAGACAAGTTGACTGGAGGCCGATATATTGACTCTCGACGCAATTTGAGTGTTCCATCGTCATTAGGAGGCGGAGAACGTTACAATTAACTAGCATTTTTAAGTCGGATTCGAAAATCTAGACTCACAGGAGACGGACCATATGCTGCCCGAGGCAGCAATATCCCCTAGGAGACAAGTCGGCTGGAGGCCTATGTATTGAATCTTAACGCAATTTGAGTGTTCCATCCTCATTAGGAGGCTCTTAGCGTTACAATTAACCATCAGTTATGCGTCGGATTCGAAAATCTCGACTCGCAGGAGAACGACCATAAGGTGCCCGAGGCAGCAATAGACCCTTGGAGACAAGTCGGCTGGAGGACGATGTATTGAATCTCGACGCAATGTGAGTGTCCCATCGTCATTAGGAGGCCCTGAACTTTACAATTAACTATCAATTATGTGTCGGATTAGAAAATCTAGACTCACAGGACAACGACCACAATGTGCCCGAGGCAGCAATAGACCCTTGGAGACAAGTCGTCTGGAGGCCGATGTATTGAATCGCGATGCAATTTGAGTGTTCCATCGTCATTAGGAAGCCCTGAGCGTTATAATTAACAATCAATTTCAGGTCGGATTCCAAAATATAGACTCACAGGAGTGCGACCATATGGAGCCCGAGGCAGCAATATCCCCATGGCGACAAGTCGGCTGGAGGCCGATGTATTGAATCTTGACGCAATTTGAGTTTTCCATTTTCATTAGGAGGCTCTGAGCGATACAATTAACTATCAGTTATGCATCGGATTCGGAATTCTAGACTCACAGGGGAGCGACCATAAGGTGCCCGAGGCAGCAATACACCCTTGGAGCTAAGCCGGCTCGAGGACGATGTTGTGAATCTCGACGCAATTTGAGGGTTCCATCGTCATTAGGAGGCCCTGAACGTTACAATTAACAATCATTTTTGCGTAGAATTAGAAAATCTAGACTCACAGGAGAACGACCATGAGGTGCCCGAGGCAGCAATATCCCGTTGGAGACAAGTCGGCTGGAGCCCGATGTATTGAATCTCGACGCAATTTGAGTGTTCCATCGTCAATAGGAGGCCCTGAATGTTACTATTAACAATCAGTTTGCGTCGGATTCTAAAATCTAGACTTACAGGGGAACGACAATAAGGTGCCCGAGGCAGCAATAGACCATTGGAGACAAATCGGCTGAATGTCGATGTATGGAATTTCGACGCGATTTGAGTGTTCCATCGTTATTAGGAAGTCCTGAACGTTACAATTAACCATCAGTTTCACGTCGGATACGAAAATCTATACTCACAGGAGACGGACCATATGGCGCCTGAGGCAGCATTATCCCCTTGGAGACAAGTCGGCTGGAGGACGATGTATTGAATCTTGACGCAATTTGAGTGTTCCATCTTCATTAGCAGGCTCTGAGCGTTACAATTAACTATCAGTTATGCGTCGGATTCGAAAATCTAGACCCACAGGAGGACGACCATAAGGTGCCCGAGGCAGAAATAGACCCTTGGAGACAAGTCGACTGGAGGACGATAAATTGAATCTCGACGCAATTTGAGTGTTCCATCGTCATTAGGAGGCCCTGAACTTTACAATTAACTATCAGTTATGTGTCGGATTCGAAAATCTAGACTCACAGGAGAAGGACCACAAGGTGCCCGAGGCAGAAATAAACCCTTGGAGTAAAGTCGGCTGGAGGCCGATGTATTGAATCTCGACGCAATTTAAGTGTTCCATCGTTATTAGGAGGCCCTGAACGTTACAATTAACTATCAGTTTCGCGTCAGATTCGAAAATCTAGACTCACAGGAGACAGACCACAAGGAGCCCGAAGCAGCACTATCCCCTTGTAGACAAGTCGGCTGGAGGACGATGTATTGACTCTCGACGCAATTTGAGTGTTCCATCGTCATTAGGAAGCGCTGAACGTTCCAATTAACTATCATTTTAGCGTCGGATTCGAACATCTACTCACTGGAGAAGGATCATTTGGTACCCGAGACAGCAATACCCCCTTGGATACAAGTCGGCTGGAGGACAATGTGTTAAATCTCGACGCAATTTGAGTGTTCCATCGTCATTAGGAGGCGCTGAACGTTACAATTAACAATCATTTTTGCGTCGAATTAGAAAATCTAGACTCACAGGAGAACGAGCATAAGGTGCCAGAGGCAGCAATAGACCCTTGGAGACAAATCGGCTGAAGGACGAAGTATTGAATATCGACGGAATATGAGTGTTCCATCGTCACTAGGAGGCCCTGAACGTTACAATTCACTATCAGTTTTGCGTCGGATTCGAAAACGTAGTATCGCCGGAGACGGACCATGTGGTGCCCGAGGCAGCAATAGCCCCTTGGAAACATGTCGGCTGAATGTCGATGTATTGAATTTCGACGCAATTTGAGTGTTCCATCGTCATTAGGAAGCACTGAACGTTACAATTAACTATCAGTTTCGCGTCGGATACGAATATCTAGACTCACAGGAGACGGACCATATGGTGCCCGAGGCAGCATTATCCCCTTGGAGACAGGTCGACTGGAGGACGATGTATTGAATCTTGACGCAATTTGAGTGTTCCATGTTTATTAGGAGGCTCTGAGCGTTACAATTAACTATCAGTTATGTGTAGGATTCGAAAATCTAGACTTACAGGAGAACGACCACAAGGTATCCGAGGCAGCAATAGACATTTGGAGACAAGTCGGCTGTAGGCCGATGTATTGAATCTCGACGCATTTTGAGTGTTCCATCGTCATTAGGAGGCTCTGAACGTTGCAATTAACTATCAGTTATGCGTCGGATTCCAATATCTAGACTCACAGGAGATCGACCATTAGGTGCCCGAGGCAGCAATAGACCCTTGGAGACAAGTCGGCTGGAGGCCGATGTATTGAATCTCTACGCAATTAGAGTGTTCCATCGTCATTAGGACGCCCTGAACGATACAATTAACTATCAATTTCACGTCGGAGACGAAAATCTAGACTCACAGGAGACGGACCACATGGAGCCCGAGGCAGCAATATCCCGTTGGAGACAAGTCGTCTGGAGGACGATGTATTGAATCTCGACGCAATTTGAGTGTTCCATCGTCATTAGGAGGCCCTGAACGTTACAATTAACTATCAGTTTCGCGTCGGATTCGAAAATCTAGAGTCACAGGAGAAGGACCATATGGTGCCCGAGGCAGCAATATCCCGTTGGATACAAGTCGGCTGGAGGACGATGTATTGAATCTCGACGCAGTTTGAGTGTTCCATCGTCATTAGAAGGCGCTGAACGTTACATGTAACTATCAGTTATGCGTCGGATTCGAAAATCTAGAGTCACAGGAGAGCGACCATATGGAGCCCGAGGCAGCAATATCCCCATGGAGACAAGTCGGCTGGAGGACGATGTATTGAATCTTGACGCAATTTGAGTGTTCCATCTTCATTGGGAGGCTCTGAGCGTTACAATTAACTATCAGTTATGCGTCGAATTCGAAAATCTAGACCCACAGGAGAACGACCATAGGGTGCCCGAGGCAGAAATAGACCCTTGGAGACAAGTCGACTGGAGGACGATGAATTGAATCTGGACGCAATTTGAGTGTTCCATCGTCATTAGGAGGCGCTGAACATTACAATTAACTATCAGTTTCGCGTCGGATTCGAAAATCTAGACCCACAGGAGACGGACCACAAGGAGCCCGAAGCAGCAATATCCCCTTGTAGACAAGTCGGCTGGAGGACGATGTATTGACTCTCGACGCAATTTGAGTGTTCCATCGTCATTAGGAGGCACTGAACGTTACAATTATCAGTCAGTTTTGCGTCGGATTAGAAAATCTAGACTCACAGGAGAACGATCATAAGGTGCCCGAGGCAGCAATAGACCCTTGGAGACAAGTCAGCTGGAGGACGATATATTGACTCTCGACGCAATTTGAGTGTTCCATCGTCATTAGGAGGCCCTGAACTTTACAATTAACTATCAGTTATGTGTCGGATTCGAAAATCTAGACTCACAGGAGAAGGACCACAAGGTGCCCGAGGCAGAAATAAACCCTTGGAGTAAAGTCGGCTGGAGGCCGATGTATTGACTCTTGACGCAATTTGAGTGTTCCATCGTCATTAGGAAGCGCTGAACGTTACAATTAACTATCATTTTAGCGTCGGATTCGAACATCTACTCACTGGAGAAGGATCATATGGTACCCGAGACAGCAATATCCCCTTGGATACAAGTCGGCTGGAGGACAATGTGTTGAATCTCGACGCAATTTGAGTGTTCCATCGTCATTAGGAGGCGCTGAACGTTACAATTAACAATCATTTTTGCGTCGAATTAGAAAATCTAGACTCACAGGAGAACGAGTATAAGGTGTCAGAGGCAGCAATAGACCCTTGGAGACAAATCGGCTGAAGGACGAAGTATTGAATATCGACGGAATTTAAGTGTTCCATCGTCACTAGGAGGCCCTGAACGTTTCAATTCACTATAAGTTTTGCGTCAGATTCGAAAACGTAGTATCGCCGGAGACGGACCATGTGGTGCCCGAGGCAGCAATAGCCCCTTGGAAACATGTCGGCTGGAGGCCGATGTATTGAATCTCGACGCAATTTGAGTGATCCATCGCCATTAGGAGACCCTGAACATTACAATTAACTATCAGTTTCGCGTCGGATTCTAAAATCTAGACTTACAGGGGAACGGCAATAAGGTGCCCGAGGCAGCAATAGACCCTTGTTGACAAATCGGCTGAATGTCGATGTATTGAATTTCGACGCAATTTGAGTGTTCCATCGTCATTAGGAAGCACTGAACGTTACAATTAACTATCAGTTTCGCGTCGGATACGAAAATCTAGACTCACAGGAGACGGACCATATGGTGCCCGAGGCAGCATTATCCCCTTGGAGACAAGTCGACTGGAGGACGATGTATTGAATGTTGACGCAATTTGAGTGTTCCATGTTTATTAGGACGCTCTGAGCGTTACAATTAACTATCAGTTATGAGTAGGATTCGAAAATCTAGACTTACAGGAGAACGATCACAAGGTATCCGAGGCAGCAATAGACATTTGGAGACAAGTCGGCTGTAGGCCGATGTATTGAATCTCTACGCAATTAGAGTGTTCCATCGTCATTAGGACGCCCTGAACGATACAATTAACTATCAATTTCACGTCGGAGACGAAAATCTAGACTCACAGGAGACGGACCACATGGAGCCCGAGGCAGCAATATCCCGTTGGAGACAAGTCGTCTGGAGGACGATGTATTGAATCTCGACGCAATTTGAGTGTTCTATCGTCATTAGGAGGCCCTGAACGTTACAATTATCTATCAGTTTCGCGTCGGATTCGAAAATCTAGAGTCACAGGAGAGCGACCATATGGAGCCCGAGGCAGCAATATCCCCATGGAGACAAGTCGGCTGGAGGACGATGTATTGAATCTTGACGCAATTTGAGTGTTCCATCTTCATTGGGAGGCTCTGAGCGTTACAATTAACTATCAGTTATGCGTCGAATTCGAAAATCTAGACCCACAGGAGAACGACCATAAGGTGCCCGAGGCAGAAATAGACCCTTGGAGACAAGTCGACTGGAGGACGATGAATTGAATCTGGACGCAATTTGAGTGTTCCATCGTCATTAGGAGGCGCTGAACGTTACAATTAACTATCAGTTTCGCGTCGGATTCGAAAATCTAGACCCACAGGAGACGGACCACAAGGAGCCCGAAGCAGCAATATCCCCTTGTAGACAAGTCGGCTGGAGGACGATGTATTGACTCTCGACGCAATTTGAGTGTTCCATCGTCATTAGGAGGCACTGAACGTTACAATTATCAGTCAGTTTTGCGTCGGATTAGAAAATCTAGACTCACAGGAGAACGATCATAAGGTGCCCGAGGCAGCAATAGACCCTTGGAGACAAGTCAGCTGGAGAACGATGTATTGACTCTCGACGCAATTTGAGTGCTCCATCGTCATTAGGAGGCGCTGAACGTAACAATTAACTATCATTTTAGCGTCGGATTCGAAAATCTACTCACAGGAGAAGGATCATATGGTGCCCGAGACAGCAATATCCCCTTGGATACAAGTCGGCTGGAGGACGATGTAGTGAATCTCGACGCAATTTCAATGTTCCCTCGTCATTAGGAAGGCCTGTACGTTACAATTAACTGTTTTGCGCCGTATTCGAAAATCTAGACTCACAGGAGAAAGACCATAAGGTGCTCGAGGCAGCAATAGACCCTTGGAGACATGTCGTCTCGAGGCCGATGTATTAAATCTCAACGCAATTTGAGTGTTCCATCGTCATTAGGAGGCCCTGAACGTTACAATACACTATCAGTTTTGCGTCGGATTCGAAAATCTAGACTAACAGGAGACAGACCATATGGTGCCCGAGGCAGCAATATCCCCTTGGAGACAAGTCGGCTGGAGGCCGATGTATTGAATCTCCACGCAATTTGAGTGTTCCATCTTCATTAGGAGGCCGTGAACAGTACAATTAACTATCAGTTTGCGTCGGATTCTAAAATCTAGACTTGCAGGGGAACGACAATAAGGTGCCTGAGGCAGCAATAGACCCTTGGAGACAAATCGGCTGAATGTCGATGTATTGAATTTCGACGCAATTTGAGTGTTCCATCGTCATTAGGAAGCCCTGAACGTTACAATTAACTATCAGTTTCGCGTCGGATACGAAAAACTACACTCACAGGAGACGGACCATATGGTGCCCGAGGCAGCATTATCCCCTTGGAGACAAGTCGGCTGGAGGACGACGTATTGAATCTTGACGCAATTTGAGTGTTCCATCGTCATTAGGAGGCTCTGAGCGTTACAATTAACTGTCAGTTATGCGTCGGATTCACAGGAGAACGACCATAAGGTGCCCGAGGCAGCAATAGACATTTGGAGACAAGTCGGCTGTAGGACGATGTATTGATTCTCGACGCAATTTGAGTGTTCCATCGTCATTAGGAGGCACTGAACGTTGCAATCAACTATCAGTTATGCGTCGGATTCGAAAATATAGACTCTCAGGAGATCGACCATAAGGTGCCCGAGGCAGCAATAGACCCATGGATACAAGTCGGCTGGAGGCCGATGTATTGAATCTCGACGCAATTGGAGTGTTCCGTCGTCATTAGGAGGCCCTGAACGATACAATTAACTATCAATTTCGCGTCGGAGTCGAAAATCTAGACTCACAGGAGACGGACCACATGGAGCCCGAGGCAGCAATATCCCGTTGGAGACAAGTCGTCTGGAGGACGATGTATTGAATCTCGACGCAATTTGAGTGTTCCATCGCCATTAGGAAGCCCTGAGCGTTACAATTAACAATCAATATCGCGTCGTATTCGAAAATCTAGACCCACAGGAGAGCGACCATATGGAGCCCGAGGCAGCAATATCCCCACGGAGACAAGTCGGCTGGAGGACGATGAATTGAATCTCGACGAAATTTGAGTGTTCCATCGTCATTAGGAGGCCCTGAACGATACAATTAACTATCAATTTCGCGTCGGAGTCGAAAATCTAGAGTCACAGGAGAAGGACCATATGGTGCCCGAGGCAGCAATATCCCGTTAGAGACAAGTCGTCTGGAGGTCGATGTATTGAATCTCGACGCAATTTGAGTGTTCCATCGTCATTAGGACGCCCTGAAAGTTACAATTAACTATCATTTTTGCGTGGGATTCGAAAATCTAGACTCACAGGAGAACGACCATAAGGTGCCCGATGCAGCAATAGACACTTGGAGGCAAGTCGGCTGGAGGACGATGTATTGACTCTCGACGCAATTTGAGGGTTCCATCGTCATTAGGAGACCCTGAACGTTGCAATTAACAATCATTTTTGCGTCGAATTAGGAAATCTAGACTCACAGGAGAACGACCATAAGGTCCCCGAGGCAGCAATAGACCCTTGGATTCTAATCGGCTGAAGGACGATGTATTGAATCTCGACGGAATTTGAGTATTCCATCGTCATTAGGAGGCCCTGAACGTTACATTTCACTATCAGTTTTGCTTCGGATTCGAAAACGTAGAATCACCGGACACGGAACAAGTGGTGCCCGAGGCAGCGTTATCCCCTTGGAGACAAGTCGGCTGGAGGACGATGTTGTGAATCTCGACGCAATTTGAGTGTTCCTTCCTCATTAGGTGGCCCTGAACTTTACAATTAACTATCTGTTTTGCGACGGATTCGAAAATCTAGACTCACAGGTGAACGACCATAAGGTGCCCGAGACAGCAATAGACCCTTGGAGACAAGTCGGCTGGAGGACGATGTATTGAATCTCGACGCAATTTGAGTGTTCCATCGTCATTAGGAGGCCCTGAACGTTAAATTAACTATCAGTTTCGCATCGGATTCGAAAATCTGGACTCACAGGAGACGGACCACATGGAGCCCGAGGCAGCAATATTCCCTTGTAGACAAGTCGGCTGGAGGCCGATGTATTGACTCTCGACGCAATTTGAGTGTTCCATCGTCATTAGGAGGCCCTGAACTTTACAATTAACTATCAGTTATGTGTCGGATTCGAAAATCTAGACTCACAGGAGAAGGACCACAAGGTGCCCGAGGCAGAAATAAACCCTTGGAGTAAAGTCGGCTGGAGGCCGATGTATTGAATCTCGACGCAATTTAAGTGTTCCATCGTCATTAGGAGGCCCTGAACGTTACAATTAACTATCAGTTTCGCGTCGGATTCGAAAATCTAGACTCACAGGAGACAGACCACAAGGAGCCCGAAGCAGCACTATCCCCTTGTAGACAAGTCGGCTGGAGGACGATGTATTGACTCTTGACGCAATTTGAGTGTTCCATCGTCATTAAGAAGCGCTGAACGTTACAATTAACTATCATTTTAGCGTCGGATTCGAACATCTACTCACTGGAGAAGGATCATATGGTACCCGAGACAGCAATATCCCCTTGGATACAAGTCGGCTGGAGGACAATGTGTTGAATCTCGACGCAATTTGAGTGTTCCACCGTCATTAGGAGGCGCTGAACGTTACAATTAACAATCATTTTTGCGTCGAATTAGAAAATCTAGACTCACAGGAGAACGAGCATAAGGTGCCCGAGGCAGCAATAGACCCTTGGAGACAAGTCGGCTGGAGGCCGATGTATTGAATCTCGACGGAATTTGATTGTTCCATCGTCATTAGGAGGCCCTGAACGTTACAATTAACAATCATTTTTGCGTCGAATTAGAAAATCTAGACTCACAGGAGAACGAGCATAAGGTGTCAGAGGCAGCAATAGACCCTTGGTGACAAATCGGCTGAATGTCGATGTATTGAATTTCGACGCAATTTGAGTGTTCCATCGTCATTAGGAAGCACTGAACGTTACAATTAACTATCAGTTTCGCGTCGGATACGAAAATCTAGACTCACAGGAGACGGACCATATGGTGCCCGAGGCAGCATTATCCCCTTGGAGACAAGTCGACTGGAGGACGATGTATTGAATGTTGACGCAATTTGAGTGTTCCATGTTTATTAGGACGCTCTGAGCGTTACAATTAACTATCAGTTATGAGTAGGATTCGAAAATCTAGACTTACAGGAGAACGACCACAAGGTATCCGAGGCAGCAATAGACATTTGGAGACAAGTCGGCTGTAGGCCGATGTATTGAATCTCGACGCATTTTGAGTGTTCCATCGTCATTAGGGGGCTCTGAACGTTGCAATTAACTATCAGTTATGCGTCGGATTCCAATATCTAGACTCACAGGAGATCGACCATTAGGTGCCCGAGGCAGCAATAGACCCTTGGAGACAAGTCGGCTGGAGGCCGATGTATTGAATCTCTACGCAATTAGAGTGTTCCATCGTCATTAGGACGCCCTGAACGATACAATTAACTATCAATTTCACGTCGGAGACGAAAATCTAGACTCACAGGAGACGGACCACATGGAGCCCGTGGCAGCAGTATCCCGTTGGAGACAAGTCGTCTGGAGGACGATGTATTGAATCTCGACGCAATTTGAGTGTTCCATCGTCATTAGAAGGCCCTGAACATTACAATTAACTATCAGTTTCGCGTCGGATTCGAAAATCTAGAGTCACAGGAGAAGGACCATATGGTGCCCGAGGCAGCAATATCCCGTTGGATACAAGTCGGCTGGAGGACGATGTATTGAATCTCGACGCAGTTTGAGTGTTCCATCGTCATTAGAAGGCGCTGAACGTTACATGTAACTATCAGTTATGCGTCGCATTCGAAAATCTAGACTCACAGGAGAGCGACCATATGGAGCCCGAGGCAGCAATATCCCCATGGAGACAAGTCGGCTGGAGGACGATGTATTGAATCTTGACGCAATTTGAGTGTTCCATCTTCATTAGGAGGCTCTGAGCGTTACAATTAACTATCAGTTATGCGTCGAATTCGAAAATCTAGACCCACAGGAGAACGACCATAAGGTGCCCGAGGCAGAAATAGACCCTTGGAGACAAGTCGACTGGAGGACGATGAATTGAATCTGGACGCAATTTGAGTGTTCCATCGTCATTAGAAGGCGCTGAACGTTACAATTAACTATCAGTTTCGCGTCGGATTCGAAAATCTAGACCCACAGGAGACGGACCACAAGGAGCCCGAAGCAGCAATATCCGCTTGTAGACAAGTCGGCTGGAGGACGATGTATTGACTCTCGACGCAATTTGAGTGTTCCATCGTCATTAGGAGGCACTGAACGTTACAATTATCAGTCAGTTTTGCGTCGGATTAGAAAATCTAGACTCACAGGAGAACGATCATAAGGTGCCCGAGGCAGCAATAGACCCTTGGAGACAAGTCAGCTGGAGGACGATGTATTGACGCTCGACGCAATTTGAGTGCTCCATCGTCATTAGGAGGCGCTGAACGTAACAATTAACTATCATTTTAGCGTCGGATTCGAAAATCTACTCACAGGAGAAGGATCATATGGTGCCCGAGACAGCAATATCCCCTTGGATACAAGTCGGCTGGAGGACGATGTAGTGAATCTCGACGCAATTTCAATGTTCCTTCGTCATTAGGAGGGCCTGTACGTTACAATTAACTGTTTTGCGCCGTATTCGAAAATCTAGACTCACAGGAGAAAGACCATAGGGTGCTCGAGGCAGCAATAGACCCTTGGAGACATGTCGTCTCGAGGCCGATGTATTAAATCTCAACGCAATTTGAGTGTTCCATCGTCATTAGGAGGCCCTGAACGTTACAATATACTATCAGTTTTGCGTCGGATTCGAAAATCTAGACTAACAGGAGACAGACCATATGGTGCCCGAGGCAGCAATATCCCCTTGGAGACAAGTCGGCTGGAGGCCGATGTATTGAATCTCCACGCAATTTGAGTGTTCCATCTTCATTAGGAGGCCGTGAACATTACAATTAACTATCAGTTTGCGTCGGATTCTAAAATCTAGACTTACAGGGGAACGACAATAAGGTGCCTGAGGCAGCAATAGACCCTTGGAGACAAATCGGCTGAATGTCGATGTATTGAATTTCGACGCATTTTGAGTGTCCCATCGTCATTAGGAGGCTCTGAGCGTTACAATTAACTATCAGTTATGCGTCAGATTCACAAGAGAACGACCATAAGGTGCCCGAGGCAGCAATAGACATTTGGAGACAAGTCGGCTGTAGGCCGATGTGTTGATTCTCGACGCAATTTGAGTGTTCCATCGTCATTAGGAGGCACTGAACGTTGCAATTAACTATCAGTTATGCGTCGGATTCGAAAATATAGACTCACAGGAGATCGACCATAAGGTGCCCGAGGCAGCAATAGACCCATGGAGACAAGTCGGCTGGAGGCCGATGTATTGAATCTCGACGCAATTGGAGTGTTCCGTCGTCATTAGGAGGCTCTGAACGATACAATTAACTATCAATTTCGCGTCGGAGTCGAAAATCTAGACTCACAGGAGACGGGCCACATGGAGCCCGAGGCAGCAATATGCCGTTGGAGACAAGTCGTCTGGAGGACGATGTATTGAATCTCGACGCAATTTGAGTGTTCCATCGTCATTAGGAAGCCCTGAGCGTTACAATTAACAATCAATATCGCGTCGTATTCGAAAATCTAGACCCACAGGAGAGCGACCATATGGAGCCCGAGGCAGCAATATCCCCACGGAGACAAGTCGGCTGGAGGACGATGAATTGAATCTCGACGAAATTTGAGTGTTCCATCGTCATTAGGAGGCCCTGAACGTTACAATTAACTATCAGTTTTCGCGTCGGATTCGAAAATCTAGAGTCACAGGAGAAGGACCATATGGTGCCCGAGGCAGCAATATCCCGTTAGAGACAAGTCGTCTGGAGGGCGATGTATTGAATCTCGACGCAATTTGAGTGTTCCATCGTCATTAGGACGCCCTGAACGTTACAATTAACTATCATTTTTCGTGGGATTCGAAAATCTAGACTCACAGGAGAACGACCATAAGGTCCCCGAGGCAGCAATAGACCCTTGGAGACAAATCGGCTGAAGGACGGTGTATTGAATCTCGACGGAATTTGAGTGTTGCATCGTCATTAGAAGGCCCTGAACGTTACAGTTCACTATCAGTTTTGCGTCGGATTTGAAAACGTAGAATCACCGGAGACGGAACTTTTGGTGCCCGAGGCAGCGATATCCCCTTATAGACAAGTCAGCTGGAGGTCGATGATGTCAATCTCGACTCAATTTGAGTGTTCCATCGTCATTAGGAGGTCCTGAACGTTACAATTAACTATCTGTCTTGCGCCGGATTCGAAAATCTAGACTCACAGGAGAACGACCATAAGGTGCCCGAGGCAGCAACAGACATTTGGAGGCAAGTCGGCTCGAGGCCGATGTATTGAATCTAGACGCAATTTGAGTGTTGCATCGTCATTAGGAGGCTCTGAGCGTTACAATTAACTATCAGTTAAGCGTCGGATTCACAGGAGAACTACCATAAGGTGCCCGAGGCAGCAATAGACCCTTGGAGACAAGTCTTCTGTATGCCGACGTATTGAATATCGACGGAATTTGAGTGTTCCATCGTCATTAGGAGGCCCTGAACGTTACAATTAACTATCTGTCTTGCGCCGGATTCGAAAATCTAGACTCACAGGAGAACGACCATAAGGTGCCCGAGGCAGCAATAGACCCTTGGAGACAAGACGGCTGGAGGCCGATGTATTGATTCTCGACGCAATTAGAGTGTTCCATCGTCATTAGGAGGCCCTGAACGATACAATTAACTATCAATTTCGCGTCGTAGTCGAAAGTCTAGACTCACAGGAGGCGGACCACATGGAGCCCGAGGCAGCAATATCCCGTTGGAGACAAGTTGTCTGGAGGACGATGTATTGAATCTCGACGCAATTTGAGTGTTCCATCGTCATTAGGAAGCCCTGAGCGTTACAATTAACAAACAATTTCGCGTCGGATTCGAAAATCTAGACCCACAGGAGAGCGACCATACGGAGCCCGAGGCAGCAATATCCCCATGGAGACAAGTCGGCTGGAGGACGATGTATTGAATCTCGACGAAATTTGAATGTTCCATCGTCATTAGGAGGCCCTGAACGTTACAATTAACTATCATTATTGCGTGGGATTCGAAAATCTAGACTCACAGGAGATCGACCAGTAGGTGCCCGAGGCAGCAATAGACCCTTGGAGGAAGGCGGCTGGGGGACGATGTATTGACTCTCGACGCAATTTGAGTGTTCCATCGTCATTAGGAGGCCCTGAAGGTTTCAATTAACAATCATTTTTGCGTCGAATTAGAAAATCTACACTCACAGGAGAACGACCATAAGGTCCCGAGGCAGCAATAGACCCTTGGAGACAAATCGGCTGAAGGACGATGTATTGAATCTCGACGCAATTTGAATGTTCCATCGTCATTAGGAGGCCCTGAACGTTACAATTAATTATCAGTTTCGCATCGGATTCGAATATCTAGACTCACAGGAGACGGACCACATGGAGCCCGAGGCAGCAATATACAATTGTAGACAAGTCGGCTGGAGGCCATTGTATGGACTCTCGACTCAATTTGAGTGTTCCATCGTCATTAGGAGGCGGTGAACGTTACAATTAACTATCTTTTTAGCGTCCGATTAGAAAATCTATTCACAGGAGAAGGATTATATGGTGCCCGAGACAGCAATATCCCCTTGGATACAAGTCGGCTGGGGGACGATGTACTGAATCTCGACGCAATTTGAGTGTTCCATCGTCATTAGGAGGCACTGAACGTCACTATTTGCAATCAGTTTTGCGTCGGATTAGAAAATCTAGACTCACAGGAGAACGATCATAAGGTGCCCGAGGCAGCAACAGACCCTTGGAGACAAGTCGGCTGGAAGACGATGTATTGGATCGCTACGCAATTTGCGTGTTCCATCGTCATTAGGAGGCACGGAATGTTACAATTAACTACCGGTTTTTCGTCCGATTCGAAAATTTAGACTCACTGGAGACGGACCGTAAGGTGCCCGAGACAGCAATATCCCCTGTGAGACCAGTCCGCTGGAGGACGATGTATTGAATCGCGACGCAATTTGAGTGCTCCATCGTGATTAGGAGGCCCTGAATCTTACAATTAACTATCAGTTTTGCGTCGGATTCGAAAATGTAGAATCACAGTAGACACACTATGTGGTGGCCGAGGCAGCGATATCCCCTTGGAGACAAGTCGGCTGGAAGACGATGAAGTGAATCTCGACGCAAATTGAGTGTTCCTTCGTCATTAGGAGGCCCTGAACGTTGCAATTAACTATCTGTTTTGCGCCGGATTCGAAAATCTAGACTCACAGGAGAACGACCATAAGGTGCCCGAGGCAGCAATAGACCCTTGGAGACAAATCGGCTGAAGGACGAAGTATTGAATCTTGACGCAATTTCAGTGTTCCATGTTTATTAGGAGGCTCTAAGCGTTACAATTAACTATCAGTTATGCGTCGGATTCGAAAATCTAGACTCACAGGAGGACGAACATAAGGTGCCCGAGGCAGCAATAGACCTTGAATACAAGTCGGATGGAGGACGATGTGTTGAATCTCTACGCAATTTGAGCGTTCTATCGCCATTAGGAGGCCCTGAACTTTACAATTAACTATCAGTTATGTGTAGGATTCGAAAACCTAGACACACAGGAGAACGACCACAAGGTGCCCGAGGCAGCAATAGACATTTGGAGACAAGTCGGCTGTAGGCGGATGTACTGAATCTCGACGCAATTAGAGTGTTCCATCGTCATTAGGAGGCACTGAACGTTGCAATTAATTATCATTTATGCTTCGGATTCGAAAATCTAGACTCACAGGAGATCGACCATAGGTGCCCGAGGCAGCAATAGACCCTTGGAGACAAGTCGGCTGGAGGCCGATGTATTGAATCTCGACGCAATTAGAGTGTTCCATCGTCATTAGGAGGCCCTGAACGATACAATTAACTATCAATTTCGCGTCGATTTAGAAAATCTAGACTCACAGGAGAACGACCATAAGGTCCCCGAGGCAGCAATGGACCCTTGGAGACTAATCGGCTGAAGGACGATGTTGTGAATCTCGACGCAATTTGAGTGTTCCATCGCCATTAGGAGGCCCTGAACGTTACAATTCACTATCAGTTTTGCTTCGGATTCGAAAACGTAGAATCACGGACACGGACCAAGTGGAGCCCGAGGCAGCAATATACCCTTGTAGACAAGTCGGCTGGAGGCCGATGTATTGAATCTCGACGCAATTTGAGTGTTCCATCGCCATTAGGAGGCCCTGAACATTACAATTAACTATCAGTTTCGAGTCGGATTCTAAAATCTAGACTTACTGGGGAACGACAATAAGGTGTCCGAGGCAGCAATAGAACCTTGGAGACAAGTCGGCTGGAGGCCGATGTATTGAATCTCGACGCAATTAGAGTGTTCCATCGTCATTAGGAGGCCCTGAACGTTACAATGAACTATCAATTTCGCGTCGGAGTCGAAAATCTAGACTCACAGGAGACAGACCACATGGAGCCCTAGGCAGCAATATCCCGTTGGAGACAAGTCGTCTGGAGGACGATGTATTGAATCTCGACGCAATTTGAGTGTTCCATCGTCATTAGGAGGCCCTGAACGTTACAATTAACTATCAGTTATGCGTCGGATTCGAAAATCTAGATTCACAGGAGAACGACAATAAGGTGCCCAAGGTACCAACAGACCCTTGGAGACAAGTCGGCTGGAGGCCGATGTATTGAATCTCGACGCAATTTGAGTATTCCATCGTCATTAGGAGGCCCTGAACGTTACAATTAACTATCATTTTTGCGTCGGATTCGAAAACCTATACTCACAGGAGAACGACCATAAGGTCCCCGAGGCAGCAATAGACCCTTGGAGGCAAGTCGGCTGGAGGACGATGTATTGACTCTCGACGCAATTTGAGTGTTCCATCGTCATTAGGAGGCCCTGAGCGTTACAATTAACTATCAGTTATGTGACGGATTCGAAAATCTAGACTCACAGGAGAACGACCAAGAGGTGCCCGAGGCAGCAATAAACCCTTGGTGACAAGTCGGCTGGACGCCGATGTCTTGAATCTCGACGTAATTTAAGTGTTCCATCGTCATTAGGAGGCCCTGAACTTTACAATTAACTATCAGTTTCGCGTCGGATTCGTAAATCAAGACTCACAGGAGACGGACCACAAGGAGCCCGATGCAGCAATATCCCCTTGTAGACAAGTCGGCTGGAGGACGATGTATTGACTCTCGACGCAATTTGAGTGTTCCATCGTCATTAGGAGGCTCTGAACGTTACAATTAACTATCATTTCAGTGTCCGATTCGAAAATCTATTCACAGGAGAAGGATCATATGGTGCCCGAGACAGCAATATCCCCTTGGATACAAGTCGGCTGGAGGACGATGTATTGACTCTCGACGCAATTTGAGTGTTCCATCGTCATTAGGAGGCGCTGAACGTTACAATTAACTATCATTTTAGCGTCCGATTCGAAAATCTATTCACAGGAGAAGGATCATATGGTGCCCGAGACAGCAATATCCCCTTGGATACAAGTCGGCTGGAGGACGATGTATTGAATCTCGACGCAATTTGAGTGTTCCATCTTCGTTAGGAGGCTCTGAGCGTTACAATTAACTATCAGTTATGCGTCGTATTCGAGAATCTAGACCCACAGGAGAACTACCATAAGGTGTCCGAGGCAGCAATAGACCCTTGGAGACAAGTCGACTGGAGGACGATGTATCGAATCTCGAAGCAATCTGAGTGTTTCATCGTCATTAGGTGGCCCTGAACTTTACAATTAACTATCAGTTATGTGACGGATTCGAAAATCTAGACTCACAGGAGAACGACCAAGAGGTGCCCGAGGCAGCAATAAACCCTTGGTGACAAGTCGGCTGGACGCCGATGTCTTGAATCTCGACGTAATTTAAGTGTTCCATCGTCATTAGGAGGCCCTGAACTTTACAATTAACTATCAGTTTCGCGTCGGATTCGTAAATCAAGACTCACAGGAGACGGACCACAAGGAGCCCGATGCAGCAATATCCCCTTGTAGACAAGTCGGCTGGAGGACGATGTATTGACTCTCGACGCAATTTGAGTGTTCCATCGTCATTAGGAGGCGCTGAACGTTACAATTAACTATCATTTTAGCGTCCGATTCGAAAATCTATTCACAGGAGAAGGATCATATGGTGCCCGAGACAGCAATATCCCCTTGGATACAAGTCGGCTGGAGGACGATGTATTGAATCTCGACGCAATTTGAGTGTTCCATCGTCATTAGGAGGCACGGAATGTTACAATTAACTATCGGTTTTTCGTTCGATTCGAAAATCTAGACTCACTGGAAACGGACCATAAGGTGCTCGAGACAGCAATATAATCTGTGAGACCAGTCCGCTGGAGGACGATGTATTGAATCGCGACGCAATTTGAGTGCTCCATCGTCATTAGGAGGCCCTGAATCTTACAATTAACTATCAGTTATGTGTCGGATTCAAAAATCTAGACTCACAGGAGAACGACCACAATGTGCCCGAGACAGCAATATCCCCTTGGAGACAAGTCGGCTGGAGGCCAATGTAATGAATCTCGACGTAATTTGAGCGTTCCATCTTCATTAGGAGGCCCTGAACGTTACAATTAACTATCTGTTTCGCGTCGGATTCGAAAATCTAGACTCACAGGAGACGGACCACATGGAGCCCGAGGCAGCAATATCCCCTTCTAGACAAGTCGGCTGGAGGACGATGTATTGGCTCTCAACGCTATTTGAGTGTTCCATCGACATTAGGAGGCACTGTACGTTAAAATTAACTATAATTTTTGCGTCGGATTCGAAAATCTAGAGTCAGAGGAGACGGACCATATGGTGCCCGAGGCAGCAATATTCCCTTGGAGACAAGTTGGCTGGAGGCCCATGTGTTGAATCTCGACGCAATTTCAGTGTTCCATCGTCATTAGGAGGCCCTGAACATTACAATTAACTATCAAATTTGCGTCGGATTCTAAAATGTAGACTCACAATGGACCCTTGGAGACACGTCGGCTGGAGGACGATGTATTGAAGCTCGACGCAATTTGAGTGTTCCATCGTCATTAGGAGGCGCTGAGCGTTACAATTAACTATCAGTTATGCGTCGGATTCGAAAATCTAGACTCACAGGAGTACGACCATATGGTGCCCGAGGCAGCAATAGACCCTTGGAGACAAGTCGGCTGGAGGCCGATGTATTGAATCTCGACGCAATTTGAGTGGTCCATCGTCATTAGGAGGCCCTGAACATTACAATTAACTATCAGTTTTGCGTCGGATTCTAAAATTTACTCTCACAGGGAATGACCATAAGGTGCCCCAGGCAGCAACAGAGCCTTGGAGGCAAGTCGGCTGGAGGCCGATGTATTGAATCTCGACGCAATTTGAGTGTTCCATCGTCATTAGGAGGCACGGAATGTTACATTTAACTATCAGTTTTTCGTCGGATTCGAAAATCTAGACTCACTGGAGACGGACCATAAGGTGCCCGAGCCAGCAATAACCCCTGTGGGACCAGTCCGCTGGATGACGATGTATTGAATCTCGACGCAATTTGAGTGTTCCATCGTCATTAGGAGGTCCTGAACATTACAATTAACCATCAGTTATGCGTCGGATTCGAAAATCTAGACGCACAGGAGAGGGACCATATGCAGCCCGAGGCAGGAATATCCCCTTGGAGACAAGTCGGCTGGAGGCTGATGTATTGAATCTCGAAGCAATTTGAGTGTTCCATCGTCATTAGGAGGCCGTGAACGTTACAAGTATCTATCAGTTTTGCGTCGGATTCGAAAATCTAGACTCACAGGAGAACGACCATAAGGTGTCCGAGGCAACAATAGACTCTTGGAGACAAGTCGGCTGAAGGACGATGTATTGAATCTTAACGCAATTTGAGTGTTCCATCGTCATTAGGTGGCCCTGAACGTTGTAATTAACAATCGGTTTCGCGTCGGATACGAAAATCTAGACTTACAGGAGACGGACCATATGGTGCCCGAGGCAGCAATATCCCCTTGGAGACAAGTCGGCTGGAGGACGATGTATTGAATCTCGACGCATTGTGAGTGTTCCATCATCATTAGGAGGTGCTGAGCGTTACAATTAACTATCAGTTATGCGTCGGATTCGAAAATCTAGACGCACAGGAGAACGACCATAAGGTGCCCGAGGCAGCAATAGACCCTAGGAGACAAATCGGCCGGGTGACGATGTATTGAATCTCGACGCAATTTGAGTGTTCCATCGTCATTAGGAGGCCCTGAACTTTACAATTAACTATCAGTTATGTGTCGGATTCGAAAATCTAAACTCACAGGAGAACGAACACAAAGGTGCCCGAAGCAGCAATAGACCCTTGGAGACAAGTCGGCTGGAGGCCCATGTATTGAATCTCGACGCAATTTGAGCGTTCCGTCGTCATTAGGGGGCCCTGAACGTTACAATTAACTATCAGTTTCCCGTCGGAATCGAAAATCTAGACTCACAGGACACGGACCAGATGGAGCCCGAGGCAGCAATATCCCCTTGTAGACAAGTCGGCTGGAGGACGATGTATTGGCTCTCAACGCAATTTGAGTGTTCCATCGTCATTAGGAGGCGCTGAACGTTACAATTTACTATCAGTTTTGCGTCGGATTCTAAAATCTAGACTCACAGGGGAATGGCCATAAGGTGCCCCAGGCAGCAACAGACCCTTTTAGACAAGTCGGCTGGAGGACCATGTATTGAATCTCGACGCAATTTGAGTGTTCCATCATCATTAGGAGGTGCTGAGCGTTACAATTAACTATCAGTTATGCGTCGGATTCGAAAATCTAGACGCACAGGAGAACGACCATAAGGTGCCCGAGGCAGCAATAGACCCTAGGAGACAAGTCGGCCGGATGACGATGTATTGAATCTCGACGCAATTTGAATGTTCCATCGTCATTAGGAGGCCCTGAACATTACAATTAACTATCAGTTTTGCGTCGGATTCTAAAATCTAGACTCACAGGGGAATGGCCATAAGGTGCCTCAGGCAGCAACAGACCCTTTTAGACAAGTCGGCTGGAGGACCATGTATTGAATCTCGACGCAATTTGAGTGTTCTATCGTCATTAGGGGGCCCTGAAAGTTATAATTAACTATCAGTTTTGCGTCGTATTCGAAAATCTAGACTCACAGGAGAACGATCATAAGGTGCCCGAGGCAGAAATATCCCCTTGGAGACAAGTCTACTGAAGGACGATGTATTGAATCACGACGCAATTTGTGAGTTCCTTCGTCATTAGGAGGCCCTGAACTTTACAATTAACTATCTGTTTTGCGTCGGATTCGAAACTCTAGACTCACAGGAGAACGGACATAAGCTGCCCGAGGCAGCAATAGACCCTTGGAGACAAGTCGGCTCGATGCCGATGTATTGAATCTCGACGCAATTTGAGTGTTCTATCGTCATTAGGAGGCCCTGAACGTTACAATCAACTGACATTTTAGCGTCGGAATCGAAAATCTACTCACAGGAGAAGGATTATATGGTGCCCGAGGCAGCAATATCCCCTTGGAGAGAAGTCGGCTGGCAGACGATGTATTGAATCTCGACGCAATTTGAGTGTTCCATCGTCATTAGGAGGCGCTGAACGTTACAATTAGCCATCATTTTTGCGTCGGATTCGAAAATCTGGACTCACAGGAGACGGACTAGCAATATCCGCTTGGAGACAAGTCGGCTGAAGAACGAAATATTGTATCTCGACGCAATTTGAGTGTTCTACCGACATTAGGAGGCCCTTGAACTTCACAATTAACTATCAGTTTCGCGTTGGATTCGAAAATCTAGACTCACAGGAGCAGGACCGTATGGTGCCAGAGGTAGCAGTATCCCCTCGGAGACGAGTCGGCTGGAGGACGATGTATTGAAACTCGACGCAATTTGTGTGTTCCATCGTCATTAGGAGGCGCTGAACGTTACAATTAACTATCAGTTATGCGTCGGCTTCGAAAATCTAGACTCACAGGAGAACGACCATAAGGTGCCCGAGGGAGCAATATCCCCTTGGAGACAAGTCGGCTCGAACACGCTGTAGTAAATCTAGATGCAATTTGAGAGTTCCTTCGTCATTAGGAAGCCCTGAACGTTACAATTAACAATCAGTTTCGCGTCGGACTCCAAAATCTACACTCACAGGAGAGCGACCATAAGGAGCCCGAGGCAGCAATATCCCCATGGAGACAAGTCGGCTGGAGGACGATGTATAGAATATCGACGCAATTTGAGTGTTCTATCGACATTAGGAGGATCTGAACGTTACAATTAACCATCAGTTATGTGTCGGCTGGAGGACGAGTATTGGATCGCGACGCAATTTCAGTGCTTCATCGTAAATAGGAGGCCCTGAATGTTACAATTAACTACCTGTTTTTCGTCGGATTCGAAAATCTAGACTCACTGGAGACGGACCATCAGTTGCCCGAGGCAGCAATTTCCCCTTGGAGACCAGTCCGCTGAAGAACGATGTATTGAATCGCGACGCAATTTGAGTTCTCCATCGTCATTAGGAGGCGCTGAACGTTACAATTAACTATCTGTTTTGCGTCGGATTCGAAAATCTAGACTCACAGGAGAACGACCATAAGCTGCACGAGGCAGCAATAGACCCTTGGAGACAAGTCGGCTGAAGGACGATGTATTGAATCTCAACGCAATTTGAGTGTTCCATCGTCATTAGGAGGCCCTGAACGTTACAATTAACTATCAGTTTCGCGTCGGATTCGAAAATCTAGAATCACAGGAGACGGACCATATCGTGCCCGAGGCAGCAATATCCCCTTGGAGACAAATCGGCTGGATGACGATGTATTGAATCTCGACGCAATTTGAGTGTTCCGTCGTCATTAGGAGGCGCTGAGCGTTTCAATTAACTATCAGTTATGCGTTGGATTCGAAAATCTAGATTCACAGGAGGACGACCTTAATGTGCCCGAGGCAACAATAGACCCTTGGAGACAAGTCGGCTGGAGGACGATGTATTGAATCTCGACGCAATTTGAGTGTTCCATCGTCATTAGGAGGCGCTGAACGTTACAATTACCTATCAGTTATGCGTCGGATTCGAAAATCTAGATTCACAGGAGAACGATCATAAGGTGCCCCAGGCAGCAATAGACCACTGGAGACAAGTCGGCTGGAAGACGATGTATTGGATCGCGACGCAATATCAGTGCTCCATCGTAAATGGGAGGCCCTGAATATTACAATTAACTATCAGTTTTTCGTCGGATTCGAAAATCTAGACTCACTGAAGACGGACCATAAGGTGTCCGAAGCAGCAATAGACTCTTGGAGACAAGTCGGCTGAAGGACGATGTATTGAATCACGACGCAATTTGAGTGTTCCATCGTCATTAGGAGGCCCTGAACGTAACAATTAACTATCAGTTTCGCGTCGGATTCGAAAATCTAGAATCACAGGAGACGAACCATATCGTGCCCAAGGCAGCAATATCCCCTTGGAGACAAGTCGGCTGGAGGACGATGTATTGAATCTCGACGCTATTTGAGTGTTCCATCGTCATTAGGAGGCCCTGTACTTTACAATTAACTATCAGTTATGTGTCGGTTTTGAAAGTCTAGACTCACAGGAGAACGATCATATGGTGCCCCAGGCAGCAATAGACACTTGGAGACAAATCGGCTGGAGGACGATGTATTGGATCGCGACGCAATTTCAGTGCTTCATCGTAAAAAGGAGGCCCTGAATGTTACAATTAACTATCTGTTTTTCGTCGGATTCGAAAATCTAGACTCACTGGAGACGGACCATAAGGTGCCCAAGGCAGCATCTTCCCGTTGGAGACCAGTCCGCTGGAGAACGATGTATTGAATCGCGACGCAATTTGAGTTCTCCATCGTCATTAGGAGGCGCTGAACGTTACAATTAACTATCTGTTTTGCGTCGGATTCGAAAATCTAGACTCACAGGAGAACGACCATAAGCTTCACGATGCAGCAATAGTCCTTTGGAGACAAGTCGGCTGAAGGACGATGTATTGAATCTCAACGCAATTTGAGTGTTCCATCGTCATTGGGAGGCCATGAACGTTACAATTAACTATAAGTTTCGCGTCGGATTCGAAAATCTAGAATCACAGGTGACGGACCATATCGTGCCCGAAGAAGCGGTATCCCCTTGGAGACAAATCGGCTGGATGACGATGTATTGAATCTCGACGCAATTTGAGTGTTCCATCGTCATTAGGAGGCGCTGAACGTTACAATTAACTATCATTTTTGCGTCGGATCCGAAAATGTAGACTAACAGGAGACGGACCATATGGTGCCCGAGGCAGCAATATCCCCTTGGAGACAAGTCGGCTGGAGGCCGATGTATTGAATCTCGACGCAATTTGAGTGTTCCATCGTCATTAGGAGGCCCTGAACATTTCAAGTAACTATCAGTTTTGCGTCGGATTCTAAAATCTAGACTCACAGGTGATGAGCATAAGGTGCTTGAGGCAGCAATAGACCCTTGGAGACAAATCGGCTGAATGCCGATGTATTGAATCTCGACGAAATTTGAGTGTTCCATCGTCATTAGGAAGCCTTGAACGTTACAATTAACAATCAGTTTTGCGTCGGATTCGAAAATCTAGATTCACAGGAGAACGATCATAAGGTGCCCTAGGCAGCAATAGGCCCTTGGAGACAAGTCTGCTGGAGGACGATGTATTAAATCGCGACGCAATTTCAGTGCTTCATCGTAAATAGGAGGCCCTGAATGTTACAATTAACTATCTGTTTTTCGTCGGATTCGAAAATCTAGACTCACTGGAGACGGACCATAAGGTGCCCGAGGCAGCAGTTTCCCCTTGGAGACCAGCCCGCTGGAGAACGATGTATTGAATCGCGACGCAATTTGAGTTCTCCATCGTCATTAGGAGGCTCTGATCGTTACAATTAACCATCAGTTTTGCGTCGGATTCGAAAATCTAGATTCACAGGAGAACGATCATAAGGTGCCCCAGGCAGCAATAGACCCTTGGAGACAAGTCGGCTGGAGGACGATGTATTGGATCGCGACGCAATTTCAGTGCTTCATCGTAAATAGGAGGCCCTGAATGTTACAATTAACTATCTGTTTTTCGTCGGATTCGAAAATCTAGACTCACTGGAGACGGACCATGAGGTGCCCGAGGCAGCAATTTCCCCTTGGAGACCAAACCGCTGAAGAACGATGTATTGAATCGCGACGCAATTTGAGTTCTCCATCGTCATTAGGAGGCGCAGAGCGTTACAATTAACTATCAGTTATGCGTTGGATTCGAAAATCTAGATTCACAGGGGGACGACCACAAAGTGCCCGAGGCAGCAGTAGACTCTTGGAGACAAGTCGGCTGAAGGACGATGTATTGAATTTAAACGCAATTTGAGTGTGCCATCGTCATTAGGAGGCCCTGAACGTTACAATTAACAATCAGTTTCGCGTCGGATTCGAAAATCTAGAATCACAGGAGACGGACCATATCGTCCCCGAGGCAGCAATATCCCCTTGGAGGCAAGTCGGCTGGAGGACGATGTATTGAATCTCGAAGCAATTTGAGTGTTCCATCGTCATTAGGAGGCGCTGAACGTTACAATTAACTATCAGTTATGCGTCGGATTCGAAAATCGAGATTCACACGAGAACGATCATAAGGTGCCCCAGGCAGCAATAGACCCCTGGAGACAAGTCGGCTGGAAGACGATGTATTGGATCGCGACGCAATTTCAGTGCTCCATCGTAAATAGGAGGCCCTGAATATTACAATTAACTATCAGTTTTTCGTCGGATTCGAAAATCTGGACTCACTGAGGACGGACCATAAGGTGTCCGAGGCTGCAATAGACTCTTGGAGACAAGTCGGCTGAAGGACGATGTATTGAATCACGACGCAATTAGAGTGTTCCATCGTCATTAGGAGGCCCTGAACGTAACAATTAACTATCAGTTTCGCGTCGGATTCGAAAATCTAGAATCACAGGAGACGAACCATATCGTGCCCGAGGCAGCAATATCCCCTTGGAGACAAGCCGGCTGGAGGACGATGTATTGAATCTCGACGCAATTTGAGTGTTCCATCGTCATTAGGAGGCCCTGTACTTTACTATTCACTATCAGTTATGTGTCGGTTTTGAAAATCTAGACTCACAGGAGAACGACCATAAGGTGCCCGAGGCAGCAATATCCCCTTGTAGACAAGTCGGCTGGAGGACGATGTAGTGTATCTCAACGCAATTTGAGTGTTCCTTCGTCATTAGGAGGCCATGAACGTTACAATTAACTATCTGTTTTGCGTAGGATTCGAAAATCTAGACGCACAGGAGAACGACTATAAAGTGTCCGAGGCAGCAATAGACTCTTGGAGACAAGTCGGCTGAAGGACGATGTATTGAATCTCAACGCAATTTGAGTGTTCCATCGTCTTTAGGAGCCCCTGAACGTTACAATTAACTTTCAGTTTCGCGTCGGACTCGAAAATCTAGACTCACAGGAGACGGACCATATTGTGCCCGAGGCAGCAATATCCCCTTGGAGACAAGTCGGCTGGAGGCCGATGTATTGAATCTCGACGCAATTTGAGTGTTCCATCGTCATTAGGAGGCCCTGACCATTACAATTAACTATCAGTTTTGCGTCGGATTCTAAAGTCTAGACTCACAGGTGAATGAGCATAAGGTGCTTGAGGCAGCAATAGACCCTTGGAGACAAATCGGCTGAATGCCGATGTATTGAATCTCGACGAAATTTGAGTGTTCCATCGTCATTAGGAAGCCCTGAACGTTACAATTAACAATCAGTTTCGCGTCGGACTCGAAAATCTACACTCACAGGAGAGCGACCATAAGGAGCCCGAGGCAGCAATATCCCCATGGAGACAAGTCGGCTGGAGGACGATGTATAGAATATCGACGCAATTTGAGTGTTCTATCGACATTAGGAGGACCTGAACGTTACATTTAACCATCAGTTTTGCGTCGGATTCGAAAATCTAGATTCACAGGACAACGATCATAAGGTGCCCTAGGCAGCAATAGACCCTTGGAGACAAGTCTGCTGGAGGACGATGTATTAAATCGCGACGCAATTTCAGTGCTTCATCGAAAATAGGAGGCCCTGAATGTAACAATTAACTATCTGTTTTTCGTCGGAATCGAAAATCTAGACTCACTGGAGACGGACCATAAGGTGCCCGAGGCAGCAATTTCCCCTTGGAGACCAGACCGCTGGAGAACGATGTATTGAATCGAGACGCAATTTCAGTTCTCCATCGTCATTAGGAGGCTCTGATCGTTACAATTAACCATCAGTTTTGCGTCGGATTCGAAAATCTAGATTCACGGGAGAACGATCATAAGGTGCCCCAGGCAGCAATAGACCCTTGGAGACAAGTCGGCTGGAGGACGATGAATTGGATCGCGACGCAATTTCAGTGCTTATTCGTAAATAGGATGCCCTGAATGTTACAATTAACTATCTCTTTTTCGTCGGATACGAAAATCTTGACTCACTGGAGACGGACCATAAGGTGCCCGAGGCAGCAATTTCCCCTTGGAGACCAGTCCGCTGAAGAACGATGTATTGAATCGCGACGCAATTTGAGTTCTCCATCGTCATTAGGAGGCGCTGAACGTTACAATTAACTATCTGTTTTGCGTCGGATTCGAAAATCTAGACTCACAGGAGAACGACCATAAGCTGCACGAGGCAGCAATAGACCCTTGGAGACAAGTCGGCTGAAGGACGATGTATTGAATCTCAACGCAATTTGAGTGTTCCATCGTCATTGGGAGGCCCTGGACGTTACAATTAACTATCAGTTTCGCGTCGGATTCGAAAATCTAGAATCACAGGAGACGGACCATATCGTGCCCGAGGCAGCAATATCCCCTTGGAGACAAATCGGCTGGATGACGATGTATTGAATCTCGACGCAATTGGAGTGTTCCATCGTCATTAGGAGGCGCAGAGCGTTACAATTAACTATCAGTTATGCGTTGGATTCGAAAATCTAGATTCACAGGGGGACGACCACAAGGTGCCCGAGGCAGCAATAGACTCTTGGAGACAAGTCGGCTGAAGGACGATGTATTGAATCTCAACGCAATTTGAGTGTTCCATCGTCATTAGGAGGCCCTGAACGTTACAATTAACTATCAGTTTCTCGTCGGATTCGAAAATCTAGAATCACAGGAGACGGACCATATCGTGCCAGAGGCAGCAATATCCCCTTGGAGACAAGTCGGCTGGAGGACAATGTATTGAATCTCGACGCAATTTGAGTGTTCCATCGTCATTAGGAAGCCTTGAACGTCACAATTAACTATCAGTTATGCGTTGGATTCGAAAATCTAGATTCACAGGAGAACAACCATAATGTGCCCGAGGCAGCAATAGACCCTTGGAGACAAGTCGGCTGGAGGACGATGTATTGAATCTCGACGCAATTTGAGTATTCCATCGTCATTAGGAGGCCCTTAACTTTGCAATTAACTATCAGTTATGTGTCGGATTTGAAAATCTAGACTCACAGGAGAACGACCACAAGGTGCCCTAGGCAGCAATAGACTCTTGGAGACAGTCGGCTGAAGGACGATGTAGTGAATTTACACGCAATTTGAGTGTGCCATCGTCATTAGGAGGCATTGAACGTTACAATTAACAATCAGTTTTGCGTCGGATTCGAAAATCTAGAATCACTGGAGACGGACCATATCGTCCCCGAGGCAGCAATATCCCCTTGGAGACAAGTCGGCTGGAGGACGATGTTTGAATCTCGAAGCAATTTGAGTGTTCCATCGTCATTAGGAGGCGCTGAACGTTACAATTAACTATCAGTTATGCGTCGAATTCGAAAATCTAGATTCACAGGAGAACGATCATAAGGTGCCCCAGGCAGCAATAGACCCCTGGAGACAAGTCGGCTGGAAGACGATGTATTGGATCGCGACGCAATTTCAGTGCTCCATCGTAAATAGGAGGCCCTAAATATTACAATTAACTATCAGTTTTTCGTCGGATTCGAAAATCTAGACTCACTGATGACGGACCATAAGGTGTCCGAGGCAGCAATAGACTCTTGGAGACAAGTCGGCTGAAGGACGATGTATTGAATCACGAAGCAATTTGAGTGTTCCATCGTCATTAGGAGGCCCTGAACGTTACAATTAACTATCAGTTTCGCGTCGGATTCGAAAATCTAGAATCACAGGAGACGGACCATACCGTGCCCGAGGCAGCAATATCCCCTTGGAGACAAGTCGGCTTGAGGACGATGTATTGAATCTTGACGCAATTTGAGTGTTCCATCGTCATTAGGAGGCGCTGAACGTTACAATTAAATATCAGTTATGCGTCGGATTCGAAAATCTAGACTCACAGGAGAACGACCATAAGGTGTCCGAGGCAGCAATAGACTCTTGGAGACAAGTCGGCTGAAGGACGATGTATTGAATCACGACGCAATTTGAGTGTTCCATTGTCATTAGGAGGCCCTGAACGTAACAAAATAACTATCAGTTTCGCGTCGGATTCGAAAATCTAGAATCACAGGAGACGGACCATATCGTGCCCGAGGCAGCAATATCCCCTTGGAGACAAGTCGGCTGGAGGCCGATGTATTGAATCTCGACGCAATTTGAGTGTTCCATCGTCATTAGGCGGCCCTGAACATTACTAATAACTATCAGTTTTGCGTCGGATTCTAAAATCTAGACTCACAGGCGAATGAGCATAAGGTGCTTGAGGCAGCAATAGACCCTTGGAGGCAAATCGGCTGAATGCCGATGTATTGAATCTCGACGAAATTTGAGTGTTCCATCGTCATTAGGAAGCCCTGAACGTTACAATTAACAATCAGTTTCGCGTCGGACTCAGAAAATCTACACTCACAGGAGAGCGACCATATAGAGCCCGAGGCAGCAATATCCCATGGAGACAAGTCGGCTGGAGGACGATGTATAGAATATCGACGCAATTTGAGTGTTCTATCGACATTAGGAGGACCTGAACGTTACATTTAACCATCAGTTTTGCGTCGGATTCGAAAATCTAGATTCACAGGACAACGATCATAAGGTGCCCTAGGCAGCAATAGACCCTTGGAGACAAGTCTGCTGGGGGACGATGTATTAAATCGCGACGCAATTTCAGTGCTTCATCGTAAATAGGAGGCCCTGAATGTTACAATTAACTATCTGTTTTTCGTCGGATTCGAAAATCTAGACTCACTGGAGACGGACCATAAGGTGCCCGAGGCAGCAATTTCCCCTTGGAGACCAGTCCGCTGAAGAACGATGTATTGAATCGCGACGCAATTTGAGTTCTCCATCGTCATTAGGAGGCGCTGAACGTTACAATTAACTATCTGTTTTGCGTCGGATTCGAAAATCTAGACTCACAGGAGAACGACCATAAGCTGCACGAGGCAGCAATAGACCCTTGGAGACAAGTCGGCTGGAGGACGATGTATTGAATCTCGACGTAATTTGAGTGTTCCATCGTCATTAGGAGGCCCTGAACGTTACAATTAACAATCAGTTTCGCGTCGGATTCGAAAATCTAGAATCACAGGAGACGGACCATATCGTCCCCGAGGCAGCAATATCCCCTTGGAGACAAGTCGGCTGGAGGACGATGTTTGAATCTCGAAGCAATTTGAGTGTTCCATCGTCATTAGGAGGCGCTGAACGTTACAATTAACTATCAGTTATGCGTCGAATTCGAAAATCTAGATTCACAGGAGAACGATCATAAGGTGCCCCAGGCAGCAATAGACTCCTGGAGACAAGTCGGATGGAAGACGATGTATTGGATCGCGACGCAATTTCAGTGCTCCATCGTAAATAGGAGGCCCTGAATATTACAATTAACTATCAGTTTCGCGTCGGATTCGAAAATCTAGAATCACAGGAGACGAACCATTCCGTGCCCGAGGCAGCAATATCCCCTTGGAGACAAGTCGGCTTGAGGACGATGTATTGAATCTTGACGCAATTTGAGTGTTCCATCGTCATTAGGAGGCGCTGAACGTTACAATTAAATATCAGTTATGCGTCGGATTCGAAAATCTAGACTCACAGGAGAACGACCATAAGGTGTCCGAGGCAGCAATAGACTCTTGGAGACATGTCGGCTGAAGGACGATGTATTGAATCACGACGCAATTTGAGTGTTCCATTGTCATTAGGAGGCCCTGAACGTAACAAAATAACTATCAGTTTCGCGTCGGATTCGAAAATCTAGAATCACAGGAGACGGACCATATCGTGCCCGAGGCAGCAATATCCCCTTGGAGACAAGTCGGCTGGAGGCCGATGTATTGAATCTCGACGCAATTTGTGTGTTCCATCGTCATTAGGCGGCCCTGAACATTACTAATAACTATCAGTTTTGCGTCGGATTCTAAAATCTAGACTCACAGGCGAATGAGCATAAGGTGCTTGAGGCAGCAATAGACCCTTGGAGGCAAATCGGCTGAATGCCGATGTATTGAATCTCGACGAAATTTGAGTGTTCCATCGTCATTAGGAAGCCCTGAACGTTACAATTAACAATCAATTTCGCGTCGGACTCGAAAATCTACACTCACAGGAGAGCGACCATAAGGAGCCCGAGGCAGCAATATCCCCATGGAGACAAGTCGACTGGAGGACGATGTATAGAATATCGACGCAATTTGAGTGTTCTATCGACATTAGGAGGACCTGAACGTTACAATTAACCATCAGTTTTGCGTCGGATTCGAAAATCTAGATTCACAGGAGAACGATCATAAGGTGCCCCAGGCAGCAGTAGACCCTTGGAGACAAGTCGGCTGGAGGACGATATATTGGATCGCGACGCAATTTCAGTGCTTCATCGTAAATAGGAGGCCCTGAATGTTACAGTTAACTATCTGTTTTTCGTCGGATTCGAAAATCTAGACTCACTGGAGACGGACCATAAGGTGCCCGAGGCAGCAATTTCCCCTTGGAGACCAGTCCGCTGAAGAACGATGTATTGAATCGCGACGCAATTTGAGTTCTCCATCGTCATTAGGAGGCGCTGAACGTTACAATTAACTATCTGTTTTGCGTCGGATTCGAAAATCTAGACTCACAGGAGAACGACCATAAGCTGCACGAGGCAGCAATAGACCCTTGGAGACAAGTCGGCTGAAGGACGATGTATTGAATCTCAACGCAATTTGAGTGTTCCATCGTCATTAGGAGGCCCTGAAAGTTACAATTAACAATCAGTTTCGCGTCGGATTCGAAAATCTAGAATCACAGGAGACGGACCATTTCGTCCCCGAGGTAGCAATATCCCCTTGGAGACAAGTCGGCTGGAGGACGATGTATTGAATCTCGACGCAATTTGAGTGTTCCATCGTCATTAGGAGGCCCTGTACTTTACAATAAACTATCAGTTATGTGTCGGATTCGAAAATCTAGACTCACAGGAGACGGACCATATGGTGGCCGAGGCAGCAATATCACCTTGGAGACAAGTCGGCTGGAGGACGATGTATTGGAACGCGACGCAATGTCAGTGCTCCATCGTAAATAGGAGGCCCTGAATGTTACAATTAGCTATCAATTTTTCGTCGGATTCGAAAATCTAGACTCACTGGAGACGGACCATAAGGGGCCCGAGGCAGCAATTTCACCTTGATGACCAGTCCGCTGGAGAACGATGTATTGAATCGCGACGCAATTTGAGTTCTCCATCGTCAGTAGGAGGCCCTGAACGTTACAATTACCTATCAGTTTCGCGTCGGATTCGAAAATCTAGACTCACAGGAGAAGGTCCGTATCGTGCCCGAGGCAGCAATATACCCTTGGAAACAAGTTGGCTGCAGGACGATGTATCTCGACGCAATTTGAGAGTTCCATCGTCATTAGGAGGCGCTGAACGTTACAGTTAACTATCTGTTTGGCGTCGGATTCGAAATCTAGACTCACAGGAGAATGACCATAAGCTGCACGAGGCAGCAATAGACCCTTGGAGACAAGTCAGCTCGAGGCCGATATATTGAATCTCGACGCAATTTGAGTGTTCCATCGTAATTAGGAGGCCCTGAACTTTACAATTAACTATCAGTTATGTGTCGCATTTGAAAATCTAGACTCACAGGAGGACGACCACAAGGTGCCCGAGGCTGCAATAGACTCTTGGAGACAAGTCGTCTGAAGGACGGTGTATTGAATCTCAAACGCAATTTGAGTGTTCCATCGTCATTAGGAGGCCCTGAACGTTACAATTAACTATCAGTTTCGCGTCGGATTCGAAAATCTAGACTCACAGGAGAACGACCATAAGGTGCCCGAGGCAGCAATATCCACTTGCAGAAAAGTCGTCTGGAGGACGACGTAGTGTATCTCGACGCAATTTGAGTGTTCCTCCGTCATTAGGACGCCCTGAACGTTACAATTAACTATCTTTTTTGCGTAGGATTCGAAAATCTAGACGCACAGGAGAAGGACCATAAAGTGTCCGAGGCAGCAATAGACTCTTGGAGACAAGTCGGCTGAAGGACGATGTATTGAATCTCGACGCAATTTGAGTGTTCCATCGTCATTAGGAGGCGCTGAGCGTTACAATTAACTATCAGTCTCGCGTCGGATTCGAATATCTAGAATCACAGGAGACGGACCACATGGTGCCCGAGGCAGCAATATCCCCTTGGAGACAAGTCGGCTGGAGGACGATGTATTGAATCTCGACGCATTTTGAGTGTTCCATCGTCATTAGGAGGCGCTGAACGTTACAATTAACTTTCAGTTATGCGTCGAATTCGAAAATCTAGACTCACAAGAGAACGACCGTAAGGTGCCCGAGGCAGCAATATCCCCTTGTACACAAGTCGGCTGGAGGACGATGTATTGGATCGCGACGCAATTTCAGTGCTCCATTGTAAATAGGAGGCCCTGAATGTTACAATTAACTATGAGTTTTTCGTCGGATTCGAAAATCTAGACTCACTGGAGACGGACCATAAGGTGCCCGAGGCAGCAATTTCCCCTTGATGACCAGTCCGCTGGAGAACGATGTATTGAATCGCGACGCAATATGAGTTCTCCATCGTCATTAGGAGGCCCTGAACGTTATAATTAACTATCAGTTTCGCGTCGGATTCGAAAATCTAGACTCACAGGAGAACGACCATAAGGTGCCCGAGGCAGCAATATCCCCTTGTAGACAAGTCGGCTGGAGGACGATGTAGTGTATCTCGACGCAATTTGAGTGTTCCTTCGTCATTAGGATGCCCAGATCGTTACAATTAACTATCTGTTTTGCGTAGGATTCGAAAATCTAGACGCACAGGAGAAGGACCATAAAGTGTCCGAGGCAGCAATAGACTCTTGGAGACAAGTCGGCTGAAGGACGATGTATTGAATCTCGACGCAATTTGAGTGTTCCATCGTCATTAGGAGGCGCTGAACGTTACAATTAACTATCTGTTTTGCGTCGGATTCGAAAATCTAGACTCACAGGAGAACGACCATAAGCTGCACGAGGCAGCAAAAGACCCTTGGAGACAAGTCGGCTCGAGGACGATATATTGAATCTCGACGCAATTTGAGTGTTCCATCGTAATTAGGAGGCCCTGAACGTTACAATTAACTATCAGTTTTGCGTCGGATTCGAAAATCTAGATTCACAAGAGAACGATCATAAGGTGCCCCAGGCAGCAATAGACCCTTGGAGACAAGTCGGCTGGAGGACGATGAATTGGATCGCGACGCAATTTCAGTGCTTCATCGTAAATAGGATGCCCTGAATGTTACAATTAACTATCTGTTTTTCGTCGGATACGAAAATCTTGACTCACTGGAGACGGACCATAAGGTGCCCGAGGCAGCAATTTCCCCTTGGAGACCAGTCCGCTGAAGAACGATGTATTGAATCGCGACGCAATTTGAGTTCTCCATCGTCATTAGGAGGCGCTGAACGTTACAATTAACTATCTGTTTTGCGTCGGATTCGAAAATCTAGACTCACAGGAGAACGACCATAAGCTGCACGAGGCAGCAATAGACCCTTGGAGACAAGTCGGCTGGAGGACGATGTATTGAATCTCGACGTAATTTGAGTGTTCCATCGTCATTAGGAGGCCCTGAACGTTACAATTAACAATCAGTTTCGCGTCGGATTCGAAAATCTAGAATCACAGGAGACGGACCATATCGTCCCCGAGGCAGCAATATCCCCTTGGAGACAAGTCGGCTGGAGGACGATGTTTGAATCTCGAAGCAATTTGAGTGTTCCATCGTCATTAGGAGGCGCTGAACGTTACAATTAACTATCAGTTATGCGTCGAATTCGAAAATCTAGATTCACAGGAGAACGATCATAAGGTGCCCCAGGCAGCAATAGACTCCTGGAGACAAGTCGGATGGAAGACGATGTATTGGATCGCGACGCAATTTCAGTGCTCCATCGTAAATAGGAGGCCCTGAATATTACAATTAACTATCAGTTTTTCGTCGGATTCGAAAATCTAGACTCACTGATGACGGACCATAAGGTGTCCGAGGCAGCAATAGACTCTTGGAGACAAGTCGGCTGAAGGACGATGTATTGAATCACGACGCAATTTGAGTGTTCCATCGTCATTAGGAGGCCCTGAACGTTACAATTAACTATCAGTTTCGCGTCGGATTCGAAAATCTAGAATCACAGGAGACGAACCATACCGTGCCCGAGGCAGCAATATCCCCTTGGAGACAAGTCGGCTTGAGGACGATGTATTGAATCTTGACGCAATTTGAGTGTTCCATCGTCATTAGGAGGCGCTGAACGTTACAATTAAATATCAGTTATGCGTCGGATTCGAAAATCTAGACTCACAGGAGAACGACCATAAGGTGTCCGAGGCAGCAATAGACTCTTGGAGACATGTCGGCTGAAGGACGATGTATTGAATCACGACGCAATTTGAGTGTTCCATTGTCATTAGGAGGCCCTGAACGTAACAAAATAACTATCAGTTTCGCGTCGGATTCGAAAATCTAGAATCACAGGAGACGGACCATATCGTGCCCGAGGCAGCAATATCCCCTTGGAGACAAGTCGGCTGGAGGCCGATGTATTGAATCTCGACGCAATTTGTGTGTTCCATCGTCATTAGGCGGCCCTGAACATTACTAATAACTATCAGTTTTGCGTCGGATTCTAAAATCTAGACTCACAGGCGAATGAGCATAAGGTGCTTGAGGCAGCAATAGACCCTTGGAGGCAAATCGGCTGAATGCCGATGTATTGAATCTCGACGAAATTTGAGTGTTCCATCGTCATTAGGAAGCCCTGAACGTTACAATTAACAATCAGTTTCGCGTCGGACTCGAAAATCTACACTCACAGGAGAGCGACCATAAGGAGCCCGAGGCAGCAATATCCCCATGGAGACAAGTCGACTGGAGGACGATGTATAGAATATCGACGCAATTTGAGTGTTCTATCGACATTAGGAGGACCTGAACGTTACAATTAACCATCAGTTTTGCGTCGGATTCGAAAATCTAGATTCACAGGAGAACGATCATAAGGTGCCCCAGGCAGCAGTAGACCCTTGGAGACAAGTCGGCTGGAGGACGATATATTGGATCGCGACGCAATTTCAGTGCTTCATCGTAAATAGGAGGCCCTGAATGTTACAGTTAACTATCTGTTTTTCGTCGGATTCGAAAATCTAGACTCACTGGAGACGGACCATAAGGTGCCCGAGGCAGCAATTTCCCCTTGGAGACCAGTCCGCTGAAGAACGATGTATTGAATCGCGAAGCAATTTGAGTTCTCCATCGTCATTAGGAGGCGCTGAACGTTACAATTAACTATCTGTTTTGCGTCGGATTCGAAAATCTAGACTCACAGGAGAACGACCATAAGCTGCACGAGGCAGCAATAGACCCTTGGAGACAAGTCGGCTGAAGGACGATGTATTGAATCTCAACGCAATTTGAGTGTTCCATCGTCATTAGGAGGCCCTGAAAGTTACAATTAACAATCAGTTTCGCGTCGGATTCGAAAATCTAGAATCACAGGAGACGGACCATTTCGTCCCCGAGGTAGCAATATCCCCTTGGAGACAAGTCGGCTGGAGGACGATGTATTGAATCTCGACGCAATTTGAGTGTTCCATCGTCATTAGGAGGCCCTGTACTTTACAATAAACTATCAGTTATGTGTCGGATTCGAAAATCTAGACTCACAGGAGACGGACCATATGGTGGCCGAGGCAGCAATATCACCTTGGAGACAAGTCGCCTGGAGGACGATGTATTGGAACGCGACGCAATGTCAGTGCTCCATCGTAAATAGGAGGCCCTGACTGTTACAATTAGCTATCAATTTTTCGTCGGATTCGAAAATCTAGACTCACTGGAGACGGACAATAAGGGGCCCGAGGCAGCAATTTCACCTTGATGACCAGTCCGCTGGAGAACGATGTATTGAATCGCGACGCAATTTGAGTTCTCCATCGTCAGTAGGAGGCCCTGAACGTTACAATTACCTATCAGTTTCGCGTCGGATTCGAAAATCTAGACTCACAGGAGAAGGTCCGTATCGTGCCCGAGGCAGCAATATACCCTTGGAAACAAGTTGGCTGCAGGACGATGTATCTCGACGCAATTTGAGAGTTCCATCGTCATTAGGAGGCGCTGAACGTTACAATTAACTATCTGTTTGGCGTCGGATTCGAAATCTAGACTCACAGGAGAATGACCATAAGCTGCACGAGGCAGCAATAGACCCTTGGAGACAAGTCAGCTCGAGGCCGATATATTGAATCTCGACGCAATTTGAGTGTTCCATCGTAATTAGGAGGCCCTGAACTTTACAATTAACTATCAGTTATGTGTCGCATTTGAAAATCTAGACTCACAGGAGGACGACCACAAGGTGCCCGAGGCTGCAATAGACTCTTGGAGACAAGTCGTCTGATGGACGGTGTATTGAATCTCAAACGCAATTTGAGTGTTCCATCGTCATTAGGAGGCCCTGAACGTTACAATTAACTATCAGTTTCGCGTCGGATTCGAAAATCTAGACTCACAGGAGAACGACCATAAGGTGCCCGAGGCAGCAATATCCACTTGCAGAAAAGTCGTCTGGAGGACGACGTAGTGTATCTCGACGCAATTTGAGTGTTCCTCCGTCATTAGGACGCCCTGAACGTTACAATTAACTATCTTTTTTGCGTAGGATTCGAAAATCTAGACGCACAGGAGAAGGACCATAAAGTGTCCGAGGCAGCAATAGACTCTTGGAGACAAGTCGGCTGAAGGACGATGTATTGAATCTCGACGCAATTTGAGTGTTCCATCGTCATTAGGAGGCGCTGAGCGTTACAATTAACTATCAGTCTCGCGTCGGATTCGAATATCTAGAATCACAGGAGACGGACCACATGGTGCCCGAGGCAGCAATATCCCCTTGGAGACAAGTCGGCTGGAGGACGATGTATTGAATCTCGACGCATTTTGAGTGTTCCATCGTCATTAGGAGGCGCTGAACGTTACAATTAACTTTCAGTTATGCGTCGAATTCGAAAATCTAGACTCACAAGAGAACGACCGTAAGGTGCCCGAGGCAGCAATATCCCCTTGTACACAAGTCGGCTGGAGGACGATGTATTGGATCGCGACGCAATTTCAGTGCTCCATTGTAAATAGGAGGCCCTGAATGTTACAATTAACTATGAGTTTTTCGTCGGATTCGAAAATCTAGACTCACTGGAGACGGACCATAAGGTGCCCGAGGCAGCAATTTCCCCTTGATGACCAGTCCGCTGGAGAACGATGTATTGAATCGCGACGCAATATGAGTTCTCCATCGTCATTAGGAGGCCCTGAACGTTATAATTAACTATCAGTTTCGCGTCGGATTCGAAAATCTAGACTCACAGGAGAACGACCATAAGGTGCCCGAGGCAGCAATATCCCCTTGTAGACAAGTCGGCTGGAGGACGATGTAGTGTATCTCGACGCAATTTGAGTGTTCCTTCGTCATTAGGACGCCCAGATCGTTACAATTAACTATCTGTTTTGCGTAGGATTCGAAAATCTAGACGCACAGGAGAAGGACCATAAAGTGTCCGAGGCAGCAATAGACTCTTGGAGACAAGTCGGCTGAAGGACGATGTATTGAATCTCGACGCAATTTGAGTGTTCCATCGTCATTAGGAGGCGCTGAACGTTACAATTAACTATCTGTTTTGCGTCGGATTCGAAAATCTAGACTCACAGGAGAACGACCATAAGCTGCACGAGGCAGCAAAAGACCCTTGGAGACAAGTCGGCTCGAGGCCGATATATTGAATCTCGACGCAATTTGAGTGTTCCATCGTAATTAGGAGGCCCTGAACGTTACAATTAACTATCAGTTTTGCGTTGGATTCGAAAATCTAGACTCACAGGAGAACGACCATAAGGTGTCCGAGGCAGCAATAGAGTCTTGGAGACAAGTCGGCTGAAGAACGATGTATTGAATCTCAACGCAAATTGAGTGTTCCATCGTCATTAGGAGGCCCTGAACGTTACAATTAACTCTCAGTTTCGCGTCGGATTCGAAAATCTGGAATCACAGGGGACGGACCATATCGTGCCCGAGGCAGCAATATCCCCTTGGAGACAAGTCGGCTGGAGGACGATGTATTGAATCTCGACGCAATTTGAGTGTTCCATCGTCATTAGGAGGCGCTGAGCGTGCCAATTAACTATCAGTTATGCGTTGGATTCGAAAATCAAGATTCACAGGAGAACAACCATAAGGTGCCCGAGGCAGCAATAGACCCTTGGAGACAAGTCGGCTGGAGGACGATGTATTGAATCTCGACCCAATTTGAGTGTTCCATCGTCATTAGGAGCCCCTGAACTTTACAATTAACTATCAGTTATGTGTCGAATTTGAAAATCTAGACTCACAGGAGGACGACCACAAGGTGCCCGAGGCAGCAATAGACTCTTGGAGACAAGTCGGCTCAAGGACGATGTATTGAATCTCGAGGCAATTTGAGTATTCCATCTTCATTATGAGGCGCTGAACGTTACAATTAACTATCCGTTTCGCGTCGGATTCGTAAATCTAGACTCACAGGAGACGGACCACATGGAGCCCGAGGCAGCAATATTCCCTTGTAGACAAGTCGGCTGGAGGACGATGTATTGACTCTCAACGCAATTTGAGTGTTCCATCGTCATTAGTAGGTGCTGTAAGTTACAATAAGCTATCATTTTTGCGTCGGATTCGAAAATCTAGACTTACAGGAGACGGACCATATGGTGCCCGAGGCAGCAATATTCCCTAGTAGACAAGTCGGCTCGAGGCCGATGTATTGAATCTCGACGCAATTTGAGTGTTCCATCGTCATTAGGAGGCCCTGAACGTTACAATTAACTATCAGTTATGCGTCGGATTCGAAAATCTAGTCTCACAGGAGAACCACTATAAGGTGTCCGAGACAGCAATAGACTCTTGGAGACAAGTCAGCTGGAGGACGATGAATTGACTCTCAACGCAATTTGAGTGTTCCGTCGTCATTAGGAAGCGCTGAACGTTACAATTAACTATCATTTTCGCGTCGGATTCGAAAATATAGAATCACAGGAGAAGGACACGAGGTAGCAATATCCCCTTGGAGACAAGTCGGCTGGAAGACGATGTATTGAATCTCGACGCAATTTGAGTGTTCCATCGTCATTAGGAGGCGCTGAACGTTACAATTAACTATCAGTTATGTGTCGGATTCGAAAATCTAGACTCACAGGAGAACGACCACAAGGTGCCCGAGGCAGCAATATCCCCTTGGAGACAAGTCGGCTGGAGGACGATGTATTGAATCTCGACGCAATTTGAGTGTACCATCGTCATTAGGAGGCCCTGTACGTTACAATTAACTATCATTTTTGCGTCGGATCCGAAAATCGAGACTCACAGGAGACGGACCATATGGTGCCCGAGGCAGCAATATCCCCTTGGAGACAAGTCGGCTGGAGGCCGATGTATTGAATCTCCACGCAATTTGAGTGTTCCATCGTCATTAGGAGGCCCTGAACATTACAATAAACTATCAGTTTTGCGTCGGATTCTAAAATCTAAGCTCACAGTGGAAAGGTGCCCGAGGCAGCAATAGACCCTTGGAGACAAATCATCTGAATGCCGATGTATTGAATCTCGACGCAATTTGAGTGTTCTATCGACATTAGGAGGCCCTGAACGTTTCAATTAACTATCAGTTTTGCGTCGGATTCGAAAATCTAGATTCACAGGAGAATAACCATAAAGTGCCCGAGGCAGCAATAGACCCTTGGAGACAAGTCAGCTGAATGCCGATGTATTGAATGTCGACGCAATTTGAGTGTTCCATCGTAAATAGGAGGCCCTGAATGTTACAATTAACTATCAGTTTTTCGTCGGATTCGAAAATCTAGACTGACTGGAGACGGACCATAAGGTGCCCGAAGCAGCAATTTCCCCTTGGAGACCAATCCGCTGGAGAACGATGTAGTGAATCGCGACGCAATTTGAGTGCTCCATCGCCATTAGGAGGCGCTGAACTTTGCATTTAACTATCAGTTATGCTGTTGGATTCGAAAATCTAGATTCACAGGAGAACAACGATAAGGTGCCCGAGGCAGCAATAGACCCTTGGAGACAAGTCGGCTGGAGGACGATGTATTGAATCTCGACCCAACTTGAATGTTCCATCGTCATTAGGAGGGCCTGAACTTTACAATTAACTATCATTTTTGCGTCGGATTCGAAAATCTAGACTCACAGGAGAAGGACCGTATGGTGATCGAGGCAGCAATATCCCCTTGGAGACAAGTCGGCTGGAGGACGATGTATTGAATCTCGACGCAATTTGAGTGTTCCTTCGTCATTAGGAGGCCCTGAACGTTACAATTAACTATCTGTTTTGCGTCGGATTCGAAAATGTAGAATCACAGGAGATGGACCATATGGTGCCCGAGGCAGCAATATCCCCTTGGAGACAAGTCGGCTGGAGGACGATGTATTGAATCTCGACGCAATTTGAGGGTTCCATCGTCATTAGGAGACGCCGAGCGTTACAGTTAACTATCAGTTATGCGTTGGGTTCGAAAATATAGACTCACAGGAGAGCGACCATAAGGTGCCCGAGGCCGCAATAGACCCTTGGAGACAAGTCGGCTGGAGGACGATGTATTGAATCTCGACGCAATTTGAGTGTTCCATCGTCATTAGGAGGCCCTGAACGTCACAATTAACTATCAGTTATGTGTCGGATTCGAAAATCTAGACTCACAGGAGAACGACCACAAGGTGCCCGAGGCAGCAATAGACCCTTGGAGACAAGTCGGCTGTAGGCCGATGTATTGAATCTCGACGCAATTTAAGTGTTCTATCGACATTAGGAGGCCCTGAACGTTTCAATTAACTATCAGTTTTGCGTCGGATTCGAAAATCTAGATTCACAGGTGAACGATCATAAGGTGCCCCAGGAAGCAATAGTCCCTTGGAGACAAGTCGGCTGGAGGACGATGTATTGAATCTCGACGCAATTTGAGGGTTCCATCGTCATTAGGAGGCGCCGAACGTTACAGTTAACTATCAGTTATGCGTTGGGTTCGAAAATATAGACTCACAGAGAACGACCATAAGGTGCCCGAGGCCGCAATAGACCCTTGGAGACAAGTCGGCTGGAGGACGATGTATTGAATCTCGACGCAATTTGAGTGTTCCATCGTCATTAGGAGGCCCTGAACTTCACAATTAACTATCACTTATGTGTCGGATTCGAAAATCTAGACTCACAGGAGAACGACCACAAGGTGCCCGAGGCAGCAATAGACCGTTGGAGACAAATCGGCTGAATGCCGATGTATTGAATCTCGACGCAATTTGAGTGTTCTATCGACATTAGGAGGCCCTGAACGTTTCAATTAACTATCAGTTTTGCGTCGGATTCGAAAATCTAGATTCACAGATGAACGATCGTAAGGTGCCCCAGGCAGCAATAGGCCCTTGGAGACAAGTCGGCTGGAGGACGATGTTTTGGATCGCGACGCAATTTCAGTGTTCCATCGTAAATAGGAGGCCCTGAATGTTACATATAACTATCAGTTTTTCGTCGGATTCGAAAATCTAGACTGACTGGCGACGGACCATAAGGTGCCCGAAGCAGCAATTTCCCCTTGGAGACAAGTCGGCTGGAGGACGATGTATTGACTCTCAACGCAATTTGAGTGTTCCATCGTCATTAGGAGGCCCTGAACTTCGCAATTAACTATCAGTTATGTGTCGGATTCGAAAATCTAGACTCACAGGAGAACGACCATAAGGTGCCCGAGGCAGCAATAGACCTTTGGAGACAAGTCGGCTCGAGGCCGAAGTATAGAATCTCGACGCAATTTGAGAGTTCCATCGAGATTAGGAGGGCCCGAACGTTACAATTAACTATCAGTTTTGCGTCGGATTCGAAAATCTAGACTCACAGGAGAACGACCATAAGGTGTCCGTGGCAGCAATAGACTCTTGGAGACAAGTCGGCTGAAGGACGATGTATTGAATCTCAACGCAATTTGAGTGCTCCATCGTCATTAGGAGGCCCTGAACTTTACAATTAATTATCGGTTTCGCGTCGGATTCGAAAATCTAGAATCACAGGAGAAGGATAGTATGGTGCACGAGGAAGCAATATCCCCTTTGAGACAAGTCAGCTGGACGACGATGTATTGAATCTTGACGCAATTTGAGTGTTCCATCGTCATTAGGAGGCCATGAACGTTACAATTAACTATTAATTATGCGTCGGATTCGAAAATCTAGACTCACAGTAGAACGACCATAAGGTATACGAAGCAGCAACAGACTCTAGGAGACAAGTCGGCTGGAGGCCGATGTATTGATTCTCGACGCAATTTGAGAGTTCCATCGTCAATAGGAGTCCCTGAACGTTACAATTAACTATCAGTTTCGCGTCGGATTCAAATATCTAGACTCACAGGAGACGGACCATATGGTGCCCGAGGCAGCAATATCCCCTTGGAGACAAGTCGGCTGGAGGACGATGTATTGAATCTCGACGCAATTTGAGGGTTATCATCATTAGGAGGCGCTGATCGTTACATCTCACTATTACTTTTGCGTCGGATTCGAAAATCTTCACTCACAGGGGAAGGTTCATTTGGTGCCCGAGACAGCAATAGACCCCTGGAGACAAGTCGGCTGAATGACGATGTTTCGAATCTGCGCAATTTGAGTGTTCCATCGTAATTAAGAGGCGCTGAACGTTACAATTATCTATCAGTTTTGCGTCGGATACGAAAATGTAGAATCACCGGAGATGGACCATGTGGTGCACGAGGCAGCGATATCCCCTTTGTGACAAGACGGCTGGACGACGATGTATTGAGACTCGACGCAATTTGAGTGTTCCATCGTCATTAGGAGGCGCTGAGCGTTACAGTTAACTATCAGTTATGCGTTGGGTTCGAAAATATAGATTCACAGGACAACGACCATAAGGTGAACGAGGCCGTAATAGACCCTTGGAGACAAGTCGGCTGGAGGACGTTGTATTGAATCTCGACGCAATTTGAGTGTTCCATGGTCATTAGGAGGCCCTGAACTTCACAATTAACTATCAGCTATGTGTCGGATTCGAAAATCTAGACTCACAGGAGAACGACCACAAGGTGCCCGAGGCAGCTATAGACCCTTGGAGACAAGTCGGCTGTAGGCCGATGTATTGAATGTCGGCGCAATTTGAGTGTTCCATCGTCATTAGGAGGCCCTGAACGTTACAATTAACTATCACTTTCGCGTCGGATTCAAAAATCTAGACTCACAGGAGACGGACTATATGGTGCCCGAGGCAGCAATATCCCCTTCTGGACAAGTCGGCTGGAGGACGATCCATTGAATCTCGTCGCAATTTGAGTGTTCCATCGTCATTAGGAGGCCATGAACGTTACAATTAACTATCAATCATGCGTCGGATTCGAAAATCTAGACTCACAGTAGAACGACCATAAGGTATACGAGGCAGCAACAGACTCTAGGAGACAAGTCGGCTGGAGGCCGATGTATTGATTCTCGACGCAATTTGAGAGTTCCATCGTCAATAGGAGTCCCTGAACGTTACAATTAACTATCAGTTTCGCGTCGGTTTCAAATATCTAGACTCACAGGAGACGGACCACATGGAGCCCGAGGCAGCAATATTCCCTTGTAGACAAGTCGGCTGGAGGACGATGTATTGACTCTCAACGCAATTTGAGTGTTCCATCGTCATTAGTAGGTGCTGTAAGTTACAATAAGCTATCATTTTTGCGTCGGATTCGAAAATCTAGACTTACAGGAGACGGACCATATGGTGCCCGAGGCAGCAATATTCCCTAGTAGACAAGTCGGCTCGAGGCCGATGTATTGAATCTCGACGCAATTTGAGTGTTCCATCGTCATTAGAAGGCGCTGAACGTTTCAATTAACTATCAGTTTTGCGTCGGATTCGGTAATGTAGAATCACCGGAGACGGACCATGTGGTGCACGAGGCAGCGATATCCCCTTGGAGACAAGTCGGCTGGAGGACGATGTATTGAATCTTGACGCAATTTGAGTGTTCCATCGTCATTAGGATGCCCTGAACGTTACAATTAACTATCAGTTATGCGTCAAATTCTAAAATCTAGACTCAAAGGACAACGACCATAAGGTGCCCGAGGCAGAAATAGACCCTTGGAGACATGTCGGCTGAATGACGATGAATTGAATCTCGACGCAATTTGAGTGTTCCATCGTCATTAGGATGCCCTGACCGTTACAATTGACTATCAGTTATGCGACGGATTCGAAAACTAGACTCACAGGAGAAGGACCGTATGGTGCCCGAGGCAGCAATATCCCCTTGGGGACAAGTCGGCTGGAGGCCGATGTTTTGAATCTCGACGCAATTTGAGTGCTCCATCGTCATTAGGAGGCGCTGAACGTTTCAATTAAATATCAGTTATGCGTGGGATTCTAAAATCTAGACAAACATTAGACGGACCACATGGAGCCCGAGGCAGCAATATCCCCTTTGAAACAAGACGGCTCGAGGCTGATGTATTGAACCTCGACGCAATTTGAGTGTTCCATCGTGATTAGGAGGCCCTGAACATTACAATTAATTATCAGTTTTGCGTCGGATTCGAAAATCTAGACTCACAGGAGAACGACCATAAGGTGTCCGTGGCAGCAAGAGACTCTTGGAGACAATTCGGCTGAAATTCTATGTATTGAATTTCAACGCAATTTGAGTGTTCCATGGTCATTAGGAGGCCCTGAACTTCACAATTAACTATCAGCTATGTGTCGGATTCGAAAATCTAGACTCGCAGGAGAACGACCACAAGGTGCCCGAGGCAGCAATAGACTCTTGGAGACAAGTCGTCTGAAGGACGATGTATTGAATCTCAACGCAATTTGAGTGTTCCATCGTCATTAGGAGGCCCTGAACGTTACAATTAACTATCAGTTTCGCGTCGGATTCGATAATCTAGAATCACAGGAGACGGACCATACCGTGCCAGAGGCAGCACTTTCCCCGTGGCGACAAGTCGGCTTGAGGACGATGTATTGAATCTTGACGCAATTTGAGTGTTCCATCGTCATTAGAAGGCGCTGAACGTTACAATTAACTATCAGCTATGCGTCGGATTCGAAAATCTAGACTCACAGGAGAACGACCATAAGGTGCCCGAGGCAGCAATATCCCCTTGTAGACAAGTCGGCTGGAGGACAATGTAGTGTATCTCAACGCAATTTGAGTGTTCCTTCGTCATTAGGAGGCCGTGAACGTTACAATTAACTATCTGTTTTGAGTAGGATTCGAAAATCTAGACGCACAGGAGAACGACCATAAAGTGTCCGAGGCAGCAATAGACTCTTGGAGACAAGTCGGCTGAAGGACGATGTATTGAATCTTAACGCAATTTGAGTGTTCCATCGTCATTAGGAGCCCCTGAACGTTACAATTAACTATCAGTTTCGCGTCGGATTCGAAAATCTAGACTCACAGGAGACGGACCATATTGTGCCCGAGGCAGCAATATCCCCTTGGAGACAAGTCGGCTGGAGGCCGATGTATTGAATCTCGACGCAATTTGAGTGTTCCATCGTCATTAGGAGGCCCTGACCATTACAATTAACTATCAGTTTTGCGTCGGATACTAAAATCTAGACTCACAGGTGAATGAGCATAAGGTGCTTGAGGCAGCAATAGACCCTTGGAGACAAATCGGCTGAATGCCGATGTATTGAATCTCGACGAAATTTGAGTGTTCCATCGTCATAAGGAAGCCCTGAACGTTACAATTAACAATCAGTTTCGCGTCGGACTCGAAAATCTACACTCACAGGAGAGCGACCATAAGGAGCACGAGGCAGCAATATCCCCATGGAGACAAGTCGGCTTAAGGACGATGTATAGAATATCGACGCAATTTGAGTGTTCTATCGACATTAGGAGGACCTGAACGTTACAATTAACCATCAGTTTTGCGCCGGATTCGAAAATCTAGATTCACAGGACAACGATCATAAGGTGCCCTAGGCAGCAATAGACCCTTGGAGACAAGTCTGCTGGAGGACGATGTATTAAATCGCGACGCAATTTCAGTGCTTCATCGTAAATAGGAGGCCCTGAATGTAACAATTAACTATCTGTTTTTCGTCGGATTCGAAAATCTTGACTCACTGGAAACGGACCATAAGGTGCCCGAGGCAGCAATTTCCCCTTGGAGACCAGTCCGCTGAAGAACGATGTATTGAATCGCTACGCAATTTGAGTTCTCCATCGTCATTAGGAGGCGCTGAACGTTACAATTAACTATCTGTTTCTCGTCGGATTCGAAAATCTAGAATGACAGGAGACGGACCATTTCGTGCCAGAGGCAGGAATATCCCATAGGAGACAAGTCGGCTGGAGGACAATGTATTGAATCTCGACGCAATTTGAGTGTTCCATCGTCATTAGGAGGCGCTGAGCGTTACAATTAACTATCAGTTATGCGTTGGATTCGAAAATCTAGATTCACAGGAGAACAACCATAATGTGCCCGAGGCAGCAATAGACCCTTGGAGACAAGTCGGCTGGAGGACGATGTATTGAATCTCGACGCAATTTGAGTGTTCCATCGTCATTAGGAGGCCCTTAACTTTACAAATAACTATCAGTTATGTGTCGGATTTGAAAATCTAGACTCACAGGAGAACGACCACAAGGTGCCCTAGGCAGCAATAGACTCTTGGAGACAGTCGGCTGAAGGACGATGTATTGAATTTAAACGCAATTTGAGTGTGCCATCGTCATTAGGAGGCCCTGAACGTTACAATTAACAATCAGTTTCGCGTCGGATTCGAAAATCTAGAATCACAGGAGACGGACCATATCGTCCCCGAGGCAGCAATATCCCCTTGGAGACAAGTCGGCTGGAGGACGATGTATTGAATCTCGATGCAATTTGAGTGTTCCATCGTCATTAGGAGGCGCTGAAAGAACGATCATAAGGTGCCCCAGGCAGCAATAGACCCCTGAAGACAAGTCGGCTGGAAGACGATGTATTGGATCGCGACGCAATTTCAGTGCTCCATCATAAATAGGAGGCCCTGAATATTACAATTAACTATTAGTTTTTCGTCGGATTCGAAAATCTAGACTCACTGAAGACGGACCATAAGGTGTCCGAGGCAGCAATAGACTCTTGGAGACAAGTCGGCTGAAGGACGATGTATTGAATCACGACGCAATTTGAGTGTTCCATCGTCATTAGGAGGCCCTGAACGTTACAATTAACTATCAGTTTCGCGTCGGATTCGAAAATCTAGAATCACAGGAGACGGACCATACCGTGCCCGAGGCAGCAATATCCCCTTGGAGACAAGTCGGCTTGAGGACGATGTATTGAATCTTGACGCAATTTGAGTGTTCCATCCTCATTAGGAGGCGCTGAACGTTACAATTAAATATCAGTTATGCGTCGGATTCGAAAATCTAGACTCACAGGAGAACGACCATAAGGTGTCCGAGGCAGCAATAGACTCTTGGAGACAAGTCGGCTGAAGGACGATGTATTGAATCTCAACGCAATTTGAGTGTTCCATCGTCATTAGGAGGCCCTGAACGTTACAATTAACTATCAGTTTCGCGTCGGATTCGAAAATCTAGACTCACAGGAGACGGACCATATGGTGCCCGAGGTAGCAATATCCCCTTGGAGACAAGTCGGCTGGAGGCCGATGTATTGAATCTCGACGCAATTTGAGTGTTCCATCGTCATTAGGCGGCCCTGAACTTTACAAATAACTATCAGTTTTGCGTCGGATTCTAAAATCTAGACTCACAGGTGAATGAGCATAAGGTGCTTGAGGCAGCAATAGACCCTTGGAGGCAAATCGGCTGAATGCCGATGTATTGAATCTCGACGAAATTTGAGTGTTCCATCGTCATTAGGAAGCCCTGAACGTTACAATTAACAATCAGTTTCGCGTCGGACTCGAAAATCTACACTCACAGGAGAGCGACCATAAGGAGCCCGAGGCAGCAATATCCCCATGGAGACAAGTCGGCTGGAGGACGATGTATAGAATATCGACGCAATTTGAGTGTTCTATCGACATTAGGAGGACCTGAACGTTACAATTAACCATCAGTTTTGCGTCGGATTAGAAAATCTAGATTCACAGGACAACGATCTTAAGGTGCCCTAGGCAGCAATAGACCCTTGGAGACAAGTCTGCTGGAGGACGATGTATTAAATCGCGACGCAATTTCAGTGCTTCATCGTAAATAGGAGGTCCTGAATGTAACAATTAACTATCTGTTTTTCGTCGGATTCGAAAATCTTGACTCACTGGAGACGGACCATAAGGTGCCCGAGGCAGCAATTTCCCCTTGGAGACCAGTCCGCTGGAGAACGATGTATTGAATCGCGACGCAATTTGAGTTCTCCATCGTCATTAGGAGGCTCTGTTCGTTACAATTAACCATCAGTTTTGCGTCGGATTCGAAAATCTAGATTCACAGGAGAACGATCATAAGGTGCCCCAGGCAGCAATAGACCCTTGGAAACAAGTCGGCTGGAGGACGATATATTGGATCGCGACGCAATTTCAGTGCTTCATCGTAAATAGGAGGCCCTGAATGTTACAATTAACTATCTGTTTTTCGTCGGATTCGAAAATCTAGACTCACTGGAGACGGACCATAAGGTGCCCGAGGCAGCAATTTCCCCTTGGAGACCAGTCCGCTGAAGAACGATGTATTGAATCGCGACGCAATTTGAGTTCTCCATCGTCATTAGGAGGCGCTGAACGTTACAATTAACTATCTGTTTTGCGTCGGATTCGAAAATCTAGACTCACAGGAGAACGACCATAAGCTGCAGGAGGCAGCAATAGACCCTTGGAGACAAGTCGGCTGAAGGACGATGTATTGAATCTCAACGCAATTTGAGTGTTCCATCGTCATTGGGAGGCCCTGAACGTTACAATTAACTATCAGTTTCGCGTCGGATTCGAAAATCTAGAATCACAGGAGATGGACCATATCGTGCCCGAGGCAGCAATATCCCCTTGGAGACAAATCGGCTGGATGACGATGTATTGAATCTCGACGCAATTTGAGTGTTCCATCGTCATTAGGAGGCGCAGAGCGTTACAGTTAACTATCAGTTATGCGTTGAATTCGAAAATCTAGATTCACAGGGAGACGACCACAAGGTGCCCGAGGCAGCAATAGACTCTTGGAGACAAGTCGGCTGGAGGACGATATATTGGATCGCGACGCAATTTCAGTGCTTCATCGTAAATAGGAGGCCCTGTACTTTACAATTAACTATCAGTTATGTGTCGGTTTTGAAAATCTAGACTCACAGGAGGACGACCACAAGGTGCCCGAGGCAGCAATAGACTCTTGGAGACAAGTCGTCTGAAGGACGATGTATTGAATCTCAACGCAATTTGAGTGTTCCATCGTTATTAGGAGGCCCTGAACGTTACAATTAACTATCAGTTTCGCGTCGGATTCGAAAATCTAGAATCACAGGAGACGGAGCATACCGTGCCCGAGGCAGCAATATCTCCTTGGAGACAAGTCGGCTTGAGGACGATGTACTGAATCTTGACGCAATTTGAGAGTTCCATCGTCATTAGGAGGCGCTGAACGTTACAATTAACTATCAGTTATGCGTCGGATTCGAAAATCTAGACTCACAGGAGAATGACCATAAGGTGCCCGAGGCAGCAATATCCCCTTGTAGACAAGTCGGCTGGAGGACGATGTAGTGTATCTCGACGCAATTTGAGTGTTCCTTCGTCATTAGGAGGCCCTGAACGTTACAATTAACTATCTGTTTTGCGTAGGATTCGAAAATCTAGACGCAGAGGAGAACGACCATAAAGTGTCCGAGGCAGCAATAGACTCTTGGAGACAAGTCGGCTGAAGGACGATGTATTGAATCTCAACGCAATTTGAGTGTTCCATCGTCATTAGGAGGCCCTGAACGTTACAATTAACTATCAGTTTCGTGTCGGATTCGAAAATCTAGACTCACAGGAGACGGACCATATGGTGCCCGAGGCAGCAATAACACCTTGGAGACAAGTCGGCTGGAGGACGATGTATTGGATCGCGACGCAATTTCAGTGCTCCATCGTCATTAGGAGGCCCTGAACGTTACAATTAACTATCAGTTTCGCGTCGGATTCGAAAATCTAGACTCACAGGAGAAGGACCGTACGGTGCCCGAGGCAGCAATATCCCCTTGGAGGCAAGTCGGCTGCAGGACGATGGATCTCGACGCTATTTGAGTGTTCCATCGTCATTAGGAGGCGCTGAGCGTTACAATTAACTATCAGTTATGCGTTGGATTCGAAAATCTAGATTCACAGGAGAACAACCATAAGGTGCCCGACGCAGCAATAGACCCTTGGAGACAAGTTGGCTGGAGGACGATATATTGAATCTCGACCCAATATAAGTGTTCCATCGTCATTATGAGGCCCTGAACGTTACAAAATAACTATCAGTTTCGCGTCGGATTCGAAAATCTAGACTCGCAGGAGAAGGAACGTATCGTGCCCGAGGCAGCAATATCCCCTTGGAACCAAGGTGGCTGCAGGACGATGTATCTCGACGCAATTTGAGAGTTCCATCGTCATTAGGAGGCGCTGAACGTTACAATTAACTATCTGTTTGGCGTCGGATTCGAAATCTAGACTCACAGGAGAACGACCATAAGCTGCACGAGGCAGCAATAGACCCTTGGAGACAAGTCGGCTCGAGGCCGACATATTGAATCTCGACGCAATTTGAGTGTTCCATCGTAATTAGGAGGCCCTGAACGTTACAATTAACTATCAGTTTTGCGTTGGATTTGAAAATCTAGACTCAGGAGAACGACCATAAGGTGTCCGAGGCAGCAATAGACTCTTGGAGACAAGTCGGCTGAAGGACGATGTATTGAATCACGACGCAATTTGAGTGTTCCATCGTCATTAGGAGGCCCTGAACGTTACAATTAACTATCAGTTTCGCGTCGGATTCGAAAATCTAGACTCACAGGAGGCGGACCATATGTTGCCGAGGCAGCAATATCACCTTGGAGACAAGTCGGCTGGAGGACGATGTACTGGATCGCGACGCAATATCAGTGCTCCATCGTAAATAGGAGGCGCTGAATGTTACAATTAACTATCAGTTTTTCGTCGGATTCGAAAATCTAGACTCACTGGAGACGGACCATAAGGTGCCCGAGGCAGCAATTTCCCCTTGATGACCAGTCCGCTGGAGAACGATGTATTGAATCGCGACGCAATTTGAGTTCTCCATCGTCATTAGGAGGCCCTGAACGTTACAATTAACTATCAGTTTCGCGACGGATTCGAAAATCTAGACTCACAGGAGAAGGACCGTATGGTGCCCGAGGCAGCAATATCCCCTTGGAGACAAGTCGGCTGCAGGACGATGTATCTCGACGCAATTTGAGTGTTCCATCGTCATTAGGAGGCGCTGAACGTTACAATTAACTGTCTGTTTTGGGTCGGATTCGAAAATCTAGACTCACAGGAGAACGACCAGAAGCTCACGCGGCAGCAATAGACTCTTGGAGACAAGTCGGCTGAAGGACGATGTATTTAATCTCAAACGCAATTTGAGTGTTCCATCGTCATTAGGAGGCCCTGAACGTTACAATTAACTATCAGTTTCGCGTCGGATACGAAAATCTAGACTCACAGGAGAACGACCATTAGGTGCCCGAGGCAGCAATATCCCCTTGTAGACAAGTCGGCTGGAGGACGATGTAGTGTATCTCGACGCAATTTGAGTGTTCCTTCGTCATTACGACGCCCTGAACGTTACAATTAACTATCTGTTTTGCGTAGGATTCGAAAATCTAGACGCACAGGAGAACGACCATAAAGTGTCCGAGGCAGCAATAGACTCTTGGAGACAAGTCGGCTGAAGGACGATGTATTGAATCTCAACGCAATTTGAGTGTTCCATCGTCATTAGGAGGCCCTGAACGTTACAATTAACTATCAGTTTCGCGTCGGATTCGAACATCTAGAATCACAGGAGACGAACCATATGGTGCCCGAGGCAGCAATATCCCCTTGGAGACAAGTCGGCTGGAGGACGATGTATTGAATCTCGACGCATTTTGAGTGTTCCATCGTCATTAGGAGGCGCTGAACGTTACAATTAACTATCAGTTATGCGTCGAATTCGAAAATCTAGATTCACAGGAGAACGACCATAAGGTGCCCGAGGCAGCAATATCCCCTTGTATACAAGTCAGCTGGAGGACGATGTAGTGTATCTCGACGCAATTTGAGTGTTCCTTCGTCATTAGGAGGCCCTGAACGTTTCAATTAACTATCAGTTTTGCGTAGGATTCGAAAATCTAGACGCACAGGAGAACGACCATTATGTGTCCGAGGCAGCAATAGACTCTTGGAGACAAGTCGGCTGAAGGACGATGAATTGAATTTCAACGCAATTTGAGTGTTCCATCGTCATTAGAAGGCCCTGAACGTTACAATTAACTATCAGTTTCGCGTCGGATTCGAAAATCTAGACTCACAGGAGACGGACCATATGGTGCCCGAGGCAGCAATATCTCCTTGGAGACAAGTCGGCTGGAGGACGATATATTGGATCGCGACGCAATTTCAGTGCTCCATTGTAAATAGGAGGCCCTGAATGTTACAATTAACTATCAGTTTATCGTCGGATTCGAAAATCTAGACTCACTGGAGACGGACCATAAGGTGCCCGAGGCAGCAATTTCCCCTTGATGACCAGTCCGCTGGAGAGCGATGTATTGAATCGCGACGCAATATGAGTTCTCCATCGTCATTAGGAGGCCCTGAACGTTACAATTACTATCAGTTTCGCGTCGGATTCCAAAATGTAGGCTCACAGGAGAAGGACCGTATGGTGCCCGAGGCCGCAATATCCCCTTGGAGACAAGTCGGCTGCAGGATGATGTATCTCGACGCAATTTGAGTGTTCCATCGTCATTAGGAGGCGCTGAACGTTACAATTAACTATCTGTTTTGCGTCGGATTCGAAAATCTAGACTCACAGGAGATCGACCATAAGCTGCACGAGGCAGCAAAAGACCCTTGGAGACAAGTCGGCTCGAGGCCGATATATTGAATCTCAACGCAATTTGAGTGTTCCATCGAAATTAGGAGGCCCTGAACGTTACAATTAACTATCAGTTTTGCGTTGGATTCGAAAATCTAGACTCACAGGAGAACGACCATAAGGTGTCCGAGGCAGCAATAGACTCTTGGAGACAAGTCGGCTCAAGGACGATGTATTGAATCTCGAGGCAATTTGAGTGTTCCATCTTCATTATGAGGCGCTGAACGTTACAATTAACTATCAGTTTCGCGTCGGATACGTAAATCTAGACTCACAGGAGACGGACCACATGGAGCCCGAGGCAGCAATATTCCCTTGTAGACAAGTCGGCTGGAGGACGATGTATTGACTCTCAACGCAATTTGAGTGTTCCATCGTCATTAGTAGGTGCTGAACGTTACAATAAGCTATCAATTTTGCGTCGGATTCGAAAATCTAGACTCACAGGAGACGGACCATATGGTGCCCGAGGCAGCAATATTCCCTAGTAGACAAGTCGGCTCGAGGCCGATGTATTGAATCTCGACGCAATTTGAGTGTTCCATCGTCATTAGGAGGCCCTGAACGTTACAATTAACTATCAGTTATGCGTCGGATTCGAAAATCGAGACTCACAGGAGACGGAACATATGGTGCCCGAGGCAGCAATATCCCCTTGGAGACAAGTCGGCTGGAGGCCGATGTATTGAATCTCCACGCAATTTGAGTGTTTCATCGTCATTAGGAGGCCCTGAACATTACAATGAACTATCAGTTTTGCGTCGGATTCTAAAATCTAAGCTCACAGGGGAAAGAGCATAAGGTGCCCTAGGCAGCAATAGACCCTTGGAGACAAATCGGCTGAATGCCGATGTATTGAATCTCGACGCAATTTGAGTGTTCTATCGACATTAGGAGGCCCTGAACGTTTCAATTAACTATCAGTTTTGCGTCGGATTCGAAAATCTAGATTCACAGGAGAATAACCATAAAGTGCCCGAGGCAGCAATAGACCCTTGGAGACAAGTCGGCTGAATGCCGATGTATTGAATGTCGACGCAATTTGAGTGTTCCATCGTAAATATGAGGCCCTGAATGTTACAATTAACTATCAGTTTTTCGTCGAATTCGAAAATCTAGACTGACTGGAGACGGACCATAAGGTGCCCGAAGCAGCAAATTCCCCTTGGAGACTAATCCGCTGGAGAACGATGTAGTGAATCGCGACGCAATTTGAGTGCTCCATCGCCATTAGGAGGCGCTGAACTTTGCATTTAACTATCAGTTATGCTGTTGGATTCGAAAGTCTAGATTCACAGGAGAACAACCATAAGGTGCCCGAGGCAGCAATAGACCCTTGGAGGCAAGTCGGCTGGAGGACGATGTATTGTATCTCGACCCAATTTGAGTGTTCCATCGTCATTAGGAGGCCCTGAACTTTACAATTAACTATCATTTTTGCGTCGGATTCGAAAATCTAGACTCACAGGAGAAGGACCGTATGGTGATCGAGGCAGCAATATCCCCTTGGAGACAAGTCGGCTGGAGGACGATGTATTGAATCTCGACGCAATTTGAGTGTTCCTTCGTCATTAGGAGGCCCTGAACGTTACAATTAACTATCTGTTTTGCGTCATATTCGAAAATGTAGAATCACAGGAGATGGACCATATGGTGCCCGAGGCAACAATATCCCCTTGGAGACAAGTCGCCTGGAGGACGATGTATTGAATCTCGACGCAATTTGAGGGTTCCATCGTCATTAGGAGGCGCCGAGCGTTACAGTTAACTATCAGTTATGCGTTGGGTTCGAAAATATAGACTCACAGGAGAGCGACCATAAGGTGCCCGAGGCCGCAATAGACCCTTGGAGACAAGTCGGCTGGAGGACGATGTATTGAATCTCGACGCAATTTGAGTGTTCCATCGTCATTAGGAGGCCCTGAACGTCACAATTAACTATCAGTTATGTGTCGGATTCGAAAATCTAGACTCACATTAGAACGACCACAAGGTGCCCGAGGCAGCAATAGACCCTTGGAGACATGTCGGCTGTAGGCCGATGTATTGAATCTCGACGCAATTAGAGTGTTCTATCGACATTAGGAGGCCCTGAAAGTTTCAATTAACTATCAGTTTTGCGTCGGATACGAAAATCTAGATTCACAGGTGAACGATCATAAGGTGCCCCAGGCAGCAGTAGTCCCTTGGAGACAAGTCGGCTGGAGGACGATGTATTGAATCTCGACGCAATTTGAGGGTTCCATCGTCATTAGGAGGCGCCGAGCGTTACAGTTAACTATCAGTTATGCGTTGGGTTCGAAAATATAGACTCACAGAGAACGACCATAAGGTGCCCGAGGCCGCAATAGACCCTTGGAGACATGTCGGCTGGAGGACGATGTATTGAATCTCGACGCAATTTGAGTGTTCCATCGTCATTAGGAGGCCCTGAACGTCACAATTAACTATCAGTTATGTGTCGGATTCGAAAATCTAGACTCACAGGGGAACGACCACAAGGTGCCCGAGGCAGCAATAGACCCTTGGAGACAGGTCGGCTGTAGGCCGATGTATTGAATCTCGACGCAATTAGAGTGTTCTATCGACATTAGGAGGCCCTGAACGTTTCAATTAACTATCAGTTTTGCGTCGGATTCGAAAATCTGGATTCACAGGTGAACGATCATAAGGTGCCCCAGGCAGCAATAGTCCCTTGGAGACAAGTCGGCTGGAGGACGATGTATTGAATCTCGACGCAATTTGAGGGTTCCATCGTCATTAGGAGGCGCCGAGCGTTACAGTTAACTATCAGTTTTGGGTCGGATTCGAAAATCTAGACTCACAGGAGAAGGACCGTATGGTGCCCGAGGCAGCAATATCCCCTTGGAGACAAGTCGGCTGCAGGACGATGTATCTCGACGCAATTTGAGTGTTCCATCGTCATTAGGAGGCGCTGAACGTTACAATTAACTGTCTGTTTTGGGTCGGATTCGAAAATCTAGACTCACAGGAGAACGACCAGAAGCTCACGCGGCAGCAATAGACTCTTGGAGACAAGTCGGCTGAAGGACGATGTATTTAATCTCAAACGCAATTTGTGTGTTCCATCGTCATTAGGAGGCCCTGAACGTTACAATTAACTATCAGTTTCGCGTCGGATACGAAAATCTAGACTCACAGGAGAACGACCATAAGGTGCCCGAGGCAGCAATATCCCCTTGTAGACAAGTCGGCTGGAGGACGATGTAGTGTATCTCGACGCAATTTGAGTGTTCCTTCGTCATTACGACGCCCTGAACGTTACAATTAACTATCTGTTTTGCGTAGGATTCGAAAATCTAGACGCACAGGAGAACGACCATAAAGTGTCCGAGGCAGCAATAGACTCTTGGAGACAAGTCGGCTGAAGGACGATGTAGTGTATCTCGACGCAATTTGAGTGTTCCTTCGTCATTAGGAGGCCCTGAACATTTCAATTAACTATCAGTTTTGTGTAGGATTCGAAAATCTAGACGCACAGGAGAACGACCATTATGTGTCCGAGGCAGCAATAGACTCTTGGAGACAAGTCGGCTGAAGGACGATGAATTGAATTTCAACGCAATTTGAGTGTTCCATCGTCATTAGGAGGCCCTGAACGTTACAATTAACTATCAGTTTCGCGTCGGATTCGAAAATCTAGACTCACAGGAGACGGACCATATGGTGCCCGAGGCAGCAATATCTCCTTGGAGACAAGTCGGCTGGAGGACGATGTATTGGATCGCGACGCAATTTCAGTGCTCCATTGTAAATAGGAGGCCTTGAATGTTACAATTAACTATCAGTTTATCGTCGGATTCGAAAATCTAGACTCACTGGAGACGGACCATAAGGTGCCCGAGGCAGCAATTTCCCCTTGATGACCAGTCCGCTGGAGAGCGATGTATTGAATCGCGACGCAATATGAGTTCTCCATCGTCATTAGGAGGCCCTGAACGTTACAATTACTATCAGTTTCGCGTCGGATTCCAAAATGTAGGCTCACAGGAGAAGGACCGTATGGTGCCCGAGGCCGCAATATCCCCTTGGAGACAAGTCGGCTGCAGGATGATGTATCTCGACGCAATTTGAGTGTTCCATCGTCATTAGGAGGCGCTGAACGTTACAATTAACTATCTGTTTTGCGTCGGATTCGAAAATCTAGACTCACAGGAGATCGACCATAAGCTGCACGAGGCAGCAAAAGACCCTTGGAGACAAGTCGGCTCGAGGCCGATGTATTGAATCTCGACGCAATTTGAGTGTTCCATCGTCATTAGGAGGCCCTGAACGTTACAATTAACTATCAGTTATGCGTCGGATTCGAAAATCGAGACTCACAGGAGACGGAACATATGGTGCCCGAGGCAGCAATATCCCCTTGGAGACAAGTCGGCTGGAGGCCGATGTATTGAATCTCCACGCAATTTGAGTGTTTCATCGTCATTAGGAGGCCCTGAACATTACAATGAACTATCAGTTTTGCGTCGGATTCTAAAATCTAAGCTCACAGGGGAAAGAGCATAAGGTGCCCTAGGCAGCAATAGACCCTTGGAGACAAATCGGCTGAATGCCGATGTATTGAATCTCAACGCAATTTGAGTGTTCTATCGACATTAGGAGGCCCTGAACGTTTCAATTAACTATCAGTTTTGCGTCGGATTCGAAAATCTAGATTCACAGGAGAATAACCATAAAGTGCCCGAGGCAGCAATAGACCCTTGGAGACAAGTCGGCTGAATGCCGATGTATTGAATGTCGACGCAATTTGAGTGTTCCATCGTAAATAGGAGGCCCTGAATGTTACAATTAACTATCAGTTTTTCGTCGAATTCGAAAATCTAGACTGACTGGAGACGGACCATAAGGTGCCCGAAGCAGCAAATTCCCCTTTGAGACCAATCCGCTGGAGAACGATGTAGTGAATCGCGACGCAATTTGAGTGCTCCATCGCCATTAGGAGGCGCTGAACTTTGCATTTAACTATCAGTTATGCTGTTGGATTCGAAAGTCTAGATTCACAGGAGAACAACCATAAGGTGATCGAGGCAGCAATATCCCCTTGGAGACAAGTCGGCTGGAGGACGATGTATTGAATCTCGATGCAATTTGAGTGTTCCTTCGTCATTAGGAGGCGATGAACTTTACAATTAACTATCTGTTTTGCGTCGGATTCGAAAATCTAGACTCACAGGAGAAGGACCATATGGTGCCCGAGGCAACAATATCCCCTTGGAGACAAGTCGCCTGGAGGACGATGTATTGAATCTCGACGCAATTTGAGGGTTCCATCGTCATTAGGAGGCGCCGAGCGTTACAGTTAACTATCAGTTATGCGTTGGGTTCGAAAATATAGACTCACAGGAGAGCGACCATAAGGTGCCCGAGGCCGCAATAGACCCTTGGAGACAAGTCGGCTGGAGGACGATGTATTGAATCTCGACGCAATTTGAGTGTTCCATCCTCATTAGGAGGCCCTGAACGTCACAATTAACTATCAGTTATGTGTCGGATTCGAAAATCTAGACTCACATTAGAACGACCACAAGGTGCCCGAGGCAGCAATAGACCCTTGGAGACATGTCGGCTGTAGGCCGATGTATTGAATCTCGACGCAATTAGAGTGTTCTATCGACATTAGGAGGCCCTGAACGTTTCAATTAACTATCAGTTTTGCGTCGGATACGAAAATCTAGATTCACAGGTGAACGATCATAAGGTGCCCCAGGCAGTAGTAGTCCCTTGGAGACAAGTCGGCTGGAGGACGATGTATTGAATCTCGACGCAGTTTGAGGGTTCCATCGTCATTAGGAGGCGCCGAGCGTTACAGTTAACTATCAGTTATGCGTTGGGTTCGAAAATATAGACTCACAGAGAACGACCATAAGGTGCCCGAGGCCGCAATAGACCCTTGGAGACATGTCGGCTGGAGGACGATGTATTGAATCTCGACGCAATTTGAGTGTTCCATCGTCATTAGGAGGCCCTGAACGTCACAATTAACTATCAGTTATGTGTCGGATTCGAAAATCTAGACTCACAGGAGAACGACCACAAGGTGCCCGAGGCAGCAATAGACCCTTGGAGACAGGTCGGCTGTAGGCCGATGTATTGAATCTCGAAGCAATTAGAGTGTTCTATCGACATTAGGAGGCCCTGAACGTTTCAATTAACTATCAGTTTTGCGTCGGATTCGAAAATCTGGATTCACAGGTGAACGATCATAAGGTGCCCCAGGCAGCAATAGTCCCTTGGAGACAAGTCGGCTGGAGGACGATGTATTGAATCTCGACGCAATTTGAGGGTTCCATCGTCATTAGGAGGCGCCGAGCGTTACAGTTAACTATCAGTTATGCGTTGGGTTCGAAAATATAGACTCACAGAGAACGACCATAAGGTGCCCGAGGCCGCAATAGACCCTTGGAGACATGTCGGCTGGAGGACGATGGATTGAATCTCGACGCAATTTGAGTGTTCCATCGTCATTTGGAGGCCCTGAACTTCACAATTAACTATCAGTTATGTGTCGGATTCGAAAATCTAGACTCACAGGAGAACGACCACAAGGTGCCCGAGGCAGCAATAGACCGTTGGAGACAAATCGGCTGAATGCCGATGTATTGGATCTCGACGCAATTTGAGTGTTCTATCGACATTAGGAGGCCCTGAACGTTTCAATTAACTATCAGTTTTGCGTCGGATTCGAAAATCTAGATTCACAGATGAACGAATGTAAGGTGCCCCAGGCAGCAATAGGCCCTTGGAGACAAGTCGGCTGGAGGACGATGTTTTGGATCGCGACGCAATTTCAGTGTTCCATCGTAAATAGGAGGCCCTGAATGTTACATATAACTACCAGTTTTTCGTCGGATTCGAAAATCTAGACTGACTGGCGACGGACCATAAGGTGCCCGAAGCAGCAATGTCCCCTTGGAGACCAATCCGCCGGAGAACGATGTATTGAATCGCGACGCAATTTGAGTGCTCCATCGTCATTAGGAGGCGCTGAACTTTGCAATTAACTATCAGTTATGCTGTTGGATTCGAAAATCTAGATTCACAGGAGACGGACCATACGGTGCCCGAGGCAGCAATATCCCCTTTGATACAAGTCGGCTGGAGGACGATGTATTGAATCTCGACGCAATTTGAGTGTTCCATCGTCATTAGGGGCCCTGAACGTTACAATTAACTATCAGTTTCGCGTCGGATTCCAAAATCGAGACTCACAGGAGAAGGACCATAAGGTGTCCGTGGCAGCAATAGACTCTTGGAGACAAGTCGGCTGAAGGACGATGTATTGAATCTCAACGCAATTTGAAAGGTCCATCGTCATTAGGAGGCCCTTGACTTTTCAATTAACTATCAGTTTCGCGTCGGATTCGAAAATCTAGAATCACAGGAGACGGACCATATGGTGCCTGAGGCAGCAATATCCCCTTGGAGACAAGTCGGCTGGAGGACGATGCATTGAATCTCGACGCAATTTGAGGGTTCCATCGTCATTAGGAGGCGCCGAGCGTTACAGTTAACTATCAGTTATGCGTTGGGTTCGAAAATATAGACTCACAGGAGAACGACCATAAGGTGCCCGAGGCCGCAATAGACCCTTGGAGACAAGTCGGCTGGAGGAAGATGTATTGAATCTCGACGCAATTTCAGTGTTCCATCTTCATTAGGAGGCCCTGAACTTCGCAATTAACTATCAGTTATGTGTCAGATTCGAAAATCTAGACTCACAGGAGAACGACCATAAGGTGCCCGAGGCAGCAATAGACCCATGGAGACAAGTCGGCTCGAGGCCAAAGTATAGAATCTCGACGCAATTTGAGTGTTCCATCGAGATTAGGAGGCCCCGAACGTTACAATTAACTATCAGTTTTGCGTCGGATTCGAAAATCTAGACTCACAGGCGAACGACCATAAGGTGTCCGTGGCAGCAATAGACTCTTGGAGACAAGTCGGCTGAAGGACGATGTATTGAATCTCAACGCAATTTGAATGTTCCATCGTCATTAGGAGGCCCTGAACTTTACAATTAACTATCAGTTTTGCGTCGGATTCGAAAACCTAGAATCACAGGAGACGGACCATATGGTGCCCGAGGCAGCAATATGCCCTTGGAGACAAGTCGGCTGGAGGACGATGTATTGAATCTCGACGCAATTTGAGGGTTCCATCGTCATTAGGAGGCGCCGAGCGTTACAGTTAACTATCAGTTATGCGTTGGGTTCGAAAATATAGACTCACAGGAGAACGACCATATGGTGCCCGAGGCCGCAATAGACCCTTGGAGACAAGTCGGCTGGAGGACGATGTATTGAATCTCGACCATATTTGAGTGTTCCATCGTCATTAGGAGGTCCTGAACTTCACAATTAACTATCAGTTATGTGTCGGATTCGAAAATCTAGACTCACAGGAGAACGACCACAAGGTGCCCGAGGCAGCAATAGACCCTTGAGACAAGTCGGCTGTAGGCCGATGTATTGAATCTCGACGCAATTTGAGTGTTCCATCGTCATTAGGAGGCCCTGAACGTTACAATTAACTATCAGTTTCGCGTCGGATTCGAAAATGTAGACTCACAGGAGACGGACCACATGGAGCCCGACGCAGCAATATCCCCTTGTAGACAAGTCGGCTGGAGGACAGTGTATTGACTCTCAACGCAATTTGAGTGTTCCATAGTCATTAGAAGGCGCTGAACGTTACAATTAACTATCAGTTTCGCGACGGATTCAAAAATCTAGAATCACAGGAGACGGAACATATGGTGCCCAAGGCAGCAATATCCCCTTGGAGACAAGTCGGCTGGAGGACGATGTATTGAATCTCGACGCAATTTGAGGGTTCCATCGTCATTAAGAGGCGCCGAGCGTTACAGTTAACTATCAGTTATGCGTTGGGTTTGAAAATATAGACTCACTGGAGAACGACCATAAGGTGCCCGAGGCCGCAATAGACCCTTGGAGACAAGTCGTCTGGAGGACGATGTTTTGAATCTCGACGCAATTTGAGTAATCCATCATCATTAGGAGGCACTGATCGTTACATCACACTATTATTTTTGTGTCGGGTCGAAAATCTAGACTCACAGGAGAAGGATCATTTGGTGCCCGAGACAGCAATAGATCCTTGGAGACAAGTCGGCTGAATGACGATGTATTGAATCTGCGGAATTTGAGCGTTCCATCGTCATTAGGAGGCGCTGAACGTCATACTTAACTATTAGTTTTGCGTCGGATTCGAAAACGTAGAATCACCGGAGACGGACCATGTGGTGCCCGAGGCAGCTATATCCCCTTGGAGACAAGACGGCTGGAGGACGATGTATTGAATCTCGACGCAATTTGAGTGTTCCATCGTCATTAGGATGCCCTGACCGTTACAATTAACTATCAGTTATGCGACGGATTCGAAAATCTAGACTCACAGGAGAAGGACCGTATGGTGCCCGAGGCAGCAATATCCCCTTTGAAACAAGACGGCTCGAGGCTGATGTATTGAATCTCGACGCAATTTGAGTGTTCCATCGTGATTAGGAGGCCCTGAACTTTACAATTAACTATCAGTTTTGCGTCGGATTCGAAAATCTAGACTCACAGGAGAACGACCATAAGGTGTCCGTGGCAGCAAGAGACTCTTGGAGACAATTCGGCTGAAATTCGATGTATTGAATTTCAACGCAATTTGAGTGTTCCATGGTCATTAGGAGGCCCTGAACTTCACAATTAACTATCAGCTATGTGTCAGATTCGAAAATCTAGACTCACAGGAGAACGACCACAAGGTGCCCGAGGCAGCTATAGACCCTTGTAGACAAGTCGGCCGTAGGCCGATGTATTGAATCTCGGAGCAATTTGAGTGTCCATCGTCATTAGGAGGCCCTGAACGTTACAATTAACTATCACTTTGGCGTCGGATTCGAAAATGTAGACTCACAGGAGACGGACCACATGGAGCCCGAGGCAGCAATATCACCTTGTAGACAAGTCGGCTGGAGGACAATGTATTGACTCTCAACGCAATTTGAGTGTTCAATCGTCATTAGGAGGCGCTGAACGTTACAATTAACTATCAGTTATGTGTCGGATTCAAATATCTAGACTCACAGGAGACGGACCATATGGTGCTCGAGGCAGCAATATCCCCTTGGAGACAAGTCCGCTGGAGGACGATCTATTGAATCTCGTCGCAATTTGAGTGTTCCATCGTCATTAGGAGGCCCTGAACATTACAATTAATTATCTGTTTCGCGTCGGATTCGAAAATCAAGAATCACAGGAGAAGGATAGTATGGTGCACGAGGAAGCAATATCCCCTAGGAGACAAGTCGGCTGGAGGACGATGTATTGAATCTCGACGCAATTTGAGTGTTCCATCGTTATTAGGATGCCCTGACCGTTACAATTAACTATCAGTTATGCGACGGATTCGAAAATCTAGACTCACAGGAGAAGGACCGTATGGTGCCCGAGGCAGCAATATCCCCTTGGAGACAAGTCGGCTGGAGGCCGATGTTTTGAATCTCGACGCAATTTGAGTGTTCCATCATCATTAGGAGGCGCTGATCGTTACATCTCACTATTACTTTTGCGTCGGATTCGAAAATCTAGACTCACAGGGGAAGGTTCATTTGGTGCCCGAGACAGCAATAGACCCCTGAAGACAAGTCGGCTGAATGACGATGCTTTGAATCTGCGCAATTTGAGTGTTCCATCGTCATTAGGAGGCGTTGAACGTTACAATTATCTATCAGTTTTGCGTCGGATTCGAAAATGTAGAATCACCGGAGATGGACCATGTGGTGCACGAGGCAGCGATATCCCCTTTGAGACAAGTCGGCTGGACGACGATGTATTGAATCTCGACGCAATTTGAGTGCTCCATCGTCATTAGGAGGCGCTGAACGTTTCAATTATCTATCAGTTATGCGTGGGATTCGAAAATCTAGACAAACAGGAGACGGACCACATGGAGCCCGAGGCAGCAATATCCCCATTGATACAAGACGGCTCGAGGCTGATGTATTGAATCTCGACGCAATTTGTGTGTTCCATCGTCATTAGGAGGCGATGAACGTTACAATTAACTATCAATTATGCGTCGGATTCGAGAATCTAGACTCACAGTAGAACGACCGTAAGGTATCCGAGGCAGCAACACACTCTAGGAGACAAGTCGGCTGGAGGCCGATGTGTTGAATCTCGACGCAATTTGAGAGTTCCATCGTCAATAGGAGACCCTGAACGTTACAATTAACTATCATTTTAGCGTCGGATTCGAAAATCTACTAACAGGGGAGGGATCATATGGTGCCCGAGACAGCATTATCCCCTTGGATACAAGTCGGCTGGAGGACGATGTATTGAATCTCGACGCAATTTGAGTGTTCCATCGTCATTAGGAGGCCCTGAACGTTACAATTAAGAATCAGTTTTGCGTCGGATTAGAAAATCTAGACTCACAGGAGAACTACCATAAGGTGCCCGAGCCAGCAATAGACCCTTGGAGACAAGTCAGCTGAAGGATGACGTATTTAATCTCGATGCAATTTGAGTGTTCCATCGTCATTAGGAGGCCCTGAACGTTACAATGAACTATCAGTTTCGCGTCGGATTCTAAAATCTAGACTCACAGGAGACGGACCATAAGGTGCCCGTGGCAGCAATATCCCCTTGGAGACAAGTCGGCTGGAGGACGATGTAATCAATCTCGACGCAATTTGAGTGCTCCATCGTCATTAGGAGGCGCTGAAAGTTTTAATTAACTATCATTTTTGCGTCGGTTTCAAAAAATCTAGACTCACAGGAGAAAGACAGTATGGTGCACGAGGCAGCAATATCCCCAATGGAGACAAGTCGCCTGGAGGACGATGTTTTGAATCTCGGCGCAATTTGAGTTTCTATCGACATTAGGAGGAGCTGAACGTTTCAATTAACTATCAGTAATGCGTGGGATTCGAAAATCTAGACTCACAGGAGAACGACCATAATGTGCCCGAGGCAGCAAAATCCCCTTGTAGACAAGTCAGCTGGAGGACGATGTATTGACTCTCAGCGCAATTTGAGTGTTCCATCGTCATTAGGAGGCGCTGAACGTTACAATTATCTATCATTTTTGCGTCGGTTTCGAAAAACCTAGACTCACAGGAGAAGGACAATATGGTGCAAGAGGCACTAATATCCCCATGGAGACAAGTCGGCTGGAGGACGATGTATTGAATCTCGACGCAATTTGAGTGTTCTATCGACATTAGGAGGCGCTGAACGTTTCAATTAACTATCAGTTATGCGTGGGATTCGAAAATCTAGACTCACAGGAGAACGACCATAAGGTAGCCGAAGCAGCAATAGACCCTTGGAGACAAGTCGGCTGGAGGACGATGTATTGAATCTCGACGCAATTTGAGTGTTCCATCGTCATTAGGAGACCCTGAACTTCACAATTAGCTATCAGTTATGTGTCGGATTCGAAAATCTAGACTCACAGGAGAACGACCACAAGGTGCCCGAGGCAGCAATAGACCCTTGGAGACAAGTCAGCTGTAGGCCGATGTATTAAATCTCGACGCAATTTGAGTGTTCCATCGTCATTAGGAGGCCCTGAACGTTACAATTAACTATCAGTTACGCGTCGGATTCAAAAATGTAGACTCGCAGGAGACGGACCACGTGCAGCCCGAAGCAGCAATATCCCCTTGTAGACAAGTCGGCTGGAGGACAATGTATTGACTCTCAACGCAATTTGAGTGTTCCATCGGCATTAGGAGGCGCTGAACGTTACAATTGACTATCAGTTTCGCGTCGGATTCAAAATCTAGACTCACAGTAGACGGACCATATCGTGCCCGAGGCAGTAATATCCCCTTGGAGACAAGTCGGCTGGAGGACGATGTATTGAATCTCGACGCAATTTGAGTGTGCCATCGTCATTACAAGGCCCTGAACGTTACTATTCACTATCATTTTAGCGTCGGATTCCAAAATCTACTCACAGGAGAAGTTCATACGGTGCTCGAGACAGCAATATACCCCTTGGAGACAAATCGACTGGAGGCCGATGTATTGAATATCGACGCAAATTGAGTGTTCCATCGTCATTAGGAGGCCCTGAACGTTACAATTAACTATCATTTTTGCGTCGGATTCGAAAATCTAGACTCACAGGAGAAGGATCATATGGTGCACGAGACTGCAATATCCCCTTGTATACAAGTCGACTGGAGGTCGATGTATTGACTCTCGACGCAATTTGAGTGTTCCATCGTCTTTAGGAGTCCCTGAACGTTACAATTAACTATCATTTATGCGTCGGATTCGACAATCTAGACTCACAGGAGAACGACCATAAGGAGCCCGAGGCAGCAATATCCCCTTGGAGACAAGTCGGCTGGAGGCCGATGTATTGAATCTCGACGCAATTTGAGTGTTCCATCGTCATTACAAGGCCCTAAACGTTACAGTTAACTATCATTTTTGCGTCGGATTCGAAAATCTAGACTCACAGGAGAACGACCATAAGGTGCCCGAGGCAGCAACAGACCCTTGGAGACAAGTCGGCTGGAGGCCGATGTATTGAATCTCGACGCAATCTGAGTGTTCCATCGTCATTACAAGGCCCTGAACGTTACAATTAACTATCAGTTTTTCGTCGGATTCCAAAATCTTAACTCACAGGAGACGGACTATGTGGTGCCCGAGGCAGCAATATCCCCTTGGAGACAAGTCGGCTGGAGGACGATGTATTGAATCTCGACGCAATTTGAGTCTTACATCGTCATTAGGAGGCGATGAACGTTACAATTAACTATCAATTATGCGTCGGATTCGAAAATCTAGACTCACAGTAGAACGACCATAAGGTATCCGAGGCAGCAACAGACTCTAGGAGACAAGTCGGCTGGAGGCCGATGTGTTGAATCTCGACGAATTTTAGAGAGTTACATCGTCAATAGGAGTCCCTGAACGTTACAATTAACTATCATTTTAGCGTCGGATTCGAAAATCTACTAACAGGGGAGGGATCATATGGTGCCCGAGACAGCATTATCCCCTTGGATACAAGTCGGCTGGAGGACGATGTATTAAATCTCGACGCAATTTGAGTGTTCCATCGTCATTAGGAGGCCCTGAACGTTACAATTAAGAATTAGTTTAGCGTCGGATTAGAAAATCTAGACTCACAGGAGAACTACCATAAGGTGCCCGAGCCAGCAATAGACCCTTGGAGACAAGTCGGCTGAAGGATGACGTATTTAATCTCGACGCAATTTGAGTGTTCCATCGTCGTTCGGAGGCCCTGAACGTTACAATGAACTATCAGTTTCGCGTCGGATTCTAAAATCTAGACTCACAGGAGACGGACCATAAGGTGCCCGTGGCAGCAATATCCCCTTGGAGACAAGTCGGCTGGAGGACGAAGTATTCAATCTTTACGAAATTTGAGTGCTCCATCGTCATTAGGAGGAGCTGAACGTTTCAATTAACTATCAGTTATGCGTGGGATTCGAAAATCTAGACTCACAGGAGAACGACCATAACGTGCCCGAGGCAGCAAAATCCCCATGTAGACAAGTCAGCTGGAGGACGATGTATTGAATCTCGACGCAATTTGAGTGTTCTATCGACATTAGGAGGCGCTGAACGTTTCAATTAACTATCAGTTATGCGTGGGATTCGAAAATCTAGACTCACAGGAGAACGACCATAAGGTGGCCGAGGCAGCGATAGACCCTTGGAGACAAGTCGGCTGGAGGCCGATGTATTGAATCTCGACGCAATTTGAGTGTTACATCGTCATTAGGAGGCACTGAACGTCACAATTAACTATCAATTTTGCGTCGGATTCGAAAATCTAGACAAACACCAGACGGACCACATGGAGCCCGAGGCAGCAATATCCCCTTTGATACAAGTCGGCTGGAGGACGATGTATTGAGTCTCGACGCCATTTGATTGTTCCATCGTCATTAGGGGCCTTAACGTTACAATTAACTATCAGTTTCGCGTCGGATTCGAAAATCTAGACTCACAGGAGAAGGGCCGTATGGTGATCGAGGCAGCAATATCCCCTTGGAGAAAAGTCGTCTCGAGGACGATGTAGTGAATCTCGACGCAACTTGAGTGTTCCATCGACATTAGGAGGCCCTGAACGTTACAATTAACTACCTGTTTTGCGTCGGATTCGAAAATCTAGACTCACAGGAGAACGACCATAAGGTGTCCGTGGCAGCAATAGACTCTTGGAGACAAGTCGGCTGAAGGACGATGTATTGAATCTCAAAGCAATTTTAGTGTTCCATCGTCATTAGGAGGCCCTGAACTTTACAATTAACTATCAGTTTCGCGTCGGATTCTAAATCTAGAATCACAGGAGACGGACCATATGGTGCCCGAGGCAGCAATATCCACTTGGAGACAAGTCGGCTGGAGGAAGATGTATTGAATCTCGACGCAATTTGAGTGTTCCATCGTCATTAGGAGTCGCTGAGCGTTACAGTTACCTATCAGTTATGCGTTGGGTTCGAAAATATAGACTCACTGGAATACGACCATAAGGTGACCGAGGCCGCAATAGACCCTTGGAGACAAGTCGGCTGGAGGACGATGTATTGAATCTCGACGCAATTTGAGTGTTCCATCGTCATTAGGAGGCCCTGAACTTCACAATTAGCTATCAGTTATGTGTCGGATTCGAAAATCTAGACTCACAGGAGAACGACCACAAGGTGCCCGAGGCAGCAATAGACCCTTGGAGACAAGTCGGCTGGAGGACAATGTATTGACTCTCAACGCAATTTGAGTGTTCCATCGGCATTAGGAGGCGCTGAACGTTACAATTAACTATCAGTTTCGCGTCGGATTCAAAATCTAGACTCACAGTAGACGGACCATATGGTGCCCGAGGCAGTAATATCCCCTTGGAGACAAGTCGGCTGGAGGACGATGTATTGAATCTTGACGCAATCTGAGTGTTCCATCGTCATCACAAGGCCCTGAACGTTACTATTCACTATCATTTTAGCGTCGGATTCGAAAATCTACTCACAGGAGAAGTTCATACGGTGCTCGAGACAGCAATATACCCCTTGGAGACAAATCGACTGGAGGCCGATGTATTGAATATCGACGCAATTTGAGTGTTCCATCGTCATTAGTAGGCCCTGAACGTTACAATTAACTATCATTTTTGCGTCGGATTCGAACAACTAGACTCACAGGAGAAGGATCATATGGTGCACGAGACTGCAATATCCCCTTGGATACAAGTCGACTGGAGGTCGATGTATTGACTCTCGACGCAATTTGAGTGTTCCATCGTCATTAGAAGGCCCTGAATGTTACAATTAACTATCATTTTTGCGTCGGATTCGAAAATCTAAACTCACAGGAGAACGACCATAAGGTGTCCGATGCAGCAGTATCCCCTTGGAGACAAGTCGGCTGGAGGTCGATGTATTGAATCTCGACGCAATTTGAGTGTTCCATCGCCAATAGGAGGCCCTATGAGTTTTGCGTCGGATTCGAAAACGTAGAATCACCGGAGACGGACCATGTGGTGCCCGAGGCAGCGATATCCCCTTGGAGACAAGTTGGCTGGAGTCCGATGTATTGAATCTCGACGCAATTTGAGTGTTCCATCGTCATTTCAAGGCCCTGAACGGTACAGTTAACTATCATTTTTGCGTCGGATTCGAAAATCTAGACTCACAGGAGAACGACCATAAGGTGCCCGAGGCAGCAACAGACCCTTGGAGACAAGTCGGCTGGAGGCCGATGTATTGAATCTCGACGCAATTTGAGTGTTCCATCGTCATTACAAGGCCCTGAACGTTACAATTAACTATCAGTTTTTCGTCGGATTCGAAAATCTAAACTCACAGGAGACGGACTATATGGTGCCCGAGGCAGCAATCTCCCCTTGGAGACAAGTCGGCTGGAGGACGATGTATTGAATCTCGACGCAATTTGAGTGTTCCATCGTCATTAGAAGGCCCTGAACGTTACAATTAACTATCATTTTTGCGTCGGATTCGATAATCTAAACTCACAGGAGAACGACCATAAGGTGCCCGAGGCAGCAACAGGCCCTTGGAGACAAGTCGGCTGGAGGCCGATGTATTGAATCTCGACGCAATTTGAGTGTTCCATCGGCATTAGGAGGCCCTGAACGTTACAGTTAACTATCATTTTAGCGTCGGATTTGAAAATCTACTAACATGAGAAGGATCATATGGTGCACGAAACTGCAATATCCCCTTGGATACAAGTCGGCTGGAGGCCGATGTATTGATTCTCGACGCAATTTGAGTGTTCCATCGTCATTAGGAGGCCCTGAACGTTACAATTAACAATCATTTTAGCGTCGGATTCGAAAATCTACTCACAGGAGAAGTTCATACGCTGCTCGAGACAGCAATATACCCCTTGGAGACAAATCGACTGAAGGAAGATGTATTGAATATCGACGCAATTTGAGTGTTCCATCGTCAATAGGTCGCCCTGAACGTTATAATGAGCTATCAGTTTTGCGTCGGATTCGAAAATCTAGACTTACAAGAGAACGACCATAAGGTGCCCGAGGCAGCATTAGACCCTTGGAGACAAGTCGGCTGGAGGACGATGTATTCAATCTCGACGCAATTTGAGTGCACCATCGTCATTAGGAGGCGCTGAAAGTTTTAATTAACTATCAGTTTCGCGTCGGATTCAAAAATCTAGACTCGCAGGAGACGGACCATATGTTGCCCGAGGCAGCAATATCCCGTTGGAGACAAGTCGGCTTGAGGCCGATGATTTGAACCTCGACGCAATTTGAGTGTTCCATCGTCATTAGGAGGCGCTGATCTTTACATCTCAGTATTATTTTTGCGTCGGATTCGAAAATCTAGACTCACAGGAGAGGGATCAACTGGTGCCCGAGACGGCAATAGACCCCTGGAGACAAGTCGTCTGAATGACGATGTATTGAATCTGCGCGGTTTGAGTGTTCCAACGTCATTAGGAGGCGCTGAACGTTACAATTAACTATCGGTTTTTGGTCGGATTCGAAAATGTAGAATGACCGGAGGTGGACCATGTGGTGCATGAGGCATTGTTATCCCCTTGGAGACAAGTCGGCTGGAGGACGATGTATTGAATCTCGACGCAATTTGAGTGGTCCATCGTCATTAGGAGGCGCTGAGCGTTACAGTTAATTATCAGTTATGCGTTGGGTTCGAAAAATCTAGACTCACAGGAGAACGACCATAAGGTGCCCGAGGCCGCAATAGACCCTTGGAGACAAGTCGGCTGGAGCACGATGTATTGAATCTCGACGGAATTTGAGTGTTCCATCGTCATTAGGAGGCCCTGAACGTTACAATTAACTATCATTTTCGCGTCGGATTCGAAAATGTAGACTCACAGGAGACGGACCACATTGAGCCCGAGGCAGCAATTTTCCCTTGTAGACAAGTCGGCTGGAGGACAATGAATTGACTCTCAACGCAATTTGAGTGTTCCATCGTCATAAGGAGGCGCTGAACTTTACAATTAACTTTCGTTTTTGCGTCAGAATCGATAATCTACACTCACAGGAGACGGACCATATGGTGCTCGTGGCAGCAATATCCCCTTGGAGACAAGTCGGCTGGATGACGATCTATTGAATCTCGTCGCAATTTGAGTGTTCCATCGTCGTTAGGAGGCCCTGAACTTTGCAATTAACTATCAGTTATGCGTCGGATTCGATAATCTAGACTCACAGGAGAACGACCATAAGGTGCCCGAGGCAGCAATATCTCCTTGGAGACAAGTCGGCTCGAGGACGATCTTTACATCTCACTATTATTTTTGCGTCGGATTCGAAAATCTAGACTCACAGGAGAGGGATCAATTGGTGCCCGAGACGGCAATAGACCCCTGGAGACAAGTCGTCTGAATGACGATGTATTGAATCTGCGCAGTTTGAGTGTTCCAACGTCATTAGGAGGCGCTGAACGTTACAATTAACTATCGGTTTTGGGTCGGATTCGAAAATGTAGACTCACAGGAGACGGATCACATGGAGCCCGAGGCAGCAATTTCCCCTTGTAGACAAGTCGGCTGGAGGACAATGTATTGACTCTCAACGCAATTTGAGAGTTCCATCGTCATAAGGAGGCGCTGAACTTTACAATTAACTTTCATTTTTGCGTCAGAATCGATAATCTACACTCACAGGAGACGGACCATATGGTGCTCGTGGCAGCAATATCCCCTTGGAGACAAGTCGGCTGGATGACGATCTATTGAATCTCGTCGCAATTTGAGTGTTCCATCGTCGTTAGGAGGCCCTGAACATTACAATTAACTATCAGTTTCCTTCGGATTCGAAAATCTAGACTCACAGGAGAAGGATAGTATGGTGCCCGAGGAAGCAATATCCCCTTGGAGACAAGTCGGCTGGAGGACGATGTATTCAATATCGACGCAATTTTAGTGCACCAACATCATTAGGAGGAGCTGAACGTTTCAATTACCTATCAGTTATGCGTCGGATTCGAAAATCTAGACTCACAGGAGAACGACCATAAGGTGCCCGAGGCAGCAATAGACCCTTGGAGACAAGTCGGCTGGAGGCCGATGTATTGAATCTCGACGCAATTTGGGTGTTCCATCGACATTAGGAGGCGCTGAACGTTACAATTAACTATCATTTTAGCGTCGGATTCGAAAATCTGCTCTCAGCAGAAGGCTCATATGGTGCCCGAGGCAGCAATATCCCCTTTGATACAAGATGGCTGGAGAACGATGTATTGAATCTCGACGCGATTTGAGTTATCCATCGTCATTAGGAGGCCCTGAACGTTACAATTAACTATCTGTTTAGCGTCGGGTTCGAAAATCTAGACTCTCAGGAGAACGATCATAAGGTGCCCGAGGCAGCAATAGACCTATGGTGACAAGTCGGCTGGAGAACGATGTATGGGATCGCGACGCAATATGAGTGTTCCATCGTCATTAGGTAGCCCTGAGTGTTGCAATTAACTATCAGTTTTTCTTCGGATTCGAAAATCTAGACTCACTGGAGACGGACCATAAGGTGCCCGAAGCAGCAATATCCCCTTGGAGACCAGTCCGCTGGAGGACGATGTATTGAACCGCAACGCAATTTGAGTGCTCCATCTTCATTAGGAAGACCTGATCGTTACAATTAACAATCAGTTTTGCGTCGGATTCGAAAATCGAGACTCACTGGAGAACGACCATGAGGTGCCCGAGGCAGCAACAGACCCTTGGAGACAAGTCGGCTGGAGGCCGATGTATTGAATCTCGACGCAATTTGAGTGTTCCATCGTCATTAGGAAGCGCTGAACTTTACAAGTAACTATCATTTTTGCGTCAGATTCGATAATGTACACTCACAGGAGACGGACCATATGGTGCTCGTGGCAGCAATATCGTCTTGGAGACTAGTCGGCTGGATGACGATGTATTGAATCTCGACGCAATTTGAGTGTTCCATCGTCAACAGGAGGCGATGAACGTTACAATTAACAATTAGTTTCGCGTCGGATTCAAAAATCTACACTCACAGGAGACGGAGCATATGGATCCCGAGGCAGCAATATCCCATTGGAGGCACGTCGGCTGGAGGACGGTGTATTCAACCTCGACGCAATTTGAGTGTTCCATCGTCATTAGGAGGCGCTGAACGTTACAATTAACTATGTTTCGCATCGGAATCGAAAATCTAGAATCACAGGAGAGATACCACATGGAGCGCGAGGCAGCAATTTCCCCTTGTAGACAAGTCGGCTGGAGGACAATGTATTGACTCTCAACGCAATTTGAGTGTTCCATCGTCATTAGGAGGCGCTGAACTTTACAAGTAACTATCATTTTTGCGTCAGATTCGATAATGTACACTCACAGGAGACGGACCATATGGTGCTCGTGGCAGCAATATCCTCTTGGAGACAAGTCAGCTGGATGACGATGTATTGAATCTCGACGCAATTTGAGTGTTCCATCGTCAACAGGAGGCGATGAACGTTACAATTAACAATTAGTTTCGCGTCGGATTCGAAAATCTAGTCTCACAGGAGACGGACAATATGGTGCCCGAGGCAGCAACATCTCCTTGGAGACAAGTCGGCTGGAGGACGGTGTATTCAATCTCGACGCAATTTTAGTGCACCAATGTCATTAGGAGGAGCTGAACGTTTCAATTACCTATCAGTTATGCGTCGGATTCGAAAATCTAGACTCACAGGAGAACGACCATAAGGTGCCCGAGGCAGCAATATCCCCATGGAGACAAGTCGGCTGGAGGACGATGTATTGAATCTCGACGCAATTTGAGTGTTCCATCGTCATTAGGAGGCCCTGAACGACACAATTAACAATCAGTTTCGCGTCGGATTAAAAAATCAACACTCACAGGAGACGGACAATATGGAACCCGACGCTGCAATATCCTCTAGGAGACAAGTCGTCTGGAGGACAATGTATTGAATTTCGACGCAATTTGAGTGTTCCATCATCATTAGGGGCGCTGATCGTTACGTCTCACTATCATTTTTGCGTCGGAATCGAAAATCTAGTCTCACAGGAGACGGACTATATGGTGCCCGAGGCAGCAATATCCCCTTGGAGGCACGTCGGCTGGAGGACGATGTAATGAACCTCAACGCTATTTGAGTGTTCCATCGTCACTTGGAGGGCCTGAACGTTGCAATTAACTATCAGTTTCGCATAGGAATCGAAAATCTAGACTCACAGGAGAACGATCATAAGATGCCCGAGGCAGCAATAGACCCTTGGAGACAAGTCTGCTGGAGGAAGGTGTATTGAATCACGACGCAATTTGAGTGTTCCATCGTCATTAGGAGGCCCTGAACGTTACAATTAACAATCAGTTTTGCATCGGATTAGAAAATCCAGACACACAGGAGATCGACCATAAGGTGCCCGAGGCAGCAATACACCCTTGGAGACAAATCGGCTGGAGGACGATGTATTGAGTCTCGACGCAATTTGAGTGTTCCATCGTCAGTAGGAGGCCCTGAACGTTACAATTAACTATCAGTTTTGCGTCGGATTCAGAAATCTAGACTCACAGGAGACGGACCATATCGTGCCCGTAGCAGCAATACCCCCTTGGAGACAATTCGGCTGGAGGACGATGTATTGAATCTCGACGCAATTTGATTGATCTATCGCCGTTAGGAGGCGCTGAACGTTACAATTCACTATCATCTTGCCGTCCTATTCGAAAATCTAGACTCATAGGAGAAAGATCATTTGGTTCCCAAGACAGCAATATCCCCTTAGAGACAAGTCGGCTGGAGGCCAATGTATTGAATCTCGACGCAATTTGAGTGTTCCATCGTCATTAGGTGGCCCTGAACGTTACAATTAACTATCAGCTTTGCGGCGGATTCTAAAATCTAGTCTCACAGGAGAACGACCACAAGGTGCCCAAGGCAGCAATAGACCCTGGGAGACAAGTCGGCTGAAGGATGATGTGTTGAATCTCGACGCAATTTGAGTGTTCCATCGTCATTAGGAGGCTCTGAACGTTACAATTAACTATCAGTTTCGCGTCGGATTCAAAATTCTAGACTCACAGCTGACGTACCATATGGTGCCCGAGGCAGCAATATCCCGTTGGAGACAAGTCGCCTGGATGACGATGTATTGAATCTCGACTCAATTTGAGTGTTCTATCGTCATTAGGAGGCGCTGAACGTTACAATTAACTATCAGTTATTCATCGGATTCGAAAATCTAGACTCACAGGAGACCGACCATACGGTGCCCGAAGCAACCCTTGGAGACAAGTCGGCTGGAGGACGATGTATTGAATCTCGACGCAATTTGAGTGTTCCATCGTCATTAGGAGGCCCTGAACGTCACAATTAACTATCAGTTTCGCGGCGGATTCAAAAATCTACACTCACAGGAGACGGACCAAATGGAACCCGAGGCAGCAACATCCCCTAGGAGACAAGTCGGCTGGAGGACGATGTATTGAATCTCGACGCAATTTGAGTGTTCCATCATCATTAGAGGCACTGATCGTTACATCTCACTATCATTTTTGCGTCGGAATCGAAAATCTAGTCTCACAGGAGACGGACCATATGGTGCCCGAGGCAGCAATATCCCCTTGGAGGCACGTCGGCCGGAGGACGATGTATTGAACCTCGACGCAATTTGAGTGTTCCGCCGTCTTTAGGAGGCCCTGAACGTTACAATTAACTATCAGTTTCGCGTCGGATTCAAAAATCTAGACTCACAGGAGACTTACCATATGGTGCCCGAGGCAGCAATATCCCGTTGAAGACAAGTCGGCTGGAGGACAATGTTTTGAATCTCGACGAAATTTGAGTGTTCCATCGTCATTAGGAGGCAGTGAATGTAACAATTAATTATCAGTTTCGCATCGGAATCGAAAATCTAGACTCACAGGAGACGGACCATATGGTGCCCGATTCAGCAATGTCCCCTTGGAGACATTCGGCTGGAGGCCGATGTAATGAATCTCGACGAAATTTGAGTGTTCCATCGTCATTAATAGGTCCTGAACGTTACAATTAACTATCAGTTATTCGTCGGATTATAAAATCTAGATTCACAGAAGAACTACCATAAGGTGCCCGAGGCGGCAATAGACCTTTGGAGACAAGTCGGCTGAACGACGATGTATTGAATCTCGACACAATTTGAGTGTTCCATCGTCATTAGGAAGCCCTGATCAATACAATTAACAATCAGTTTCGCGTCGGATTCGAAAATCTAAACTCACAGCAGAACGACCATAAGGTGCCCGAGGCAACAATACACCCTTGGAGACAAGTCGGCTGGAGGACGATTTATGAGATCGCGACGCTAATTGAGTGTTCCATCGTCATTATGAGGCTCTGAATGACTCAATTAACTATCGGTTTTTCGTCGGATTCGCAAATCTAGACTCACTGGAGACGGAACATATGGTGCCCGAGGCAGCAATAACTCGTTGAAGACAAGTCGGCTGGAGGACGATGTATTGAATCGCGACGCAATTTGAGTGTTCCATCGTCACTAGGAAGCCGTGAACGTTACAACTAACAATCGGTTTTGCGTCGGATTAGAAAATCTAGACTCACAGGAGAACGACCATAAGGTGCCCGAGGCAGCAATAGACCCTTGGAGACAAGTCTGCTGGAGGACGATGCATTGAGTATCGACGCAATTTGAGTGTTCCATCGTCATTATGAGGCCCTGAACGTTACAATTAACTATCAGTTTCGCGTCTGATTCAGAAATCTAGACTCACAGGAGACGGACCATATGGTGCCCGTGGCAGCAATATCCCCTTGGAGACAAGTCGGCTGGAGGACGATGTATTGAATCTCGACGCAATTTGATTGATCTATCGTCGTTACGAGGCGCTGAACGTTACAATTCACTATCATCTTGAAGTCGGATACGAAAATCTAGACTCATAGGTGAAGGATCATTTGCTTCCCGATACAGCAATATCCCCTTGGAGACAAGTCGGCTGGAGGCCGATGTATTGAATCTCGACGCAATTTGAGTGTTCTATCGTCATTAGGAGGCGCTGAACGTTACAATTAACTATCAGTTTCGCGTCGGATTCAAAATTCTAGACTCACAGCTGACGTACCATATGGTGCCCGAGGCAGCAATATCCCGTTGGAGACAAGTCGCCTGGATGACGATGTATTGAAACTCGACTCACTTTGAGTGTTCTATCGTCATTAGGAGGCGCAGAACGTTACAATTAACTATCAGTTATCCATCGGATTCGAAAATCTAGACTCACAGGAGAACGACCATAAGGTGCCCGAAGCAACCCTTGGAGATAAGTCGGCTGGAGGACGATGTATTGAATCTCGACGCAATTTGAGTGTTCCATCGTCATTAGGAGGCCCTGAACGTCCCAATTAACTATCAGTTTCGCGGCGGATTCAAAAATCTACACTCACAGGAGACGGACCATATGGAACCCGAGGCAGCAACATCCCCTAGGAGACAAGTCGGCTGGAGGACGATGTATTGAATCTCGACGCAATTTGAGTGTTCCATCATCATTAGAGGCACTGATCGTTACATCTCACTATCATTTTTGGGTCGGAATCGAAAATCTAGTCTCACAGGAGACGGACCATATGGTTCCCGAGGCAGCAATATCCCCTTGGAGGCACGTCGGCTGGAGGACGATGTATTGAACCTCGACGCAATTTGAGTGTTCCGCCGTCTTTAGGAGGCCCTGAACGTTACAATTAACTATCAGTTTCGCATCGGAATCGAAAATCTAGACTTACAGGACAGGGACCATATGGTGCCCGCGGCAGCAACGTCCAATTGGAGACAAGTCGGCTGGATGCTGATGTAATGAATCTCGACGAAATTTGAGTGTTCCATCGTCATTAGGAGGCCCTGAACGTTACAATTAACTATCAGTTATGCGTCGGATCCGAAAATCTAGACTCACAGGAGAACGACCATAAGGTGGCCGAGGCGACCCTTGGAGACAAGTCGGCTGAAGGACGATGTATTGAATCTCGACGCAATTTGAGTGTTCCATCGTCACTAGGAGGCCCTGAACGTAACAATAAACTATCAGTTTCGCGTCGGATTCAGAAAACTAGACTCACAGGAGACGGACCATATGGTGCCCGAGGCAGCAATAGATCTTTTGAGACAAGTCTGCAGAAGGACGATGTATTGAATCTCGGCGCAATTTGAGTGTTCCATCGACATTAGGAGGCCCTGAACGTAACAATTAACTATCAGTTTCGCATCGGAATCGAAAATCTAGACTCACAGGAGACGGACCATATGGTGCCCGATTCAGCAATGTCCCCTTGGAGACAAGTCGGCTGGAGGCCGATGTAATGAATCTCGACGAAATTTGAGTGTTCCATCGTCATTAGGAGGCCCTGAACGTTACAATTAACTATCAGTTATTCGTCGGATTATAAAATCTAGACTCACAGAAGAACGACCATAAGGTGCCCGAGGCGGCAATAGACCCTTAGAGACAAGTCGGCTGAACGACGATGTATTGCATCTCGACACAATTTGAGTGTTCCATCGTCATTAGGAAGCCCTGATCGATACAATTAAAAATCAGTTTCGCGTCGGATTCGAAAATCTAAACTCACAGCAGAACGACCATAAGGTGCCCGAGGCAGCAATAGACCCTTGGAGACAAGTCGGCTGGTGGACGATGTATTAGATCGCGACGCTAATTGAGTGTTCCATCGCCATTATGAGGCTCTGAATCTCTGAATTAACTATCAGTTTTTCTTCGGATTCGCAAATCTAGACTCACTGGAGACGGGCCATATGGTGCCCGAGGCAACAATAACCCGTTGAAGAAAAGTCGGCTGGTGGACGATGTATTGAATCTCGACGCAATTTGAGTGTTCCATCGTCATTAGGAGGCCCTGAACGTTACAACTAACAATCAGTTTTGCGTCGGATTAGAAAATCTAGACTCACAGGAGAACGACCATAAGGATCCCGAGGCAGCAATACACCCTTGGAGACAAGTCAGCTGGAGGACGATGTATTGAGTCTCGACGCAATTTGAGTGTTCCATCGTCATTAGGAGGCCCTGAACGTTACAATTAACTATCAGTTTCGCGTCGGAGTCAGAAATCTAGACTCACAGGAGACGGACCATATGGTGCCCGTGGGAGCAATATCCCCTTGGAGACAAGTCGGCTGGAGGACGATGTATTGAATCTCGACGCAATTTGATTGATCTACCATCGTTACGAGGTGCTGAACGTTACAATTCACTATCATCTTGCCGTCGGATTCGAAAATCTAGACTCATAGAAGAAGGATCATTTGGTTCCCGAGACAGCAATATCCCCTTGGAGACAAGTCGTCTGGAGGCCGAAATATTGAATCTCGACGCAATTTGAGTGTTCCATCGTCATTAGGTGGCCCTGAACGTTACAATTAACTATCAGTTTTGCGGCGGATTCTAAAATCTAGACTCACAGGAGAACGACCATTAGGTGCCCGAGGCAGCAATATCCCCTTGTAGACAAGTCGGCTGGAGGACGATGTATTGACTCTCGGCGCAATTTGAGTGTTTCATCGGCATTAGGAGGCGCTGAACGTTACAATTAACTATCGTTTTAGGGTCGGATTCGAAAATCTACGCTCAGGAGAATGATCATATGGTACCCGACACAGCATTATCCCCTTGCATACAAGTCGGCTGGAAGACGATGTATTGAATCTCGACGCAATTCGAGTGTTCCATCGTCATTAGCAGGCCCTGAACGTTACAATTAACAATCAGTTTTGCGTCGGATTCCTAATTCTAGACTCACAGGAGAACGACCATAATGTGACGTAGGCAGCAATAGACCCTTCGAGACAAGTCAGCTGAAAGACGATGTTTGAATCTCGACGCAATTTGAGTGCTCCATCGTCATTAGGAGGCCCTGAACGTCACAATTAACTATCAGTTTCGCGTCGGATTCAAAAATCTAGACTCACCGGAAACGGACCATATGGAGCCCGAGGCAGCAATATCCCCTTGGAGACAAGTCGGCTGGAGGACGATGTGTTGAATCTCCACGCAATTTGAGTGTTCCATCATCATTAGGATGCGCTGAGCGTTACATCTCACAATTATTTTTGCGTCGGATTCGAAAATCTAGACTCACAGGAGAAGGATCATTTGGTGCCCGAGACAGCAATATCCCCTTGGAGACAAGTCGGCTGGAGGACGATGTATTCAATCTCGACGCTATTTGAGTGCCCCATCGTCATTAGGAGGGTCTGAACGTTTCAATAAACAATCAGTTTGCGTCGGATTCGAAAATCTAGACTCACAGGAGAACGACCATAAGGTGCCCGTGGCAGCAATAGAACCTTGGAGACAAGTCGGTGCAATTTGAGTGTTCCATCGTCATTAGGAGGCCCAGAACGTTACAATTAACTATCAGTTTCACATCGGAATCGAAAATCTAGACTCACAGGTGACGGACCATATGGTGCCCGTGGCAGCAATGTCCCCTTGGAGACAAGTCGGCTGGAGGCCGATGTGATGAATCTCGACGAAAATTGAGTGTTCCATCGTCATTAGGAGGCCCTGAACGTTACGATTAACAATCAGTTTCGCGTCGGATTCGAAAATCTAAACTCACAGCAGAACGACCATAAGGTGCCCGATGTAGCAATATCACCATGGAGACATGTCGGCTGGAGGACGATGTATTGAATCTCGACGCAATTTGAGTGTTCCATCGTCATTAGGTGGCCCTGAACGTTACAATTAACTATCAGTTTCGCGTCGGATTCGAAAATCTAGACTCATACGAGAAGGATCTTTTGGTTCCCGAGACAGCAATATCCCCTTGGAGACAAGTCGGCTGGAGGCCCATGTATTGAATCTCGACGCAATTTGAGTGTTCCATAGTCATTAGGTGGCCCTGAACGTTACAATTAACTATCAGTTTTGCGGCGGATTCTAAAATCCAGACTCACAGGAGAACGACCATAAGGTGCCCGAGGCAGCAATAGAACCTTGGAGACTAGTCGGCTGAAGGACGATGTATTGAATCTCGGCGTAATTTGAGTGTTCCATCATCATTAAGAGGCCCTGAACGTTACAATTAACTATCAGTTTCGCATCGGAATCGAAAATCTAGCCTCACAGGAGACGGACCATATGGTGCCCGAGGGAGCAATCTCCCCTTGGAGTGAAGTCGGCTGGAGGCCGATGTAATGAATCTCGACGCAATTTGAGTGTTCCATCGTCATTAGGAGGCCTTGAATGTTACAATTAACTATCAGTTTGGCGTCGGGTTTGAAGATCTAGACTCGCAGGATAACGATCATAAGGTGCCCGAGGCAGCAATAGACCCTTGGAGACAAGTCATCTGGAGAACGATGTATGGGATCACGACGCAATTTGAGTGTTCCATCGTCATTAGGAGGCCCTGAATGCTACATTTAACAATCAGTTTTTCGTCGGATTCGAAAATCTAGACTCACTGGACAAGGATCATTTAATGGCCGAGACTTGGATACAAGTCGGCTGGAGGACGATGTATTGAATCTCGATGCAATTGGAGTGTTCCATCGTCATTAGCAGGCCCTGAACGTTACAATTAACAATCAGTTTTGCGTCGGATTCCAAATTCTAGACTCACAGGAGAACGACCATAAGGTGCCGGAGGCAGCAATAGACCCTTGGAGACAAGTCGGCTGAAGGACGATGTATTGAATCTCGACGCAATTTGAGTGTTCCATCATCATTAGGAGGCGGTGATCGTTACATCTCACTTTCATTTTTGCGTCGGAATCGAAAATCTAGTCTCACAGGAGACGGACCATATGGTGCCCTAGGCAGCAATATCTCCTTGGAGGCACGTCGGCTGGAGGACGATGTATTGAACCTCGACGCAATATGAGTGTTCCATCGTCATTTGGAGGCCCTGAAAGTTACAATTAATTATCAGTTTTGCGTCGGATTCCAAAATCGAGACTCACCGGAGAACGACCATAAGGTGCCCGAGGCAGCAATAGAACCTTTGAGACAAGTCGGCGCAATTTGAGTGTTCCATCGTCATTAGGAGGCCCTGAACGTTACAATTAACTATCAGTATCGCATCGGAATCGAAAATCTAGACTCACAGGAGACGGACCATATGGTGCCTGCGGCAGCAATGTCCCCTTGGAGACAATTCGGCTGGAGGCCGATGTGTTGAATCTCGACGCAATTTGAGTGTTCCATCATCATTAGAGGCGCTGATCGTTACATCTCACTATCATTTTTGCGTCGGAATCGAAAATCTAGTCTCACAGGAGACGGACCATATGGTGCCCGAGGCAGCAATAGAACCTTTGAGACAAGTCTGCTGAAGGACGATGTATTGAATCTCGGAGCAATTTGAGTGTTCCATCGTCATTAGGAGGCCCCGAACGTCACAATTATCTATCAGTTTCGCGTCGGATTCAAAAATCGACACTCACAGGAGACGGACCATATGGAACCCGAGGCAGCAATATCCCCTAGGAGACAAGTCTGCTGGAGGACGATGTATTTAATCTCGACGCCATTTGAGTGTTCCATCATCATTAGGAGGCGGTGATCGTTACATGTCAATTTCATTTTTGCGTCGGAATCGAAAATCTAGTCTCACAGGAGACGGACCATATGGTGCCCGAGGCAGCAATATCTCGTTGGAGGCACGTCAGCTGGAGAACGATGTATTGAACCTCGACGCAATTTGAGTGTTCCATCGTCATTCGGAGGCCCTGAACGTTACAATTAATCATCAGTTTTGCGTCGGATTCGAAAATCGAGACTCACAGGAGAACGACCATAAGGTGCCCGTGGCAGCAATAGAACCTTGGAGACAAGTCGGCGCAATGTGAGTGTTCCATCGTCATTAGGAGGCCCAGAACGTTACAATTAACTATCAGTTTCGCATCGGAATCGAAAATCTAGACTCACAGGTGACGGACCATATGGTGCCCGTAGCAGCAATGTCCCCTTGGAGACAAGTCGGCTGGAGTGCGATGTGATGAATCTCGACGCAATTTGAGTGTTCCATCGTCATTAGGAGGCCCTGAACGTTACAATTAACAATCAGTTTCGCGTCGGATTCGAAAATGTAAACTCGCAGCAGATCGACCATAAGGTGCCCGAGGTAGCAATATCACCATGGAGACAAGTCGGCTGGAGGACGATGTATTGAATCTCGACGCAATTTGAGTGTTCCATCGTCATTAGGAGGCCCTGTACGTTATAATTAACCATCAGTTTTGCGTCGGGTTCGAAAATCTAGACTTACAGGAGAACGATCATAAGGTGCCCGAGGCAGCAATAGACCCTTGGAGACAAGTCGGCTGGAGGACGGTGTATTAGATCGCGACGCAAATTGAGTGTTCCATCGTCATTAGGAGGCCCTGAATGTTACAATTAACTATCAGTTTTTCGTCGGATTCGCAAATCTAGACTCACTGGAGACGGACCATATGGTGCCCGAGGCAGCAACAACGCGTTGAAGGCAAGTCGGCTGGAGGACGATGTATTGAATCGCGACGCAATTTGAGTGTTCCATCGTCATTAGGACGCCCTGAACGTTCCAATTAACCATCAGTTTTGCGTCGGATTAGAAAATCTAGACTCACAGGAGAACGATCATAAGGTGCCCGAGGCAGCAATAGACCCTTGGAGACAAGTCGGTTGGAGAACGATGTATGGGATCGCCACGCAATTTGAGTGTTCCATCGTCATTATTAGGCCCTGAATGTTACAATTAACAATCAGCTTTTAGTCGGATTCCAAATTCTAGACTTACAGGAGAACGACCATAAGGAGCCCGAGGCAGCAATATCCCCTAGGAGACAAGTCGGCTGGAGGACGATGAATTGAATCTCGACGCAATTTGATTGATCTATCGTCGTTAGGAGACGCTGAACGTTACAATTCACTACCATCTTGCCGTCGGATTCGAAAATCTAGACTCATACGAGAAGTATCATTTGGTTCCCGAGACAGCAATATCCCCTTAAAGACAAGTCGGCTGGAGGCCGATGTATTCAATCTCGACGCAACTTGAGTGTTCCATCGTCATTAGGTGGCCCTGAACGTTACAATTAACTATGAGTTTTGCGGCGGATTTTAAAATCTAGACTCACAGGAGAACGATCATAACGTGCCCAAGGCAGCAATAGAACCTTGGAGACAAGTCGGCTGAAGTACGATGTATTGAATTTCGGCGTAATTTGAGTGTTCCATCGTCATTAAGAGGCCCTGAACGTTTCAATTAACTATCAGTTTCGCATCGGAATCGAAAATCTAGACTCACAGGAGAGGGACCATATGGTGCCCGAGGCAACAATCTCCCCTTGGAGTCAAGTTGGCTGGAGGCCGATGTATTGAATCTCGTCGCAATTTGAGTGTTCCATCGTCATTAGGAGGCCCTGAATGTTACAATTAACTGTCAGTTTGGCGTCGGATCCGAAAAACTAAACTCACAGCAGAACGACCATAAGGTGCCCGAGGTGCAATATCCCCATGGAGACAAGTCGGCTTGAGGACGATGTATTGCATCTCGACGCAATTTGAGTGTTCCATCGTAATTAGGAGGCCCTGTACGTTACAATTAACTACCAGTTGTGCTTTGGGTTCGAAAATCTAGACTCAATGGAGAACGATCATAAGGTGCCCGAGGCAGCAATAGACCCTTGGAGACAAGTCGTCAGGAGGACCATGTATTAGATCGCGACGCAAATTGAGTGTTCCATCGTCATTAGGAGGCCAGAATGTTACAATTAACTATCAGTTTTTCGTCAGATTCGAAAGTCTAGACTCACTGGAGACGGACCATATGGTGCCCGAGGCAGCATCAACCCGTTGAAGACAAGTCGGCTGGAGCACGATGCATTGAATCGCGACTCAATTTGACTGTTCCATCGTCATTCGGAGGCCCTGAACGTTACAATTAACAATCAGTTTTGCGTCGGATTAGAAAATCTAGACTCACATGAGAACGACCATAAGGTGCCCGAGGCAGCAATAGACCCTTGGAGACAAGTCGGCTGGAAAACGATGTATTGAAACTCGACGCAATTTGAGTGTTCCATCGGCATTAGGAGGCGCTGAACGTTACAATTAACATTCGTTTTAGGGTCGGAATCGAAAATCTACACTCAGGAGAAGGATCATATGGTGCCCGAGACAGCAATATCCCCTTGGATACAAGTCGGCTGGAGGACGATGTATTGAATCTCGACGCAATTTGAGTGTTCCATCGTCATTAGGATGCCCTGAACATTACAACTAACTACCAGGTATGCGTCGGATTCGAAAATCTAGACTCACAGGAGAACGACCATAAGGTGCCCGAGGCAGCAATAGACTCTTGGAGACAGGTCGGCTGAAGGACGATGTATTGAATCTCGACGCAATTTGAGTGTTCCATCGTCATTAGGAAGCCCTGAACGTTACAATTAACTGTCAGTTTCGCGTCGGATTCGAAATTCTAGACTCACAGGAGACGGACCATATGGTGCCCGAGGCAGTAATATGCCCTTGGAGACAAATCGGCTAGAGGACGATGTATTGAATCTCGACGCAATTTGAGTATTCCATTGTCATTAAGAGGCCCTGAACGTTACAATTAACTATCAGTTTCGCATCGGAATCGAAAATCTAGACTCACAGCAGACGGACCATATGGTGCCCGAGGCAGCAATCTCCCCTTGGAGTCAAGTCGGCTGGAGGCCGCTTTATTGAATCTCGACGCAATTTGAGTGTTCCATCGTCATTAGGAGGCCCTGAACGTTACAATTAACTATCAGTTTCGCATCGGAATCGAAAATCTAGACTGACAGCAGACGGACCATGTGGTGCCCGAGGCAGCAATATCCCCTTGGAGACAACTTGGCTGGAGGACGATGTATTGAATCTCGACGCAATTTAATTGTTCTATCGTCATTAGGAGGCGTTGAACGTTACAATTCCCTATCATTTTGGTGTCGGATTCGAAATGTAGTCTTACAGGACAAGTTCATTTGGTGCCCGAGACTTGGATACAAGTCGGCTGGAGGACGATGTATTGAATCTCGACGCAATTGGAGTGTTCCATCGTCATTAGCAGGCCCTTAACGTTACAATTAACAATCAGTTTTGCGCCGGATTCCAAATTCTAGACTCACAGGAGAACGACCATATGGTGCCCGAGGCAGCAATAAACTCTTGGAGACAGGTCGGCTGAAGGACGATGTATTGAATCTTGACGCAATTTGAGTGCTCCATCGTCATTAGGAGGCGCTGAACGTTTCAAATAACTATCAGTTATGCGTCGGATTCGAAAATCTGGACTCACTGGAGAACGACCGTAAGGTGCCCGAGGCAGCAATATCCCCATGGAGACAGGTCGGCTGGAGGACGATGTGTTGAATCTCGACGAAATTCGAATGTTCCATCGTCAATAGGAGGCCCTGAATGTTACAATTAACTATCAGTTATGCGTCGGATTCGAAAATCTCGACTCGCAGGAGTACATTCGTAAGGTGCTCGGAGCAGCAATAGACCCTTGGAGACAAGTCGGCTGAAGGACGATGTATTGAATCTCAACGCAGTTTGAGTGTTCCATCGTCAATAGGATCCCCTGAACGTTACAAATAACTGTCAGTTATGCTTCGGATTCGAAAATCTAGACTCACATGAGAACGACTATAAGGTGCCCGAGGCAGAAAGAGACCCTTGGAGACACGTCGGCTGGAGGCCGATGTATTGAATCTCGACGCAATTTGAGTGTTCAAATGGCTCTGAGCACTATGGGACTCAACTGCTGAGGTCATTAGTCCCCTAGAACTTAGAACTAGTTAAACCTAACTAACCTAAGGACATCACAAACATCCATGCCCGAGGCAGGATTCGAACCTGCGACCGTAGCGGTAATTTGAGTGTTCCATCGTCATTAGGAGGCCCTGAACGTTACAATTAACAATCATTTTTGCGTCGGATTCGAAAATCTAGACTAACAGGAGACAGACCACATGGAGCCCGAGGCAGCAATATCCCCTTGTAGACAAGTCGGCCGGAGGACGATGTATTGACTCTCGACGCAATTTGAGTGTTCCATCGGCATTAGGAGGCCCTGACAGTTACAATTAACTATCAGTTTCGCGTCGGATTCCAAAATCTAGACTCACAGGAGATCGACCATAAGGTGCCCGAGGCAGCAATAGACCTTGGAGACAAGTAGGCTGGAGGACGATGTATTGAATCTCGACACAATTTGAGTGTTCCATCGTCATTATGAGGCCCTGACCGTTACAATTAACTATCAGTTTCGCGTCGGATTCGAAACTCAAGACTCACAGGAGACGGACCATATGGTGCCCGAGGCAGCAATATCCCCTTGGAGACAAGTCGGCTGGAGGACGATGTATTGAATCTTGACGCAATTTGAGTGTTCCATCGTCATTAGGAGGCGCTGAGCGTTACAATCAACTATGAGTTATGTGTCGGATTTGCGAATCTATACTCACAGGAGAACGACCATAAGGTGCCCGAGGCAGCAATAGACACTTGGAGACAAGTCGGCTGGAGGACGATGTATTGAATCTCGACGCAATTTGAGTGTTCCATCGACATTAGGAGGCGCTGAAAGTTGCAATTAACTATCAGTTATGCGTCGGATTCGAAAATCTGGACTCAGAGGAGAACGACCTTAAGGTGACCGAGGCAGCAATAGACCCTTGCAGACAAGTCGCCTGGAGGCCGATGTATTGAATCTCGACGCAATTTGAGTGTTCCATCGTCATTAGGAGGCCCTGAACGTCACAATAAATTATCAGTTTTGCGTCGGATTCAAAAATGTAGACTCACAGGAGAACGACCATAAAGTGCCCGAGGCAGCAATAGACCCCTGGAGACAAGTCGGCTAAATGACGATGTATTGAATCTCGACGCAATTTGAGTGTTTCATCGTAATTAGGAATCCCTGAACGTTACGATTAACTATCAGTTTCGCGTCGGATTCGAAGCTCTAGACTCACAGGAGACGGACCATATGGTGCCCGAGGCAGCAATATCCCCTTGATAGACAAGTCGGCTGGAGGACGATGTATTGACTCTCGACGCAATTTGAGTGTTCCATCGGCATTAGGAGCGCTGAACGTTACAATTAACTATCATTTTAGGGCCGGATTCGAAAATCTACGCTCAGGAGAAGGATCATATGGTGCCCGAGACAGCAATATCCCCTTGGATACAAGTCGGCTGGAGGACGATGTATTGAATCTCGACGCAATTTGACTGTTCCATCGCCATTAGGAGGCCCTGAACGTTACAATTAACAATCAGTTTTGCGTCGGATGCCAAAATCTAGACTCACAGGAGAACGACCATAAGGTGCCCGGGCAGTAATAGACCTTGTAGACAAGTCGGCTGAAGGACGATGAATTGGATCGCGACGCAATTAGAGTGTTCCATCGTCATTCGAAGGCCCAGAACTTTACAATTAACTAACAGTTTCGCATCGGATTAGAAACTCTAGATTCACAGGAGACGGACAATATGGTGCCCGAGGCTGCAATATCCCCTTGGATACAAGTCGGCTGGAGGACGATGTATTGAATCTCGACGCAATTGGAGTGTTCCATCGTCATTAGCAGGCCCTTAACGTTACAATTAACAATCAGTTTTGCGCCGGATTCCAAATTCTAGACTCACAGGAGAACGACCATATGGTGCCCGAGTCAGCAATATCCCCTCGGAGACAAGTCGGCTGGAGGACGATGTATTGAATCTCGACGCAATTTGAGTGTTCCATCGTCATTAGGATGCCCTGAGCGTTACAATTAACTACCAGTTATGCGTCGGATTCGAAAATCTAGACTCACAGGAGAACGACCATAAGGTGCCCGAGGCAGCAATAAACTCTTGGAGACAGGTCGGCTGAAGGACGATGTATTGAATCATGACGCAATTTGAGTGCTCCATCGTCATTAGGAGGAGCTGAACGTTTCAATTAACTATCAGTTATGCGTCGGATTCGAAAATCTGGACTCACTGGAGAACGACCGTAAGGTGCCCGAGGCAGCAATATCCCCATGGAGACAGGTCGGCTGGAGGACGATGTGTTGAATCTCGACGAAATTCGAGTGTTCCATCGTCAATAGGAGGCCCTGAATGTAACAATTAACTATCAGTTATTCGTCGGGTTCGAAAATCTCGACTCGCAGGAGTACTTCATAAGGTGCTCGAGGCAGCAATAGACCCTTGGAGACAAGTTGGCTGAAGGACGATGTATGACGAGAACGACCATATGGTGCCCGAGGCAGCAATATCCCCTCGGAGACAAGTCGGCTGGAGGACGATGTATTGAATCTCGACGCAATTTGAGTGTTCCATCGTCATTAGGATGCCCTGAGCGTTACAATTAACTACCAGGTATGCGTCGGATTCGAAAATCTAGACTCACAGGAGAACGACCATAAGGTGCCCGAGGCAGCAATAAACTCTTGGAGACAGGTCGGCTGAAGGTCGATGTATTGAACCTTGACGCAATTTGAGTGCTCCATCGTCATTAGGAGGCGCTGAACGTTTCAATTAACTATCAGTTATGCGTCGGATTCGAAAATCTGGACTCACTGGAGAACGACCGTAAGGTGCCCGTGGCAGCAATATCCCCATGGAGACAGGTCGGCTGAAGGACGATGTATTGAATCTCAACGCAGTTTGAGTGTTCCATCGTCATTAGGAACCCCTGAACGTTACAAATAACTGTCAGTTATGCTTCGGATTCGAAAATCTAGACTCACATGAGAAAGGCTATAAGGTGCCCGAGGCAGCAAGAGACCCTTGGAGACAAGTCGGCTATAGGCCGATGTATTGAATCTCGACGCAATTTAAGTGTTCCATCGTCATTAGGAGGCCCTGAACGTTACAATTAACAATAATTTTTGCGTCGGATTCGAAAATCTAGACTAACAGGAGACAGACCACATGGAGCCCGAGGCAGCAATATCCCCTTGTAGACAAGTCGGCCGGAGGACGATGTAGTGACTCTCGACGCAATTTGAGTGTTCCATCGGCATTAGGAGGCCCTGAACGTTACAATTAACTATCAATTTCGCGTCGGATTCCAAAATCTAGACTCACAGGAGATCGACCATAAGGTGCCCGAGGCAGCAATAGACCTTGGAGACAAGTAGGCTGGAGGACGATGTATTGAATCTCGGCACAATTTGAGTGTTCCATCGTCATTAGGAGGCCCTGAACGTTACAATTAACTATCAGTTTCGCGTCGTATTCGAAAATCTGGACTCAGAGGAGAACGACCTTAAGGTGACCGAGGCAGCAATAGACCCTTGCAGACAAGTCGCCTGGAGGCCGATGTATTGAATCTCGACGCAATTTGAGTGTTCCATCGTCATTAGGAGGCCTTGAACGTTACAATTAACTATCAGTTTTGCTTCGGATTCGAAAATCTAGACTCACAGGAGACGGACCAAATGGTGCCCGAGGCAGCAATATCCCCTTGGAGACAAATCGGCTGGAGGACGGTGTATTGAATCCCGACGCAATTTGAGTGCTCCATCGTCATTAGGAGGCGCTGAACGATTCAAATAACTATCAGGTATGAGCCGGATTCGAAAATCTTGACTCACAGGAGAAGAACCATAAAGTTACCGAGGCAGCAATAGACCCTTGGAGACAAGTCGGCTGGAGGACGATGTATTGACTCTCGACGCAATTTGAGTGTTCCATCGGCATTAGGAGCGCTGAACGTTACAATTAACTATCATTTTAGGGCCGGATTCGAAAATCTACGCTCAGGAGAAGGATCATATGGTGCCCGAAACAGCAATATCCCCTTGGATACAAGTCGGCTGGAGGACGATGTATTGAATCTCGACGCAATTTGACTGTTCCATCGCCATTAGGAGGCCCTGAACGTTACAATTAACAATCAGTTTTGCGTCGGATGCCAAAATCTAGACCCACAGGAGAACGACCATAAGGTGCCCGAGGCAGTAATAGACCTTGTAGACAAGTCGGCTGAAGGACGATGAATTGGATCGCGACGCAATTAGAGTGTTCCATCGTCATTAGAAGGCCCAGAACGTTACAATTAACTAACAGTTTCGCATCGGATTCGAAACACTAGATTCACAGGAGACGGACCATATGGTGCCCGAGGCTGCAATATCCCCTTGGAGAAAAGTCGGCTGGAGGACGATGTATTGAATCTTGACGCAATTTGAGTGTTGCATCGTCATTAGGAGGCCCTGAACGTTACAATTAACAATCAGTTTTGCGTCTGATTAGAAAATCTAGACTCACAGGAGAACGACCATAAGGTGCCCGAGGCAGCAATAGACCCTTGGAGACAAGTCGGCTGGAGGACGATGTATAGAATATCGACGCAATTTGAGCATTCCATCGTCATTAGGAGGCCCTGAACGTTACAATTAACTATCAGTTTCGCGTCGGATTCAGAAATCTAGACTCACAGGAGACAGACCATATGGTGCCCGTGGCTGCAATATCCTCTTCGGAGACAAGTCGGCTGGAGGACGATGAATTGAATCTCGACGCAATTTGATTGATCTATCGTCGTTAGGAGGCGCTGAACGTTACAATTCACTATTATCTTGCCGTCGGATTCGAAAATCTAGACTCATACGAGAAGGATCATTTGGTTCCCGAGACAGCAATATCCCCTTGGAGACAAGTCGGCTGGAGGCCGATGTATTGAATCTCGACGCAATTTGAGTGTTCCATCGTCATTAGGTGGCCCTGAACGCTACAATTAACTATCAGTTATGCGTCGGATTCGAAAATCTAGACTCACAGGAGACCGACCACAAGGTGCCCGAGGCAGCAATAGACCCTTGGAGACAAGTCGGCTGGAGGCCGATGTATTGAATCTCGACTCAATTTGAGTGTTCCATCGACATTAGGAGGCGCTGAACGTTGCAATTAACTATCAGTTATGCGTCGGATTCGAATATCTGGCCTCACAGGAGAACGACCATAAGGTGCCCGAGGCAGCAATAGACGCTTGGAGGCAAGTCGGCTGGAGGCTGATGTATTGAATCTCGCCGCAATTTGACTGTTCCATCGTCATTAGGTGGCCCTGAACGTTACAATAAATTATCATTTTTGCGTCGGATTCGAAAATCTGGACTCACAGGAGACCGACCACAAGGTGCCCGAGGCAGCAATATCCCCTTGTAGACAAATCGGCTGGAGGACGATGTATTGACTCTCGACGCAATTTGAGTGTTCCATCGGCATTAGGAGGCGCTGAACGTTACAATTAACTATCATTTTAGGGCCAGATTCGAAAATCTACGCTCTGGAGAAGGATCATATGGTGCCCGAGACAGCAATATCCCCATGGATACAAGTCGGCTAGAGGCCGATGTATTGAATCTCGACGCAATTTGAGTGTTCCATCGTAATTAGGAAGCCCTGAACGTTACAATTAACTATCAGTTTCGCGTCGGATTCTAAACTCTAGACTCACAGGAGACGCACCATATGGGGCCCGAGCCAGCAATATCCCCCTGGAGACAAGTCGGCTGGAGGACGATGTATTGAATCTTGACGCAATTTGAGTGTTCCATCGTCATTAGGAGGCGCTAAGCGTTACAATTAACTACCAGTTATGCGTCGGATTCGAAAATCTAGACTCACAGGAGAACGACCATAAGGTGCCTGAGGCAGCAATAGACTCCTGGAGACAGGTCGGCTGAAGGACGATGTATTGAATTTCGACGCAATTTACGTGTTCCATCGTCATTAGGAGGCCTTGAACGTTACAATTAACAATTATTTTTGCGTCGGATTAGAATATCTAGGCTAACAGGAGACAGACCACATGGACCCCGAGGCAGCAATATCCCCTTGTAGACAAGTCGGTTGGATTACGATGGATTGACTCCCGACGCAATTTGAGTGTTCCATCGGCATTAGGAGGCGCTGAACGTTACAATTAACTATCATTTTAGGGCCAGATTCGAAAATCTACGCTCAGGAGAAGGATCATATGGTGCCCGAGACAGCAATATCCCCATGGATACAAGTCGGCTGGAGGCCGATGTATTGAATCTCGACGCGATTTGAGTGTTCCATCGTCATTAGGAGGCCCTGAATGTTACAATTAGCTATCAGTTTGGCGTCGGGTTCGAAAATCTAGACTCGCAGGAGAACGATCATAAGGTGCCCGAGGCAGCTATAGACCCTTGGAGACAAGTCGGCTGGGGAACGATGTACTGGATCGCGACGCAATTTGAAAGTTCCATCGTCATTAGGAGGCCCTGAATTTTACAATTAACAATCAGTTCTTCGTCGCATTCGAAAATCTAGACTCACTGGAGACGGACCATAAGGTGCCCGAGGCAGCAATAGACCCTTGGAGACAAGTCGGCTGAAGGACGATGTATTGAGTCTCGAAGCAATTTCAGTGTTCCATCGTCAATAGGAGGCCCTGAACGTTACAATTAACTATCTGTTTCGCGTCGGATATAAAAATCTAGACTCACTGGAGACGGACCATGTGGTGCCCGAGGCAGCAATATCCCCTTGGAGACAAGTCGGCTGGAGGACGATGTATTGAATCTCGACGCAATTTCATTGTTCTATCGTCATTAGGAGGCTCTGAACGTTACAATTCACTATCATTTTGGTGACGGATTCGAAAATCTAGACTCACAGGACAAGGATCATTTGGTGCCCGAGACTTGGATACAAACCGGCTGGAGGACGATGTACTGAATTTCGAAACAATTTGAGTGTTCCATCGTCATTAGGAGGCCCTGAATGTTACAATTAGCTATCAGTTTGGCGTCGGGTTCGAAAATCTAGACTCGCAGGAGAACGATCATAAGGTGCCCGAGGCAGCAATAGACCCTTGGAGACAAGTCGGCTGGAGGCCGATGTATTGAATCTCGACGCAATTTGAGTGTTCCATCGACATTAGGAGGCGCTGAACGTTACAATTAACTACCAGTTATGCGTCGGATTCGAAAATCTAGACTCACTGGAGAACGACCATAAGGTGCCCGAGGCAGCAATATCCCCATGGACACAGGTTGGCTGGAAGACGATGTATTGAATCTCGACGCAATTTGAGGGCTCCATCGTCATTAGGAGGTGCTGAACATTTCAATTAACTATCAGTTATGCGTCGGATTCGAAAATCTAGACTCACTGGAGAACGACCATAAGGTGCCCGAGGCAGCAATATCCCCATGGACACAGGTTGGCTGGAGGACGATGTATTGAATCTCGACGCAATTTGAGTGTCCATCGTCATTAGGAGGCCCTGAACGTCACAATTAACTATCAGTTTCGCGTCTGATTCAAAAATCGAGACCCACAGGAGACGGACCATATGGAACCCGAGGCAGCAATAGACCCTTGGAGACAAGTCGGCTGGAGGCCGATGTATTGAATCTCGACGCAATTTGAGTGTTCCATCGACATTAGGAGGCCCTGAGCGTTACAAGTAACAGTCATTTTTGCGTCGGATTCGAAAATCTAGACTAACAGGAGACAGACCACATGGAGCCCGAGGCAGCAATATCCCCTTGTACACAAGTCGGCTAGATGACGATGTATTGACTCTCGACGCAATTTGAGTGTTCCATCGGCATTAGGAGGCGCTGAACGTTACAATTAACAAACAGTTTTGCGTCGGATTCCAAAATCTAGACTCACAGAAGAACGACCATAAGGTGCCCGAGGCAGCAGTAGACCTTGGAGACAAGTCGGCTGAAGGACGATGAGTTGGATCGCGACGCAATTAGAGTGTTCCATCGTCATTAGGAGCCCCAGAACGTTACAATTAACTAACAGTTTCGCGTCAGATTCGAAACTCTAGACTCACAGGAGACGGACCACATGGTGCCCAAGGCAGCAATATCCCCTTGGTAACAAGTCGGCTGGAGGACGATGTATTGAATCTTGACGCAATTGGAGTGTTGCATCGTCATTAAGAGGCCCTGAACATTACAATTAACAATCAGTTTTGCGTCTGATTAGAAAATCTAGACTCACAGGAGAACGACCAAAAGGGGCCGAGGCAGCAATAGACCCTTGGAGACAAGTCGGCTGGAGGACGATGTATAGAGTCTCGACGCAATTTGAGTGTTCCATCGTCATTATGAGGCCCTGAACGTTACAATTAACTATGAGTTTTACGTCGGATTCAGAAGTCTAGACTCACAGGAGACAGACCAAATGGTGCCCGTGGCTGCAATATCCCCTTGTAGACAAGTCGGCTGGAGGACGATGAATTGAATCTCGACGCAATTTCATTGTTCCATCGTCATTAGGAGGCGCTGAACGTTACAATTAACAATCAGTTTTGAGTCGGATTCCAAAATCGAGACTCACAGGAGACGCACCATATGGGGCCCGAGCCAGCAATATCCCCTTGGAGACAAGTCGGCTGGAGGACGATGTATTGAATCTTGACGCAATTTGAGTGTTCCATCGTCATTAGGAGGCCCTGAATGTTACAATTAACTATCATTTTGGCGTCGGGTTCGAAAATCTAGACCTGCAGGAGAACTATCATAAGGTGCCCCAGGCAGCAATAGACCCTTAGAAACAAGTCGGCTGGGGAACGATGTACTGGATCGCGCCGCAATTTGAGTGTTCCATCGTCACTAGGAGGCCCTGAATTTTACAATTAACAATTAGTTTTTCGTCGCATTCGAAAATCTAGACTCACTGGAGACAGACCGTAAGGTGCCCGAGGCAGCAATAGACCCTTTGAGACATGTCGGCTGAAGGACGATGTATTGAATCTCGACGCAATTTGAGTGTTCCATCGTCTTTAGGAGGCCCTGAATGTTACAATTAACTATCAGTTACGCGTCGGGTTCGAGAATCTAGACTCGCAGGAGTTCATTCATAAGGTGCCCGAGGTAGCAAGAGACCCTTGGAGACAAGTCGGACGGAGGCCGATGTATTGAATCTCGGCGCAATTTGAGTGTTCCATCATCATTAGGAGGCCCTGAACGTTACAATTAACTATCAATTTTGCGTCTGATTCGAAAAGCTAGACTAACAGGAGACAGACCACATGGAGCCCGAGCCACAAATATCCCCTTGGAGACAAGTCGGCTGGAGGACGATGAGTTGACCTTCGAAGCAATTTGAGTGTTCCATCGTCATTAGGAGGCCCTGAAGGTTACAATTAACAATCAGTTTTGCGTCGGATTCCAAAATCTAGACTAACAGGTGACAGACCACATGGAGCCCGAGGCAGCAATATCCCCTTGTGGACAAGTCGGCTGGATGACGATGTATTGACTCTCGACGCAATTTGAGTGTTCCATCGGCATTAGGAGGCGCTGAACGTTACAATTAACAATCAGTTTTGCGTCGGATTCCAAAATCTAGACTCACAGGAGAACGACCATAAGGTGCCCGAGGCAGCAATAGACCATGGAAACAAGTCGGCTGAAGGACGAAGAATTGGATCGCGACGCAATTAGAGTGTTCCATCGTCATTAGGAGGCCCAGAACGTTACAATTAACTAACAGTTTCGCGTCGGATTCGAAACTCTAGGCTCACAGAAGACGGACCATATGGTGCCCGAGGCAGCAATATCCCCTTGGAGACAAGTCGGCTGGAGGTTGATGTATTGAATCTTGACGCAATTTGAGGGTTGCATCGTCATTAGGAGGTCCTGAACGTTACAATTAACAATCAGTTTTGCGTCTGATTAGAAAATCTAGACTCACAGGAGAACGACCAATAGGTGCCCGAGGCAGCAAGAGACCCTTGGAGACAAGTCGGCTGGAGGACGATGACTAGAGTCTCGACGCAATTTGAGAGTTCCATCGTCATTAGGAGGACCTGAACGTTACAATTAACTATCAGTTTCGCGTCGGATTCAGAAATCTAGACTCACAGGAGACAGACCATATGGTGCCCGTGGCTGCAACATCCCCTTCGGAGACAAGTCGGCTGGAGGTCGATGAATTGAATCTCGACGCAAATAGATTGATCTATCGTCGTTAGGAGGCGCTGAACGTTACAATTCACTATCATCTTGCCGTCGGATTCGAAAATCTAGACTCATACGAGAAGGATCATTTGGTTCTCGAGACAGCAATATCCCCTTGGAGACAAGTCGGCTGGAGGCCGATGTATTGAATCTTGACGCAATTCGAGTGTTCCATCGTCATTAGGTGGCCCTGAACGTTACAATTCACTATCAGTTATGCGTCGGATTCGAAAATCTAGACTCACAGGAGACCGACCACAAGGTGCCCGAGGCAGCAATAGACCCTTGGAGACAAGTCGGCTGGAGGCCGATGTATTGAATCTCGACGCAATTTGAGTGTTCCATCGTAATTAGGAAGCCCTGAACGTTACAATTAACTATCAGTTTCGCGTCGGATTCGAAACTCTAGACTCACAGGAGACGCACCATATGGGGCCCGAGCCAGCAATATCCCCTTGGAGACAAGTCGGCTGGAGGCCGATGTATTGAATCTCGACGCAATTTGAGTGTTCTATCGTCATTAGGAGGCTCTGAACAATACAATTCACTATCATTTTGGTGACGGATTCGAAAATCTAGACTCACAGGAGGACGACCATAAGGTGCCCGAGGCAGCAATAAACACTTGGAGACAGGTCGGCTGAAGGACGATGTATTGAATCTCGACGCAATTTGAGTGTTCCATCGTCATTAGGAGGCCCTGAACGTAACAATTAACTATCAATTTTGCGTCTGATTCGAAAAGCTAGACTAACAGGAGACAGACCACATGGAGCCCAAGGCACAAATATCCCCTTGCAGAAAAGTCGGTTGGAGGACGATGTATTGACCCTCGACGCAATTTGAGTGTTCCATCGTCATTAGGAGACCCTGAAAGTTACAATTAACAATCAGTTTTGCGTCGGATTCCAAAATCTAGACTCACAGGAGAACGACCATAAGGTGCCCGAGGCAGCAATAGTCCCTTGGAGACAAGTCGGCCGAAGGACGATGTATTGAATCTCGACGCAATTTGAGTGTTCCATCGTCATTAGGAGGCCCTGAACGTCACAATTAACTATCAGTTTCGCGTCGGATTCAAAAATCGGGACTCACAGGAGGCGGACCGTATGCAACCCGAGGCAGCAATATACCCTTGGCGACAAGTCGGCTGGAGTACGATATATTGAATCTCGACGCAAACTGAGTGTTCCATCATCATTAGGAGTCTATGAACGTTACATCTCACTATTATTTTCGCGTCGGATTCGAAAATCTAGACTCACAGGAGAAGGATCATTTGGTGACCAAGACAGCAAAATCCCCTTGGAGACAAGTCGGCTGGAGGCCGATGTATTGAATCTCGACTTAATTTCAGTGTTCCATCTTCATTAGGAGGCCCTGAACGTTACAATTAACAGTCATTTTTGCGTCGGATTCGAAAATCTAGACTAACAGGAGACAGACCACATTGAGCCCGAGGAAGCAATATCCCCTTGTAGACAAGTCGGCTGGATGACGATGTATTGACTCTCGACGCAATTTGAGTGTTCCATCGGCATTAGGAGGGGCTGAACTTTACAATTAACAATCAGTTTTCCGTCGGATTCCAAAATCCAGACTCACAGGAGAACGACCATAAGGTGCCCAAGGCAGCAACAGACCTTGGAGACAAGTCGGCTGAAGGACGATGAATTGGATCGCGACGCAATTAGAGTGTTCCATCGTCATTAGGGGGCCCAGAACGTTACAATTAACTAACAGTTTCGCGTCCGATTCGAAACTCTAGACTCACAGGAGACGGACCAAATGGTGCCCGAGGCAGCAATATCCCCTTGGAGACAAGTCGGCTGGAGGACGATGTATTGAATCTTGACGCAATTTGAGTGTTGCATCGTCATTAGGAGGCCCTGAACGTTACAATTAACAATCAGTTTTGCGTCTGATTAGAAAATCTAGACTCACAGGATAACGACCATAAGGTGCCCGAGGCAGCAATAGACCCTTGGAGACAAGTCGGCTGGAGGACGATGTATAGAGGCTCGACGCAATTTGAGTGTTCCATCGTCATTAGGAGGCCCTGAACGTTACAATTAACTATCAGTTTCGCGTCCTATTCAGAAATCTAGACTCACAGGAGACAGACCATATGGTGCCCGTGGCTGCAATATCCTCTTCGGAGACAAGTCGGCTGGAGGACGATGAATTGAATCTCGACGCAATTTGAGTGTTGCATCGTCATTAGGAGGCCCTGAACGTTACAATTAACAATCAGTTTTGCGTCTGATTAGAAAATCTAGACTCACAGGATAACGACCATAAGGTACCCGAGGCAGCAATAGACCCTTGGAGAAAAGTCGGCTGGAGGACGATGTATAGAGGCTCGACGCAATTTGAGTGGTCCATCGTCATTAGGAGGCCCTGAACGTTACAATTAACTATCAATTTCGCGTCGGATTCAGAAATCTAGACTCACAGGAGACAGACCATATGGTGCCCGTGGCTGCAATATCCTCTTCGGAGACAAGTCGGCTGGAGGACGATGAATTGAATCTCGACGCAATTTGATTGATCTATCGTCGTTAGGAGGCGCTGAACGTTACAATTCACTATCATCTTGCCGTCGGATTCGAATATCTAGACTCATACGAGAAGGATCATTTGGTTCCCGAGACAGCAATATCCCCTTGGAGACAAGTCGGCTCGAGGCCTATGTATTGCATCTCGACGCAATTTGAGTGTTCCATCGTCATTAGGTGTCCCTGAACGTTACAATTAACTATCAGTTATGCGTCGGATTCGAAAATCTAGACTCACAGGAGACCGACCACAAGGTGCCCGAGGCAGCAATAGACCCCTGGAGACAGGTCGGCTGAATGACTATGTATTGTATCTCTACGCAATTTGAGTGTTCCATCGTAATTAGAAAGCCCTGAACGTTACAATTAACTATCAGTTTCGCGTCGGATTCGAAACTCTAGACTCACAGGAGACGCACCATATGGGGCCCGAGCCAGCAATATCCCCTTGGAGACAAGTCGGCTGGAGGACGATGTATTGAATCTTGACGCAATTTGAGTTTTCCATCGTCGTTAGGAGGCGCTAAGCGTTACACTACCAGTTATTCGTCGGATTCGAAAATCTAGACTCACTGGAGAACGACCATAAGGTGCCTGAGGCAGCAATAGACTCCTGGAGAGAGGTCGGCTGAAGCACGATGTATTATATCTCGACGCAATTTGCGTGTTCCATCGTTATTAGGAGGCCTTGAACGTTGCAATTAACAATCGTTTCTGCGTCGGATTCGAAAATCTAGACTAACAGGAGACAGGCCACATGGAGCCCGAGGCAGCAATAGACCCTTGGAGAAAAGTCGGCTGGGGAACGATGTACTGGATCGCGACGCAATTTGAGTGTTCCATCGTCATTAGGAGGCCCTAAATTTTACAATTAACAATCAGTATTTCGTCGCATTCGAAAATCTAGACTCACTGGAGACGGACCTTAAGGTGCCCGAGGCAGCAATAGACCCTTGGAGACAAGTCGGCTGATGGACGATGTATTGAGTCTCGAAGCAATTTCAGTGTTCCATCGTCAATAGGAGGCCCTGAACGTTACAATTAACAATCAGTTTTGCGTCGGATTCCAAATTCTAGATTCACAGGAGAACGACCATAAGGTGCCGGAGGCAGCAATGGACCCTTGGAGACAAGTCGGCTGAAGGACGATGAATTGAATCTCGACGCAATTTGAGTGTTCCATCGTCATTAGGAGGCCCTGAACGTCACAATTAACTATCAGTTTCGCGTCGGATTCAAAAATCTAGACTCACAGGAGACGGACCATATGGAGCCCGAGGCAGCAATATCCCCTTGGAGACAAGTCGGCTGGAGGACGATGTATTGAATCTCGACGCAATTTGAGTGTTCCATCATCATTAGGAGGCGCTGATCGTTACATCTCACTATTATTTTTTCGTCGGAATCGAAAATCCAGACTCACAGGAGACGGACCATATGGTGCCCGAGGCAGCAATATCCCCTTGGAGACAAGTCGGCTGCAGGACGATGTATTGAATCTTGACACAATTTGAGTGTTCCATCGTCATTAGGAGGCTCTGAGCGTTACAATTAACTATCAGTTATGCGTCGGATTCGAAAATCTAGACTCACAGGAGAACGACCATAAGGTGCCCGAGGCAGCAATAAACACTTGGAGACAGGTTGGCTGGAGGACGATGTATTGAATCTCGACGCAATTTGGGTGTTCCATCGTCATTAGGAGGCCCTGAATGTTACAGTTAACTACCAGTTATGCGTCTGATTCGAAAATCTAGACTCACAGGAGAACGACCATAAGGTGCCCGAGGCAGCAATAAACACTTGGAGAGAGGTCGGCTGAAGGACGATGTATTGAATCTCGACGCAATTTGAGGGCTCCATCGTCATTAGGAGGCGCTGAACGTGTCAATTAACTATCAGTTATGCGTCGGATTCGAAAATCTAGAGTCACTGGAGAACGCCCATAAGGTGCCCGAGGCAGCAATATCCCCATGGACACATGTTGGCTGGAGGACGATGTATTGAATCTCGACGCAATTTGAGTGTTCCATCGTCATTAGGAGGCCCTGAATGTTACAATTAACTATCAGTTATGCGTCGGGTTCGAAAATCTAGACTCGCAGGAGTTCATTCATAAGGTGCCCGAGGCAGCAAGAGACCCTTGGAGACAAGTCGGCTGGAGGCCGATGTATTGAATCTCAACGCAATTTGAGCGTTCCATCGTCATTACGAGGCCATGAACGTCACAATTAACTATCAGTTTCGCGTCGGATACAAAACTCTAGACTCACAGGAGACGGACCATATGGAGCCCGAGGCAGCAATATCCCCTTGGAGACAAGTCGGCTGGAGGACGATGTATTGAATCTCGACGCAATTAGAGTGTTCCATCATCATTAGGTGGCGCTGATCGTTACATCTCACTATCATTTTTTTGGCGGAATCGAAAATCCAGACTCACAGGAGACGGAAAATATGGTGCCCGACGCAGAAATATCCCCTTGGAGGCACGTCGGCTGGAGGACCATGTATGGAACCTCTATGCAATTTGAGTGCTCCATCGTCATTAGGAGGCCCTGAGCGTTACAATTAACTAACAGTTTTGCGGCGGATTCCAAAATCTAGACTCACAGGAGAACGACCATATGGTGCCCGAGGCAACAATAGACCTTGGATACAAGTAGGCTGAAGGACGATGAATTGGATCACGACGCAATTTGAGTGTTCCATCGTAATTAGGAGGCCCTGCACGTTACAATTAACTATCAGTTTCGCGTCGGATTCGAAACTCTAGACTCACAGGAGACGGACCATATGGTGCCCGAGGCAACAATATCCCCTTGTAGACAAGTCGGCTGGATGACGATGTATAGACTCTCGACGCAATTTGAGTGTTCCATCGGCATTAGGAGGCGCTGAACGTTACAATTAACTATCATTTTATGGTCGGATTCGAAAATCTACGCTCAGGAGAAGGATCATATGGTGCCCGAGACAGCAATATCCCATTGGATACAAGGTGGCTGGAGGACGATGTATTGAATCTTGACGCAATTTGAGTGTTCCATCGTCATTAGGAGGCGCCAAGCGTTACAATTAACTACCAGTAATGCGTCGGATTCGAAAATCAAGACTCACAGGAGAACGACCATAAGGTGCCCGAGGCAGCAATAGACTCCTGGAGACAGGCCGGCGGAAGGACGATGTATTGAATCTCGACGCAATTTGAGTGTTCCGTCGTCATTGGGAGGCCTTGAACGTTACAATTAACTATCAGTTTCGCGTCGGATTCGAAAATCTAGACTCACAGGAGACGGACCATATGGTGCCCGAGGCAGCAATATCCCCTTGGAGACAAGTCGGCTGGAGGACGATGTATTGAATCCCGACGCAATTTGAGTGCTCCATCGTCATTAGGAGGCGCTGAACGTTTCAAATAACTATCAGGTATGCGTCGGATTCGAAAATCTTGACTCACAGGAGAACGACCATAAAGTGCCCGAGGCAGCAATAGACCCTTGGAGACAAGTCGGCTGGAGGCCGATGTTTTGAATCTCGACGCAAATTGAGTGTTCCATCGTCATTAGGAGGCCCTGAACGTTCCAATTAACAATCATTTTTGCGTCGGATTCGAAAATCTAGACTAACAGGAGACGGACCACATGGCGCCCGAGGCAGCAATTACCCCTTGAAGACAAGTCGGCTGGAGAACGATGTATTGACTCTCGACGCAATTTGAGTGTTCCATCGGCATTAGGAGGCGCTGAACGTTATAATTAACTGTCATTTTAGGGCCGGATTCGAAAATCTACGCTCAGGAGAAGGATCATATGGTGCCCGAGACAGCAAAATCCCCTTGGATACAAGTCGGCTGGAGGACGATGTATTGAATCTCGACGCAATTTGAGTGTTCCATCGCCATTAGGAGGCCCTCAACGTTACAATTAACAATCAGTTTCGCGCCGGATACAAAAATCTAGACTCTCAGGAGACGGACTATATGGAGCCCGAGGCAGCAATATCCCCTTGGAGACAAGTCGGCTGGTGGACGATGTATTGAATCTCGACACAATTTCAGTGTTCCATCGTCATTAGGAGGCCCTGAGCCTTACAATTGACTATCAGTTAAGCGTCGGATTCGAAAATCTAGACTCACAGGAGAATTCCCACAAGGTGCCCGAGGCAGCAATAGACCCTTGGAGACAAGTCGGCTGGTGGCCGATGTATTGAATCTCGACGCAATTTGAGTGTTCCATCGACATTAGGAGGCGCTGAACGTTGCAATTAACTATGACTTATGAGTCGGATTCGAAAACCTGGACTCACTGGAGAACGACCATAAGGTGCCCGAGGCAGCAATAGACCCTTGGAGACAAGTCGGCTGCCGGACGATGTATTGAATCTCGACGCAATTTGAGTGTTCCTTCGTCATTAGGTGGCCCTGAACGTTACAACTAACTATCAGTTTCGGGTCGGATTCAAAAATCTAGACTCACAGGAGACGGACCATATGGTGCCCCTTGGAGACAAGTCGGCTGGAGACCGATGTATTGAATCTCGACGCAATTTGATTGCTCTATCGACATTAGGAGGCGCCGAACGTTACAAGTCACTATCATTTTGGCGTCGGATTCGAAAATCTAGACTCAGAGGAGAAGGATCATTTGTTGCCCGTGACAGCAATATCCCCTTGGACACAAATCGGCTGGAGGACGATGTATTGAGTCTCGACTCAATTTGAGTGTTCCATCATCATTAGGAGGCGCTGATCGTTACATCTCACTATTATTTTTTCGTCGGAATCGAAAATCCAGACTCACAGGTGACGGACCATATGGTGCCCGACGCAGAAATATCCCCTTGGAGGCACGTCAGCTGGAGGACCATGTATGTAACCTCGATGCAATTTGAGTGCTCCATCGTCATTAGGAGGCCCTGAGCGTTACAATTAACTATCAGTTTTGCGACGGATTCCAAAATCTAGACTCACAGGAGAACGACCATAAGGTGCCCGAGGCAGCAATAGACCTTGGAGGCAAGTCGGCTGAAGGACGATGAATTGGATCGTGACGCAATTTGAGTGTTCCATCGTAATTAGGATACCCTGAATGTTACAATTAACTATTAGTTTTTCGTCGGATTCGAAAATCTAGACTCACTGGAGACGGACCACATGGAGCCCGAGGCAGCAATATCGCCTTGGAGACAAATCGACTGGATGACGATGTATTGAAACTCGATGCAACTTGAGTGTTCCATCGTCATTAGCATTCGCTGAGCGTTACAATTAACTATTAGTTTTGCGTCGGATTCGAAAATCTAGACTCACAGGAGAACGATCATAAGGTGCCCCAGGCAGCATTAGACCCTTGGAGACAAGTCGGCTGGAAGACGATGTATTGGATCGCGCCGCAATTTGAGTGCTCCATCGTAATTAGGAGGCCCTGAATGTTACAATTAACTATCAGTTTTTCGTCGGATTCGAAAATCTAGACTCACTGGAGACGGACCATATGGTGCCCGAGGCAGCAATATCCCCTTGGAGACAAGTCGGCTGGAGGACGATGTATTGAAACTCGACGCAATTTGAGTGTTCCATCATCATTAGGAGGCCCAGAACGTTACAATAATCTATCTGTTTTGCGTCGGATTCGGAAATCAAGACTCACAGGAGAAAGACCATAAAGTGCCCGAGGCAGAAATAGACCCTTGGAGACAAGTCGGCTGTAGGACGATGCACTGAATCTCGACGCAATTTGAGTGTTCCATGGACATTAGGAGGCCCTGTACGTTACAATTAACTATCGTTTTAGCGTCGTATTCGAAAATCTACTCTCAGAGAAGGATCATATGGTGCCCGATGCAGCAATGGACCCTTGGACACAAGTCGGCTGAAGGACGATGTATTGAATCTCGACGCAATTTGAGTGTTCCATCGTCATTAGGAGGCCCTGAACGTCACAATTAACTATCAGTTTCGCGTCGGATTAAAAAATGTAGACTAACAGGAGACGGACCATATGGAGCCGGAGGCAGCAATATCCCCTTGTAGACAAGTCGGCTGGAGGCCGATGTATGGAATGTCGACGCAATTTCAGTGCTCCATCTACGTTAGGAGGCCCTGAACGTTACAATTAACTATCGGTTTAGCGTCGGATTCGAAAATGTTGAATCACCGGAGACGGACCATGTGCCCGAGGCAGCGATGTCCCCTTCGAGACAAGTAGGCTGGAGGACGATGTATTGAATCTCGACACAATTTGAGTCTTCCATCGTCATTAGGATGCCCTAAACGTTACAATTAACTATCAGTTATGAGTCGGATTCGAAAATCTAGACTCACAGGAGAACGACCATAAGGTGCCCGTGGCAGCAATACACTCTTGGAGACAGGTCAGCTGAAGGACGATGTATTGAATCTCGACGCAATTTGAGTGTTGCATTGTCATTAGGAGGCCCTGAACGTTACAATTAACTATCAGTTTCGCGTTGGATTCGGAAATCTAGACTCACAGTTGACGGACCATATGGTGACCGAGGCAACAATATTCCCTTGGAGACAAGTTTGCTGGAGGACGATGTATTGAATCTCGACGCAATTTGAGTGTTCCATCGCCATTAGGAGGCCCTCAACGTTACAATTAACAATCAGTTTCGCGCCGGATACAAAAATCTAGACTCTCAGGAGACGGACTATATGGAGCCCGAGGCAGCAATATCCCCTTGGAGACAAGTCGGCTGGTGGACGATGTATTGAATCTCGACACAATTTCAGTGTTCCATCGTCATTAGGAGGCCCTGAGCCTTACAATTGACTATCAGTTAAGCGTCGGATTCGAAAATCTAGACTCACAGGAGAATTCCCACAAGGTGCCCGAGGCAGCAATAGACCCTTGGAGACAAGTCGGCTGGTGGCCGATGTATTGAATCTCGACGCAATTTGAGTGTTCCATCGACATTAGGAGGCGCTGAACGTTGCAATTAACTATGACTTATGAGTCGGATTCGAAAACCTGGACTCACTGGAGAACGACCATAAGGTGCCCGAGGCAGCAATAGACCCTTGGAGACAAGTCGGCTGCCGGACGATGTATTGAATCTCGACGCAATTTGAGTGTTCCTTCGTCATTAGGTGGCCCTGAACGTTACAACTAACTATCAGTTTCGGGTCGGATTCAAAAATCTAGACTCACAGGAGACGGACCATATGGTGCCCCTTGGAGACAAGTCGGCTGGAGACCGATGTATTGAATCTCGACGCAATTTGATTGCTCTATCGACATTAGGAGGCGCCGAACGTTACAAGTCACTATCATTTTGGCGTCGGATTCGAAAATCTAGACTCAGAGGAGAAGGATCATTTGTTGCCCGTGACAGCAATATCCCCTTGGACACAAATCGGCTGGAGGACGATGTATTGAGTCTCGACTCAATTTGAGTGTTCCATCATCATTAGGAGGCGCTGATCGTTACATCTCACTATTATTTTTTCGTCGGAATCGAAAATCCAGACTCACAGGTGACGGACCATATGGTGCCCGACGCAGAAATATCCCCTTGGAGGCACGTCAGCTGGAGGACCATGTATGTAACCTCGATGCAATTTGAGTGCTCCATCGTCATTAGGAGGCCCTGAGCGTTACAATTAACTATCAGTTTTGCGACGGATTCCAAAATCTAGACTCACAGGAGAACGACCATAAGGTGCCCGAGGCAGCAATAGACCTTGGAGGCAAGTCGGCTGAAGGACGATGAATTGGATCGTGACGCAATTTGAGTGTTCCATCGTAATTAGGATACCCTGAATGTTACAATTAACTATTAGTTTTTCGTCGGATTCGAAAATCTAGACTCACTGGAGACGGACCACATGGAGCCCGAGGCAGCAATATCGCCTTGGAGACAAATCGACTGGATGACGATGTATTGAAACTCGATGCAACTTGAGTGTTCCATCGTCATTAGCATTCGCTGAGCGTTACAATTAACTATTAGTTTTGCGTCGGATTCGAAAATCTAGACTCACAGGAGAACGATCATAAGGTGCCCCAGGCAGCATTAGACCCTTGGAGACAAGTCGGCTGGAAGACGATGTATTGGATCGCGCCGCAATTTGAGTGCTCCATCGTAATTAGGAGGCCCTGAATGTTACAATTAACTATCAGTTTTTCGTCGGATTCGAAAATCTAGACTCACTGGAGACGGACCATATGGTACCCGAGGCAGCAATATCCCCTTGGAGACAAGTCGGCTGGAGGACGATGTATTGAAACTCGACGCAATTTGAGTGTTCCATCATCATTAGGAGGCCCAGAACGTTACAATAATCTATCTGTTTTGCGTCGGATTCGGAAATCAAGACTCACAGGAGAAAGACCATAAAGTGCCCGAGGCAGAAATAGACCCTTGGAGACAAGTCGGCTGTAGGACGATGCACTGAATCTCGACGCAATTTGAGTGTTCCATGGACATTAGGAGGCCCTGTACGTTACAATTAACTATCGTTTTAGCGTCGTATTCGAAAATCTACTCTCAGAGAAGGATCATATGGTGCCCGATGCAGCAATGGACCCTTGGACACAAGTCGGCTGAAGGACGATGTATTGAATCTCGACGCAATTTGAGTGTTCCATCGTCATTAGGAGGCCCTGAACGTCACAATTAACTATCAGTTTCGCGTCGGATTAAAAAATGTAGACTAACAGGAGACGGACCATATGGAGCCGGAGGCAGCAATATCCCCTTGTAGACAAGTCGGCTGGAGGCCGATGTATGGAATGTCGACGCAATTTCAGTGCTCCATCTACGTTAGGAGGCCCTGAACGTTACAATTAACTATCGGTTTAGCGTCGGATTCGAAAATGTTGAATCACCGGAGACGGACCATGTGCCCGAGGCAGCGATGTCCCCTTCGAGACAAGTAGGCTGGAGGACGATGTATTGAATCTCGACACAATTTGAGTCTTCCATCGTCATTAGGATGCCCTAAACGTTACAATTAACTATCAGTTATGAGTCGGATTCGAAAATCTAGACTCACAGGAGAACGACCATAAGGTGCCCGTGGCAGCAATACACTCTTGGAGACAGGTCAGCTGAAGGACGATGTATTGAATCTCGACGCAATTTGAGTGTTGCATTGTCATTAGGAGGCCCTGAACGTTACAATTAACTATCAGTTTCGCGTTGGATTCGGAAATCTAGACTCACAGTTGACGGACCATATGGTGACCGAGGCAACAATATTCCCTTGGAGACAAGTTTGCTGGAGGACGATGTATTGAATCTCGACGCAATTGGAGTGATCCATCGTCATTAGGAGGCGCTGAATGTTTCAATTAACTATCAGTTTTGCGTCGGATTTGAAAATCTAGACTCACAGGAGCACGACCATAAGGTGCCCGTGGCAGCAATACACCCTTGAAGACAAGTCGGCTGGAGGCCGAGGTATTGAATCTCGACGCAATTTGAGTGTTCCATCGTCATTAGGAGGCCCTGAACGTTTCAATTAACTATCATTTTTGCGTCGGATTCGAAAATCTAGACTAACAGGAGACGGACCACATGGAGCTTGAGGCAGCAATATCCCCTTGTAGACAACTCGGCTGGAGGACGATGTATTGACTCTCGACGCAATTTGAGTGTTCCATCGTCATTAGGAGGCGCTGAACGTTACAATTATCATTTTTCGTGGGATTCGAAAATTTACTCTCAGGCGATGGATCATAAGGTGCCCCAGGCAGCAATAGACCCTTGGAGACAAGTCGGCTGGAGGACAATGTGTTGAACCGCGACGCATTTTGAGTGCTCCATCGTCATTAGGAGGCCCTGAACGTTACAATTAACTATCAGTTTTGCGTCGGATTAAAAATGTTGACTTACAGGAGACGGACCATATGGAGCCCGAGGCAGCACAATCCCCTTGGAGACATGTCGGCTGGAGGACGATGTATTGAATCTCGACGCAATTTGAGTGTTCCATCATCATATGAGGCGCTGATCTTTACATCTCACTATCATTTTTGCGTCGGAATCGAAAATCTAGGCTCACAGGAGACGAACCATATGGTGCCCGAGGCAGCAATATCCCCTTGTAGACAAGTCGGCTGGAGGCCGATGTATTGACTCTCGACGCAATTTGAGTGTTCCATCGTCATTAGGAGGCCCTGAACATAACAATTAACTATCATTTTGGCGTCGGATTCGAAAATCTAGACTCAGGGGAGAAGGATCATTTGTTGCCCGAGACAGCAATATCCCCTTGTACACAAATCGGCTGGAGGACGATTTATTGAGTCTCGACTCAATTTGAGTGTTCCATCGCCATTAGGAGGCCCTGAACGTTACAATTAACTATCAGTTTCGCGTCGGAATCGAGAACATAAACTCACAGGAGACGGACCATACGGTGCCAGAGGCAGCAATGTCCCCTTGGAGACAAGACGGCTGGAGACGGATGTATTGAATCTCAGCGCAATTTGAGTGTTCCATCGTCATTAGGAGGCCCTGAACATAACAATTAACTATCAGTTTTGCGTCGAATTCTAAAATCTAGACTCACAGGGGAACGACAATAAGGTGCCCGAGGCAGCAATAGACCCCTGGAGAAAATCGGCTGAATGACGATGTATTGAATTTCGACGCAATTTGAGTGTTCCATCGACATTAGGAAGCCCTGAACATTACATTTCATAGTCAGTTTCGCGTCGGTGTGGAAAATCTAGACCCACAGGAGAACGTCCACAAGGTGCCCTAGGCAGCAATAGACCCTTGGAGACACTTCGGCTGGAGGACGATGTATTGAATTTCGACGCAATTTGAGTGTTCCAACGTAATTAGGATACCCTGAATGTTACAATTAACTATTAGTTTTTCGTCGGATTCGAAAATCAAGACTCACTTGAGACGGACCACATGGAGCCCGAGGCAGCAATATCCCCTTGTAGACAACTCGGCTGGAGGACGTTGTATAAACTCTCGACGCAATTTGAGTGTTCCGTCGATATTAGGAAGCCCTGATCGTTACAATTAACAGTCAGTTTCGCGTCGGATTCGACAATCTAGACTCACAGCAGAACGACCATAAGGTGCCTGAGGCAGCAATATCCCCATGGAATCAAATCGGCTGGAGGACGATGTATTGAATCTCGACGCAATTTGTGTTTTCCATCGTCATTAGGAGGCCCTGAACGTTACAATTAACTATCAGTTCTGCGTCGGGTTCGAAAATCTAGACTCACAGGAAAACGATCATAAGGTGCCCGGGGCAGCAATAGATCCTTGGAGACAAGTCGGCTGGAGGACGATGTATTGAATCTCGACGCAGTTTGAGTGTTCCATCGTCATTAGGAGGCCCTGAACGTTTCAATTAACTATGTTTCACGTCGGATTTGAAAATCTAAACTCACAGGAGACGGACCATATGGTGCCCGATGCAGCAATATCCCCTTGGAGAGAAGTCGGCTGGAGGACGATGTATTGAAACTCGACGCAACTTGAGTGTTCCATCGTCATTAGGATGCGCTGAGCGTTACAATTAACTATCTGTTTTGCGTCGGATTCGAAAATCTAGACTCACAGGAGAACGATCATAAAGTGCCCGAGGCAGAAATAGACCATTGGAGACCCGTCCGCTGGAGGACGATGTGATGAATCCCGACGCATTTTGAGTGCTCCATCGTCATTAGGAGGCCCTGCACGTTACAATTAACTATCAGTTTTGCGTCGGATACGAAAATCTAGACTCACAGGAGGCGGACCATATGGAGCCCGAGGCAGCAAAATCCCCTTGGAGACATGTCGGCTGGTGGACGATGAATTGAATCTCGTCGCAATTTGAGTGTTCCATCATCATATGATTCGCTGATCGTTACATCTCACTATCATTTTTGCGTCGGAATCGAAAATCTAGACTCACAGGAGGCGGACCATATGGTGCCCGAGGCAGCAATATCCCCTTGTAGACAAGTCGGCTAGAGGCCGATGTATGGAATCTCGACGCAATTTCAGTGCTCCATCTACATTAGAAGGCCCTGAACGTTACAATTAACTATCAGTTTTGCGTCGGATTCGAAAATGTAGAATCACCGGAGTCGGACCATGTGCCCGAGGCAGCGATATCCCCTTCGAGACAAGTCAGCTGGAGGACGATGTATTCAATCTCGACGCAATTTGAGTGCTCCATCGTCATTAGGTGACCCTGAACGTTACAATTATTTATCAGTTTTGCGTCGGATTCTAAAATTTAGACTCACAGGAGAACGACCATAAGGTGCCCGATTCAGCAATAGACCCCTGGAGACATGTCGGCTGAATGACTATGTATTGAATCTCGACGCAATTTGAGTGTTCCATCGTAATTAGGAAGCCCTGAACGTTAAATTTAACAATCAGTTTCGCGTCGGATTCGAAAATCTAGGCTCACTGGAGAACGACCATGAGATGACCGAGGCAGAAATATCCCCATGGAGAGAAGTCGGCTGGAGGACGATGTATTGAATTTCGACTCAATTTAAGTGTTCCATCGCCATTAGGAGGCCCTGAACGTTACAATTAACTATCAGTTTCGCGTCGGATTCAAAAATCTAGACTCACAGGAGACGGACCATATGGTGCCCGAGGCAGCAATATCCCCATATGGACAAGTCACCTGGAGGACGATGTATTCAATCTCGACGCAATTGGAGTGTTCCATCGTCATTAGGAGGCCCTGAATGTTACAATTAACTATCAGTTTGTCGTCGGTTTCGAAAACCTAGACTCGCAGGAGAACGACCATAAGGTGCCCGAAGCAGCAATAGACCCTTGGAGGCACGTAGGCTGGAGGACGATGTATTGAAACTCGATGCAATTTGAGTGTTCCATCGTCATTAGGAGGCCGTGAACGTTACAATTAACTATCAGTTTGGCGTCGGATTCGAAAATCTAGACTCACTGGAGACGGCCCATATGGTGCCCGAGGCAGCAATACCCCCTTGGAGACAAGTCGGCTGGAGGACGATGTATTGAATCTCGACGCAATTTGAGTGTTCCATCGAAATTACGAGACCCTGAATGTTACAATTAACTATCAGTTTTTCGTCGGATTCGAAAATCTAGACTCACTGTAGACGGACCGTAAGGTGCCCGAGGCAGCTATATCCCCTTGGAGACCAGTCCGCTGGAGGACGATGTATTGAATCTCGACGGAATTTGAGTGTTCCATCGTCATTAGGAGGCCCTGAACGTTACAATTAACTATCTGTTTTGCGTCGGATTCGAAAATCAAGACTCACAGAAGAAAGACTATCAAGTGCCCGAGGCAGAAATAGACACTTGGAGACCAGTCCGCTGGAGGACGATGTGTTGAATCGCGACGCATTTTGAGTGCTCCATCGTCATTAGGATGCGCCGAATGTTTCAATTAACTATGTTTCACGTCAGATTCGAAAATCTAGACTCACAGGAGACGGACCATATGGTGCCCGAGGCAGGAATATCCCCTTGGAGAAAAGTCAGCTGGAGGACGATGTATTGAAACTCGACGCAACTTGAGTGTTCGATCGTCATTAGGATGCGCTGAGCGTTACAATTAACTATCAGTTTTGCGTCGGACTCGAAAATCTAGACTCACAGGAGAACGATCATAAGGTGCCCCAGGCAGCAATAGACCCTTGGAGACATTCGGCTGGAGGACGATGTATTGGATCGCGACGCAATTTGAGTGCTCCATCGTAATCAGAAGGCCCTGAATGTTACAATTAACTATCATTTTTGCGTCGGAATCGAAAATCTAGACTCACAGGAGACGAACCATATGGTGCCCGAGGCAGCAATATCCCCTTGTAGTCAAGTCGGCTGGAGGCCGATGTATTGAATCTCGACTCAATTTCAGTGCTCCATCGTCATTAGGAGGCCCTGAACGTTACAATTAACTATCAGTTTGGCGTCGGACTCGAAAATGTAGAATCACCGGAGACGGACCATGTGCCCGAGGCAGCGATATCCCCTTGGAGACAAGTCGGCTGGAGGACGATGTATTGAATCTCAACACAATTTGAGTATTCCATCGTCATTAGGATGCCGTAAACGTTACAATTAACTATCAGTTATGCGTCGGATTCGAAAATCTAGACTCACAGGAGAACGACCATAAGGTGTCCTAGGCAGCAATAGACCCTTGGAGACAACTCGGCTGGAGGACGATGTATTGAATCTCGACGCAATTTGAGTGCTCCATCGTCATTAGGAGCGCTGAAAGTTTCAATTAACTATCAGTTATGCGTCGGTTTCGAAAACCTAGACTCACAGGAGCACGACCATAAGGTGCCCGAGGCAGCAATAGACCCTTGGAGACAAGTCGGCTGGAGGCCGAGGTATTGAATCTCGATGCAATTTGAGTGTTCCATCGTCATTAGGAGGCCCTGAACGTTACAATGAACTATCATTTTAGCGTCGGATTCAAAAATCTAGACTAACAGGAGACGGACCACATGGAGCCCGAGGCAGCAATATCCCCTTGTAGACAACTCGGCTGGAGGACGATGTATTGACTCTCGACGCAATTTGAGTGTTTCATCGTCATTAGGAGGCGCTGAACGTTACAATTACCAATTTTCGTCGGATTCGAAAATATACTCTCAGGAGAAGGATCATATGGTGCCCGAGGCAGCAATATCCCCTTGTAGACAACTCGGCTGGAGGACGATGTATTGACTCTCGACGCAATTTGAGTGTTTCATCGTCATTAGGAGGCGCTGAAAGTTACAATTACCAATTTTCGACGGATTCGAAAATATACTCTCAGGAGAAGGATCATATGGTGCCCGAGGCAGCAATATCCCCTTGTAGACAACTCGGCTGGTGGACGATGTATTGACTCTCGACGCAATTTGAGTGTTTCATCGTCATTAGGAGGCGCTGAACGTTACAATTACCAATTTTCGTCGGATTCGAAAATATACTCTCAGGAGAAGGATCATATCGTGCCCGAGGCAGCAATGTCCCCTTGGAGACAAGTCGGCTGGAGGCCGATGTATTGAATCTCGACGCAATTTGAGTGTTCCTTCGTCATTAGGAGGCCCTGAACGTTACAATTAACTATCAGTTTTGCGTCGGATTCTGAAATCTAGTCTCACACCACAACGACCATAAGGTGCCCGAGGCAGCAATATCCCCATGGAGACAAGTCGACTGGAGGACTGTATCTCGACGCAATTTGAGTATTCCATCGTCATTAAGAGGCCCTGAACGTTACAATTAAGTATCAGTTTTGCGTCGGATTCTAAAATCTAGACCCACAGGAGAACGATCATAAGGTGCCCGGGGCAGCAATAGACCCTTGGAGACAAGTCGGCTGGAGGACGATGTATTGAATCTCGACGCAATTTGAGTGTTCCTACGTCATTAGGAGGTCCTGAACGTTACAATTAACAATCAGTTTTGCGTCGGATTCGAAAATCTAGACTCACTGGAGAACGACCATAAGGTGCCCGAGGCAGCAATAGACCCTTGGAGACAATTCGGCTGAAGGACGATGTATTGAATCTCGACGCAATTTGAGTGTTCCATCGCCATTAGGAGGCCCTGAACGTCACAATTAACTATCAGTTTCGCGTCGGATTAAAAAATCTAGACACACAGGAGACGGACCAATTGGAGCCGAGGCAGCAATATCCCCTTGAAGACAAATCGGCTGGAGGACGATGTATATAATCTCGACGCAATTTGAGTGTTCCATCATCATTAGGGTGCGCTGATCGTTACATCTCACTATCATTTTTGCGTTGGAATCGAAAATCTAGAGTCACAGGAGACGGACCATATGGTGCCCGAGGCAGCAATATCCCCGTGGAGGCACGTCGGCTGGAGGACGATGTATTGAACGTCGACGCAATGTAAGTGTTCCATCGCCATTAGGAGGCCCTGAACGTTACAATTAACTATCAGTTTCGCATCGGAATCGAAAATCTAGACTCACAGGAGACTGCCCGAGGCAGTAATGTCACCTTGGAGACAAGTCGACTGGCGGCCGATGTATTGAATCTCGACGCAATTTGAGTGTTCCATCGTCATTAGGAGGCACTGAACGTTACAATTAAGTATCAGTTTTGCGTCGGATTCTAAAATCTAGACTCACAGGAGAACGATTATAAGGTGCCCGTGGCAGCAATTGACACTTGGGGACAAGTCGGCTGAATGACGATGTAATGAATCTCGACGCAATTTGAGTGTTCTATCGTCATTGTGAGGCACTGAACGTTACAATTAACTATCAGTTTTTCGTCGGATTCTAAAATCTACACTCACAGGAGAACGACCATAAGGTGCCCGATGCAGCAATAGACCTTTTGAGACAAGTCGGCTGAAGGACGATGTATTGAATCTCGACGCAATTTGGGTATTCCATCGTCATTAGGAGGCCCTGAACGTTACAATTAACTATCAGTTTTGCGTCGGGTTCGAAAATCTAGACTCACAGGAGAACGATCAATAGGTGCCCGTGGCAGCAATAGACCCTTGGAGACGAGTAGGCTGGAGGACGATGTATATGATCGCGACGCATTTTGAGTGTTCCATCGGCATTAGGAGGCCCTGAATGTTACAATTAACTATCTGTTTTGCGTCGGATTCGAAAATCTACACTCACTGGTGACGGACAATAAGGTGCCCGAGGCAGCAATATCCCCTTGGAGACCAGTCCGCTGGAGGACGATGTATTGAATCTCGACGCAATTTGAGTGTTCCGTCGTCATTAGGAGGCCCTGAACGTTACAATTAACTATCAGTTTTGCTTCGGATCTGAAAATCTAGATTCACAAGAGAACGACCAAAAGGTGCCCGAGGCAGCAATAGACCCTTGGAAATAAGTCGGCTGAAGGACGATGTATAGAATCTCGACGCAATTTGAGTGTTCCATCGTCATTCGGAGGCCCAGAACGTTACAATTAACTATCAGTTTCACGACGGATTCGAAAATCTAGACTCACAGGAGACGGACCATATGGTGCCCGAGGCAGCAATATCCCCTTGGAGACAAGTCGGCTGGAGGACGATGTATTGAATCTCGACGCAATTTGAGTGTGCCATCATTATTAGGAGGCGCTGATCGTTACATGTCACTATCATTTATGCGTCGGAATCGTAAATCTAGACTCACAGGAGACGGACCATATGGTGCCCGAGGCAGCAATATCCCCTTGGAGGCACGTCGGCTGGAGGATGATGTATTGAACCTCGACGCAATTTGAGTGTTCCATCGTCATTAGGCGGCCCTGAACGTTACAATTAACTATCAGTTTTGCGTCGGATTCGAATTCTAGACTCACAGGAGAACGACCACAAGGTGCCTGAGGGAGCAATATAGCCTTGGAGACAAGTCGGCTGGAGGCCGATGTATTGAATCTAGACGCAATTTGAGTGTTCCATCGTCATTAGGAGGCCCTGAAAGTTGCAATTAACTATCAGTCATGCGTCGGATTCGATAATCTGGACTCACAGGAGAACAACCATAAGGAGCCCGAGGCAGCAATAGACCCTTGGAGACAAGTCGGCTGGAGGACGATGTATTGAATCTTGACGCAATTTGAGTGTGCCATCATTATTAGGAGGCGCTGATCGTTACATCTCACTATCATTTATGCGTCGGAATCGAAAATCTAGACTCCTAGGAGACGGACCATATGGTGCCCGAGGCAGCAATATCCCCTTGGAGGCACGTCGGCTGAAGGACGAAGTATTGAATCTTGACGCAATTTGAGTGTTCCATCGTCATTAGGAGGACCTGAACATTACAATTAACTATCAGTTTCGCATCGGAATCGAAAATCTAGACTCACAGGAGACGGACCAGTAATGTCCCCTTGGAGACAAGTCGGCTGGAGGCCGATGTATTGAATCTCGACGCAATTTGAGTGTTCCATCGTCATTAGGAAGCCCTGAACGTTACAATTAACAGTCAGTTTCGCGTAGGATTCGAAAATCTATACTCACAGGAGAACGATCATAAGGTGCCCCAGGCAGCAATAGACCCTTGGCGACAAGTCGGCTGGAGGACGATATATTGAACCGCGACGCAATTTGAGTGTTCCATCGTAATTAGGATGCTCTGAATGTTACAATTAACTATCAGTTTTTCGTCGGATTCGAAAATCTAGACTCATTGGAGACGGACCTTAAGGTGCCCGATTCAGCAATATCCCCTTGGAGACCAGTCCGCTGGAGGACGATGTGTTGAATCGCGACGCAATTTGAGTGCTCCATCCTTCATTAGGAGGCCCTGAACGTTACAATTAACTATCAGTTTTGCGGCGGATTCTAGATGTGGAATCAAAGGAGACGGACCATGTGGTGCCCGAGGCAGCGATATCCCCTTGGAGACTAGTCGGCTGGAGGACGATGTATTGAATCTCGACGCAATCTGAGTGTTCCATCGCCAATATGAGGCCCTGAACGTTACATATAACTATCAGTTACGCGTCGGATTCGGAAATCTAGACTCACAGGAGAACGTCCATAAGGTGCTTGAGGCAGCAGTAGACTCTTGGAGACAGGTCGGCTGAAGGAAGATGTATTGAATATCGACGCAATTTGAGTGTTCCATCGTCATTAGGAGGCCCTAAACGTTACAATGAACTATCAGTTTTTGGTCGGATTCGAAAATCTAGGCTCATTGGAGACGGACCATAAGGTGCCCGAGGCAGCAATATCCCCTTGGAGACCAGTCCGCTGGAGGACGATATGTTGAATCGCGACGCAATTTGAGCGCTCCATCGTCATTAGGAGGCGCTGAACGTTACAATTAACTATCATTTTAGCGACGGATTCGAAAATCTATTCTCAGGAGAAGGATCATATGGTGCCCGAGACAGCAATATCCCCTTGGATACAAGTCGGCTGGAGGACGATTTATTGAATCTCGACGCAATTTGAGTGTTCCATCGTCATTAGGATGCCCTGAACGTTACAATAAACTATCAGTTATGCGTCGGATTCGAAAATATAGACTCACAGGAGAACGACCATAAGGTGCCAGAGGCAGCAATATATAAAGGCACATTTGCATGCCGAGCGTGAGTTTTAGCGGAAACGCGAATTACTAATTAAATAAATGATCAGTGACAAATAAATAAAGCCTATGGCACACAACTGCAGCGCTGTGTCGCTGATAAAACAAAAGCACAATTACGTTACTCTTATGTTTCATTAAGAAGGAGAGAGCTCTGGTTGATGTGGTGCGAGAAGCACGTATTTTATTTTATTGTCTGGCACACCGCCATATTTCATGTTATTGAAGAACACTGCGAGTTGCAACCACACTAGGCACTCGATTCTGTAAAGAATTTATATTTATAAAAGTAAGTAGGATTATGAACTGTAGGCTTATTCATTGAATATATCTGATTTAACTAACTGTGTAACTTTTTTATGTTTAGTAGACAATCACCTCTGTACGACGTATTGGCATGGCTGGCAAATTATTGTAATATTGAGATTTAGATTATGAGTCCGCACCTACCGCAGCAGTCTTTGGAAACGATTTAATTACGAAGTCCGGTTATTCAGTTTTATTTCACGGTCAACTACGAGTAACATTGCCTTTACGAAAAAGCCATTGTCAAGCGTCTGATAACGAATAATCAAACGTCCACGTTCCAGATAAGCAAACACAATTGCAATCACAATCACCATCATACAGATAGAATAATTAACACATTCAAAATAACATTTTTTTTAATTTATTTTATTTATTTTATATTGGCGACCGTGACAGGACTTGTTATTTTGTCATTTGTTACATTGTTCTCTTTGTTTGATGTAAAAAAATCAACTTTCTGGACCTGGACGTCAATGTATGAGAGACAACAAAATGTGAAGATATTTTCCAATTCTGAAATTTTGCGGGAAGACGCAATGAAACTTCCAGCAAAATAAGGTAAGACGCAGCATCTTTGCATTGGTAGGCTTGACCGGACGTATAATTCAGTGTATTAGCTTTTCAGTAAATTCTGTAGTGTTTCTTTTCTGCATAACAGTTTCAGTGATAAATTTCATTCTCAGTACTTTTCCCTAAACAATAATGTATGCAACAATACCAATACACGAGTGTACAATATGGCCGACTTCTGTACGATATCATGTAACATGGCCAGCAGCCATTACCAATAATCTCAAATTCAGTTTATATTTTTAAATTAACAGACAGCCATTGTTGCTACGAGCGATTCATGCTCAACTACATTTTATTTTAAAATCAGTGTCAAAAATTTTCTTGAAACATATATCACGTGTGGCATGGTAATAACTAGAAAATAATACGCAAAAATGGAACAGCAAGGACGTACTATTCAGACGCAATCCGACTCGGACGTGAGACAAGTGTTAGAAAATGACTTTACGACAGCAACCGGTAGTGACGATTCATCAAACATTGACGCAAGTGTTGACGAAAATTTTGACGATAGGCCGTCCACTACAAAAATTTCAAAAACTCAATCAGAGCCTATGTTAATGCATGACGTCACGTCTAATGACGCGGCGGGGGCAGAGACCTTGCAAACGGTAAACATTGCCGACATGTTACAAATGCTAATGAAACAAAACGCCGAAAACATGGCAACCTTAAAGGCACAATTAGAGACACAAAATGAACAGTTAAAACACAAAATGACGAAATCAAATCTGATCTCATAGCAATCAAGATAGGTAACGACACTTTGTGTAAACGTGTGGAACTTATAGACGCCACACTGACCAAACAGATGACCGAACTCAGTACTAAATTTTCCCAGCTCAATACGAGACAAGAAAAGACTACAACTGACATAGCACTTTTACAGACACAAGTAAAAAACCTTAATGTCACGTGTGAAGTTCTTACTGAACAAATTCAAACATATCCTTCAGTACATGACAATCTTGAAAAACGAATTACTGACGTACAGAATAAATTGGACAATGTTGAACAACACCTGACTGACATCTTACAATCTGATGCCACTGCTCATTTTCAAAATATTAATAAAGAATTTCATGATTGGGTTGAGAACAAAGACAAACATTTTGATAGATGCTTACGTGAAAATTTACCAACAATTGTGCACGACTCCGTAGCGCAATACATTATTAATAACAAACAGCTGATCAGTGACGCAGTACAATCCGTCACTGCACCCATGAGACAATTCACCGATCAACTACAGTCTGAATGTAACGAAAATATCAGTCAAAATGTACAGTTCAGAAACCAATATACATTCGAGTATGATACACACATTCCGCACACGACAAATACACAAGAACAAAACACACCACGACTACAACACATACCACGATGTGGAAACACAAACACAAGCTATTATCATGGTAAACCACAGCAACATTATCGTAATTACTCGCCAGCTGAACATACCATTAATTACAGTGGAATAAATCCATATCACAATGCGAAGGAAGATGAAAGCTTAATGAAACACAGGCAATTTCAGATTTTTATCCCAGAAAAACGAACCATTCATCCGGTGATTTTTCTTAAATCTTTTAGTAACGCATTTCCACGCACTTGGAGTGACCGGAAAAAGATTTCATATATTTTCGGTTACATCCAAGGCGAGGCAGCTGTCTGGGCATACAGTCAAGCTGACGTATGTACCACGTACAGTGAGTTTGAGCGTGCTTTTCTGAACAAATTCTGGTCGCAATCCGTCCAGGAGCGACTCAGAAGACAAATTTTAGAACCTGAAACTTTTAACACTAAAAATGGTAACTTACGCAGATATTTTGAAAAATACTTGAACATGGGACACTTTTTAGACGAACCAGTCGCAACGCGTGATATACTCCGAGCGTTGAAGGCCAAATTGCCTTTCAACATTAAGGAAAAACTTCTACATATCCCGGATGACGATTCAGATTATTTTTTAACAGCCTTAGATTCGGTTGACATGTTACTTGAAGATCAGCGCTTCGCGCGGCAAAACAGCAGCCACAATGTTTACACTAGTGGTACGCAAAACATGCAGGCTTGCCAACACAATTCTGGTGCGCCCACAGTTGGATACGCGGTACAACAAAAACAGCAAACTCACATGCCGTCTCAATACGGAAATCAAAATCAACACGCGTATTCCAATACAAACAATAGTTACAACAGTAATAACATTTCATGCGGCAATCCATACAAAAGGCACAGCGGTAATAACTACAACGGTAAAAACGGATACAAAGGTAATAACAAAAACACAAACAGAATTAGAAATAATAATAACTACGAGCCAAGACAGCATCAAGGTTGGACTCGTAACGATCAGTACTTTCATTCAAACTCTGCTTTACCACAGCAGCCACCAGGTCAAAATTGGAGCATACCTTACGACCGACAGGTAAGTTATAATGCGCAACAGCAACAACAACCGCAAAAGTTTGGAGATCATAATAGGCAATATCCGAATGTGAATATAATAGAAATGACACCTGATGCACAACCTCAATCTGTGTCAGTACCTAGTACAAATGCTAATCCAACAAACTAGAAACAGTCACTACTTTGCCCCAGGTCGTGGCTGAAGAATTCTTGGGGGGCGACTTCAATGTTAATCAGTTATTTGACACCACACTTGAACAACAGAATAATGATATGCCGAGTAATTCTAAACAAAAACTACCTGTTTTATTTATAAGATACAACCACAATAACAATATATCAGATGAACGTTTACAAGACAGTACACAATGTCGTTTAAACACAAATGAAATTGTTTTAGCATCTACTACTGGTGTAGTAGGTGGGATTCCAACTACTATTATCCTAGATACAGGTGCAGCTGTGAGCGTTTTGTCTTTTAATTTCTATAAAAAGATGTGTGAATTGGAACTTGTGCCTGAGTTTCCTGCCCAAAACTGTAAAATAACTACTGTACTAGGTAATAAGTCATGTAGGGTTACGAAGCAAGTTTTTGTAAACGTTAAAATAGGTAATGGAACCGTACAATGGCCATTCCTGGTTGTACAAAACCTTGTGACAAATTGCATATTAGGAATAGATATTATGAGCGAGAAGGACTGCATTATAGACTTCTCCAAAGGTAAATGTATTTTAAATGATAAAGGCAGTGTAGTTATTATTGATTTGGACAGGAGAACTCTAAAGCATGACAAACACTGTACAGGGTACAAGGTTCAGTTAGTACTTGACAATGACATTCAAGACATGCAAACACACTCATCTGACACAGAGCTAATGGACTTGAAAACATTGCTTGATCATAAGATAAGTGAAGCTACAGCTCTCAGTGTACATGAACGTATAAAACTACAGGAAGTGTTATCCAAATATTTACAAGTTTTTACCAAACGATTAGGTGTTATCAACACGTATGTGTACAAGATTGAAGTTAAGCCTCACAAGATCTTCTACCATAAGACATATAACGTACCGTTATCTCAACGACCTGCTGTGTGGCAAGAATTAAAACAAATGTTAGACTGGAAGGTCATTGAACCATCCACCTCACCTACGCACGTGGGAAAACCTAAAGCAATTCTATCAGATAATGCAGCATACTACTCTGGGTACAAATGGAGAAATTTCTTGAAGGATAATAACATCAAAAGTATATTTATTTCGAGGTTTAGTCCACAATGTAACGCGACTGAGAGACTTTTCCGAGAATTAAATCGATTCATGAGGACCTATATTTCATCAAAACATACTAATTGGGTGTCCTACCTAAGTCTTTTCGAAGACGTACACAATAACTTAAATATTTACGATACGAATTACACACCTAACGAGATCATGTTCAATTGTAAACAGAACGATCAGTGGATAGAACCATTAGCTAAGTTTGTCAGACAAGGAAATCACACCTGCACAGAAAATAAAAGAAGTATTGACTACATTGACACATCACGCACAAATACGAAACAAGCATCACAGAAACATAATAAAAAGAAAACAAAAATTCGAGGTAGGAATGCTTGTACTACTTCGTACTCATCATAAATCTGTAGCACTCAAACGACGCAACGCTAAGTGGCGTCTGCTATATGAAGGACCTTATATAATTGTTAACATACCCCATCCTGGTGCGTATCTGTTACAACATCCTAGAACTAACAAAATTATTGGGCTATACGCACACCGAGATCTTAGAGCATTTCATGCTGAATAATGTCAAAGTCATACCCATCAAAATATTACTAAGCAACTCGAAAAACTCTGTTGTTACAACACAGATAATAAGTAGTATAGAAATTTTCATTTCAGCGGTTCCAGTGACGCAGTTGAAGACAGAAGAACTCTTCTTTCAGCGCGCGCCTCCACCTGAAAGACGGAATATTAATGTAAAATTTATGATTACGTAGCAGTGGATGACATATTAATTTTTCACGGAACATTTGTTACTGAAGGTACCACTGATTTGGTGTGACACCTGACGAACTGACAGACGTCATCTGTGAAGCGATCTTTTACTTTGAGAAATAGATTAGACGCACATCTCTCAACACGAAAAGCATCTATCAGTAGTCAAGGCCACACAGACACTCTACACACACGCACAAAACGCGAGGAATTGAACGTTTTCTCTCTCTTACTATTTTGAATATTTATTGAGTAGTGAAAACGCCTGGTCTTGCCTACTGATGTAATGAATGTTGTGTCTAACCTATCTTAATTTCAGATGACATCACAAAAAACATCGATAATATCCCAGCAAAACCGCTAAAGAGGATGTAAATATCTGCAATTCATGTAATCAAATGTGACACAATGTAATAACCTATAGCGATGTAATGATGATGTAAACATGTTTATGTGCAACTATATTATGTTTATGCTAAGAAAATATGTGACGTGTGTATGTATAATTACTTATTTTTTTTAACTGATGTATAGTGTAACTGTTACTATGTAAAAATTTGAACAAAACGAGTGCCAAAAAGACATTGCATAGTGAACCACTGTTCACGGGCATCAACGAAAATTACTAACTCTGCAACTACGCGGAAACCTATGTGAAAGAAACTGTTAATGCCATTCATTATGCAGCGTATCTATGTGAACGCGATGAACGATTTCCTTGATTAATAACTACGAACATTTAGGTGAGCTATATTCAGCAAAAAACTGAAAATGTGAAGTGCATAATTCGTGCATCGTCTAGTGATATTACTACAGTACCCAACTTCAAGATGTTAACTGGATTAAATGGACACAAAGTGCCTGTCCAGAAAACAACACGACGGGTGGAAGAATTTTGGTTGGAACTTCAGGGAATGAAATGTTCTCGAAATGTGACGGACACTCTTACCTGGACTGTCCAAGGATCGACGCCAGCTATGTGCCGTCCGAGGTTCTGCAACCAAGCTTCCACGGAATGTAAAAAACGAACTGCACGTGGACCAATTACTCGACGGGTCACGTCTGATCTGTAATAAGCAATGCTTTTAGTCACAACGAACTGCATCACTACGACTATAATGGAAATGAGAAATGGACACGCTTATGTATTAATCACGTTGTTATACAATGATGTTACTGTGATCAAAAAACTTTACCATGACGATACTAACCTATAAAAAATTATTGTGCAGCGGATGGATATGAACTGTAATAACGACACGATGTGTAAAGGTCAACGCACCTGAAAAATACGGACATTTTTCTTTGAAGTATTTCAAAACAATACTATGTAACTAAGAACATTCAACAATCTAAGTTGTATTGTGTTATAACAAATATTGTAAATTTAAACTAAGTTACCTGTCATAGAATGTAGTCTTCATACGTAATCTTGGTTGAATATTTTCTTTGTGCAACGACTGAAAAACGCGCGCACACGAACAATATGAGCTGCAATACTGTGCCGCGTGATCTAACTGTACGATATAACGGCAGTGCTGCAGTTACACAGACGCTTCTGCGCATGCGCGCACTCTATCTGCCAACATTAGAACTTTTACGGCGCACCTGCGTCATTCAAATTTTGTATATAATGTGTATAATGTGTAATGTAAGTCATGTAAATAGCTGTAGATAACTTAGATTTTCTTGTGCCTTTAGGTGAATTGCTCGCCTGCAGGTTTGTCCTTTCGCCTCGCAATTCAGGGGGCAATATAAAGGCACATTTGCATGCCGAGCGTGAGTTTCCGCGGAAACGCGAATTACTAATTAAATAAATGATCAGTGACAAATAAATAAAGCCTATGGCACACAACTGCAGCGCTGTGTCGCTGATAAAACAAAAGCACAATTACGTTACTCTTATGTTTGATTAAGAAGGAGAGAGCTCTGGTTGAAGTGGTGCGAGAAGCACGTATTTTATTTTATTGTCTGGCACACCGCCATATTTCATGTTATTGAAGAACACTGCGAGTTGCAACCACACTACGCACTCGATTCGGTAAAGAATTTATATTTATAAAAGTAAGTAGGATTATGAACTGTAGGCTTATTCATTGAATATATCTGATTTAACTAACTGTGTAACTTTTTTATGTTTAGTAGACAATCACCTCTGTACGACGTATTGGCATGGCTGGCAAATTATTGTAATATTGAGATTTAGATTATGAGTCCGCACCTACCGCAGCAGTCTTTGGAAACGATTTAATTACGAAGTCCGATTATTCAGTTTTATTTCACGGTCAACTACGAGTAACATTGCCTTTACGAAAAAGCCATTGTCAAGCGTCTGATAACGAATAATCAAACGTCCACGTTCCAGATAAGCAAACACAATTGCAATCACAATCACCATCATACAGATAGAATAATTAACACATTCAAAATAACATTTTTTTTTAATTTATTTTATTTATTTTATAAATAGACCCTTGGAGACAAGTCGGCTGGAGGCCGATGTATTTAATCTCGACGCAATTTGAGTGTTCCATCGTCATTAGAAGGCCCTGAACGTTACAATTAACTATCATTTTAGCGTCGGATTCGAAAATCTACTCTCAGGAGAAGGATCATATGGTGCCCGAGGCAGTAATAGACCCTTGGACACAAGTCGGCTGAAGAACGATGTATTGAATCTCGAAGCAATTTGAGTGTATAATCGTCATTAGGAGGCCCTGAACTTCACAATTAACTATCAGTTTCGCGTCGGATTCAAAAATCTAGACTCACAGGAGACCCACCATATGGCGCCCGAGGCAGCAAAATCACCTTGGAGACAAGACGGCTGGAGGCCGATGTATTGAATCTCGACGCAATTTGTGTGTTCCATCGTCATTAGGAGTCCCTGAACATTACAATTAATTATCAGTTTTGCGTCGGATTCTAAAATCTAGACTCACAGGGAAACGACCATAAGGTGCCCGAATCAGCAATAGACCCTTGAAGACAAATCGTCTGAATGACGATGTATTGAATTCCGGCGCAATTTGAGTGTTCCATCGTCATTAGGAAGCCCTTAACGTTACAATTAACAATCAGTTTCGCGTCGGATTCGAAAATCTAGACTCACAGGAGAACGACAATAAGGTGCCCGAGGCAGCAATATACCCATGGAGACAAGTCGGCTGGAGGCCGATGTATTGAATCTCGACGCAATTTGAGTGTTCCAACGTCATTAGGAGGCCCTGAACAATACAATTAACAATCAGTTTTGCGTCGGATTCGAAAATCTAGACACACAGGAGAACGACCATAAGGTGCCCGAGGCAGCAATAGACCCTTGGAGACAAGTCGGCTGAAGGACGATGTATTGAATCTCGACGCAATTTGAGTGTTCCATCGTCATTAGGAGGCCCTGAACGTCAATTTAACTATCAGTTTGGCGTCGGATTCAAAAATCTAGACTCACAGGAGACGGACCAACTGGAGCCCGAGGCAGCAATATCCCCTTGGAGACAAATCGGCTGGAGGACGATGTATTGAATCTCGACGCAATTTGAGTGTGCCATCATTATTAGGAGGCGCTGATCGTTACATGTCACTATCATTTATGCGTCGGAATCGTAAATCTAGACTCACAGGAGACGGACCATATGGTGCCCGAGGCAGCAATATCCCCTTGGAGGCACGTCGGCTGGAGGATGATGTATTGAACCTCGACGCAATTTGAGTGTTCCATCGTCATTAGGCGGCCCTGAACGTTACAATTAACTATCAGTTTTGCGTCGGATTCGAATTCTAGACTCACAGGAGAACGACCACAAGGTGCCTGAGGGAGCAATATAGCCTTGGAGACAAGTCGGCTGGAGGCCGATGTATTGAATCTAGACGCAATTTGAGTGTTCCATCGTCATTAGGAGGCCCTGAAAGTTGCAATTAACTATCAGTCATGCGTCGGATTCGATAATCTGGACTCACAGGAGAACAACCATAAGGTGCCCGAGGCAGCAATAGACCCTTGGAGACAAGTCGGCTGGAGGACGATGTATTGAATCTCGACGCAATTTGAGTGTGCCATCATTATTAGGAGGCGCTGATCGTTACATCTCACTATCATTTATGCGTCGGAATCGAAAATCTAGACTCCTAGGAGACGGACCATATGGTGCCCGAGGCAGCAATATCCCCTTGGAGGCACGTCGGCTGAAGGACGAAGTATTGAATCTTGACGCAATTTGAGTGTTCCATCGTCATTAGGAGGACCTGAACATTACAATTAACTATCAGTTTCGCATCGGAATCGAAAATCTAGACTCACAGGAGACGGACCAGTAATGTCCCCTTGGAGACAAGTCGGCTGGAGGCCGATGTATTGAATCTCGGCGCAATTTGAGTGTTCCATCGTCATTAGGAAGCCCTGAACGTTACAATTAACAGTCAGTTTCGCGTAGGATTCGAAAATCTAGACTCACAGGAGAACGATCATAAGGTGCCCCAGGCAGCAATAGACCCTTGGCGACAAGTCGGCTGGAGGACGATATATTGAACCGCGACGCAATTTGAGTGTTCCATCGTAATTAGGATGCTCTGAATGTTACAATTAACTATCAGTTTTTCGTCGGATTCGAAAATCTAGACTCATTGGAGACGGACCTTAAGGTGCCCGATTCAGCAATATCCCCTTGGAGACCAGTCCGCTGGAGGACGATGTGTTGAATCGCGACGCAATTTGAGTGCTCCATCCTCATTAGGAGGCCCTGAACGTTACAATTAACTATCAGTTTTGCGGCGGATTCTAGATGTGGAATCAAAGGAGACGGACCATGTGGTGCCCGAGGCAGCGATATACCCTTGAAGACTAGTCGGCTGGAGGACGATGTATTGAATCTCGACGCAATCTGAGTGTTCCATCGCCAATATGAGGCCCTGAACGTTACATATAACTATCAGTTACGCGTCGGATTCGGAAATCTAGACTCACAGGAGAACGTCCATAAGGTGCTTGAGGCAGCAGTAGACTCTTGGAGACAGGTCGGCTGAAGGAAGATGTATTGAATATCGACGCAATTTGAGTGTTCCATCGTCATTAGGAGGCCCTAAACGTTACAATGAACTATCAGTTTTTGGTCGGATTCGAAAATCTAGGCTCATTGTAGACGGACCATAAGGTGCCCGAGGCAGCAATATCCCCTTGGAGACCAGTCCGCTGGAGGACGATATGTTGAATCGCGACGCAATTTGAGCGCTCCATCGTCATTAGGAGGCGCTGAACGTTACAATTAACTATCATTTTAGCGACGGATTCGAAAATCTATTCTCAGGAGAAGGATCATATGGTGCCCGAGACAGCAATATCCCCTTGGATACAAGTCGGCTGGAGGACGATTTATTGAATCTCGTCGCAATTTGAGTGTTCCATCGTCATTAGGATGCCCTGAACGTTACAATAAACTATCAGTTATGCGTCGGATTCGAAAATATAGACTCACAGGAGAACGACCATAAGGTGCCAGAGGCAGCAATATATAAAGGCACATTTGCATGCCGAGCGTGAGTTTCCGCGGAAACGCGAATTACTAATTAAATAAATGATCAGTGACAAATAAATAAAGCCTATGGCACACAACTGCAGCGCTGTGTCGCTGATAAAACAAAAGCACAATTACGTTACTCTTATGTTTCATTAAGAAGGAGAGAGCTCTGGTTGAAGTGGTGCGAGAAGCACGTATTTTATTTTATTGTCTGGCACACCGCCATATTTCATGTTATTGAAGAACACTGCGAGTTGCAACCACACTACGCACTCGATTCTGTAAAGAATTTATATTTATAAAAGTAAGTAGGATTATGAACTGTAGGCTTATTCATTGAATATATCTGATTTAACTAACTGTGTAACTTTTTTATGTTTAGTAGACAATCACCTCTGTACGACGTATTGGCATGGCTGGCAAATTATTGTAATATTGAGATTTAGATTATGAGTCCGCACCTACCGCAGCAGTCTTTGGAAACGATTTAATTACGAAGTCCGGTTATTCAGTTTTATTTCACGGTCAACTACGAGTAACATTGCCTTTACGAAAAAGCCATTGTCAAGCGTCTGATAACGAATAATCAAACGTCCACGTTCCAGATAAGCAAACACAATTGCAATCACAATCACCATCATACAGATAGAATAATTAACACATTCAAAATAACATTTTTTTAATTTATTTTATTTATTTTATATTGGCGACCGTGACAGGACTTGTTATTTTGTCATTTGTTACATTGTTCTCTTTGTTTGATGTAAAAAAATCAACTTTCTGGACCTGGACGTCAATGTATGAGAGACAACAAAATGTGAAGATATTTTCCAATTCTGAAATTTTGCGGGAAGACGCAATGAAACTTCCAGCAAAATAAGGTAAGACGCAGCATCTTTGCATTGGTAGGCTTGACCGGACGTATAATTCAGTGTATTAGCTTTTCAGTAAATTCTGTAGTGTTTCTTTTCTGCATAACAGTTTCAGTGATAAATTTCATTCTCAGTACTTTTCCCTAAACAATAATGTATGCAACAATACCAATACACGAGTGTACAATATGGCCGACTTCTGTACGATATCATGTAACATGGCCAGCAGCCATTACCAATAATCTCAAATTCAGTTTATATTTTTAAATTAACAGACAGCCATTGTTGCTACGAGCGATTCATGCTCAACTACATTTTATTTTAAAATCAGTGTCAAAAATTTTCTTGAAACATATATCACGTGTGGCATGGTAATAACTAGAAAATAATACGCAAAAATGGAACAGCAAGGACGTACTATTCAGACGCAATCCGACTCGGACGTGAGACAAGTGTTAGAAAATGACTTTACGACAGCAACCGGTAGTGACGATTCATCAAACATTGACGCAAGTGTTGACGAAAATTTTGACGATAGGCCGTCCACTACAAAAATTTCAAAAACTCAATCAGAGCCTATGTTAATGCATGACGTCACGTCTAATGACGCGGCGGGGGCAGAGACCTTGCAAACGGTAAACATTGCCGACATGTTACAAATGCTAATGAAACAAAACGCCGAAAACATGGCAACCTTAAAGGCACAATTAGAGACACAAAATGAACAGTTAAAACACAAAATGACGAAATCAAATCTGATCTCATAGCAATCAAGATAGGTAACGACACTTTGTGTAAACGTGTGGAACTTATAGACGCCACACTGACCAAACAGATGACCGAACTCAGTACTAAATTTTCCCAGCTCAATACGAGACAAGAAAAGACTACAACTGACATAGCACTTTTACAGACACAAGTAAAAAACCTTAATGTCACGTGTGAAGTTCTTACTGAACAAATTCAAACATATCCTTCAGTACATGACAATCTTGAAAAACGAATTACTGACGTACAGAATAAATTGGACAATGTTGAACAACACCTGACTGACATCTTACAATCTGATGCCACTGCTCATTTTCAAAATATTAATAAAGAATTTCATGATTGGGTTGAGAACAAAGACAAACATTTTGATAGATGCTTACGTGAAAATTTACCAACAATTGTGCACGACTCCGTAGCGCAATACATTATTAATAACAAACAGCTGATCAGTGACGCAGTACAATCCGTCACTGCACCCATGAGACAATTCACCGATCAACTACAGTCTGAATGTAACGAAAATATCAGTCAAAATGTACAGTTCAGAAACCAATATACATTCGAGTATGATACACACATTCCGCACACGACAAATACACAAGAACAAAACACACCACGACTACAACACATACCACGATGTGGAAACACAAACACAAGCTATTATCATGGTAAACCACAGCAACATTATCGTAATTACTCGCCAGCTGAACATACCATTAATTACAGTGGAATAAATCCATATCACAATGCGAAGGAAGATGAAAGCTTAATGAAACACAGGCAATTTCAGATTTTTATCCCAGAAAAACGAACCATTCATCCGGTGATTTTTCTTAAATCTTTTAGTAACGCATTTCCACGCACTTGGAGTGACCGGAAAAAGATTTCATATATTTTCGGTTACATCCAAGGCGAGGCAGCTGTCTGGGCATACAGTCAAGCTGACGTATGTACCACGTACAGTGAGTTTGAGCGTGCTTTTCTGAACAAATTCTGGTCGCAATCCGTCCAGGAGCGACTCAGAAGACAAATTTTAGAACCTGAAACTTTTAACACTAAAAATGGTAACTTACGCAGATATTTTGAAAAATACTTGAACATGGGACACTTTTTAGACGAACCAGTCGCAACGCGTGATATACTCCGAGCGTTGAAGGCCAAATTGCCTTTCAACATTAAGGAAAAACTTCTACATATCCCGGATGACGATTCAGATTATTTTTTAACAGCCTTAGATTCGGTTGACATGTTACTTGAAGATCAGCGCTTCGCGCGGCAAAACAGCAGCCACAATGTTTACACTAGTGGTACGCAAAACATGCAGGCTTGCCAACACAATTCTGGTGCGCCCACAGTTGGATACGCGGTACAACAAAAACAGCAAACTCACATGCCGTCTCAATACGGAAATCAAAATCAACACGCGTATTCCAATACAAACAATAGTTACAACAGTAATAACATTTCATGCGGCAATCCATACAAAAGGCACAGCGGTAATAACTACAACGGTAAAAACGGATACAAAGGTAATAACAAAAACACAAACAGAATTAGAAATAATAATAACTACGAGCCAAGACAGCATCAAGGTTGGACTCGTAACGATCAGTACTTTCATTCAAACTCTGCTTTACCACAGCAGCCACCAGGTCAAAATTGGAGCATACCTTACGACCGACAGGTAAGTTATAATGCGCAACAGCAACAACAACCGCAAAAGTTTGGAGATCATAATAGGCAATATCCGAATGTGAATATAATAGAAATGACACCTGATGCACAACCTCAATCTGTGTCAGTACCTAGTACAAATGCTAATCCAACAAACTAGAAACAGTCACTACTTTGCCCCAGGTCGTGGCTGAAGAATTCTTGGGGGGCGACTTCAATGTTAATCAGTTATTTGACACCACACTTGAACAACAGAATAATGATATGCCGAGTAATTCTAAACAAAAACTACCTGTTTTATTTATAAGATACAACCACAATAACAATATATCAGATGAACGTTTACAAGACAGTACACAATGTCGTTTAAACACAAATGAAATTGTTTTAGCATCTACTACTGGTGTAGTAGGTGGGATTCCAACTACTATTATCCTAGATACAGGTGCAGCTGTGAGCGTTTTGTCTTTTAATTTCTATAAAAAGATGTGTGAATTGGAACTTGTGCCTGAGTTTCCTGCCCAAAACTGTAAAATAACTACTGCACTAGGTAATAAGTCATGTAGGGTTACGAAGCAAGTTTTTGTAAACGTTAAAATAGGTAATGGAACCGTACAATGGCCATTCCTGGTTGTACAAAACCTTGTGACAAATTGCATATTAGGAATAGATATTATGAGCGAGAAGGACTGCATTATAGACTTCTCCAAAGGTAAATGTATTTTAAATGATAAAGGCAGTGTAGTTATTATTGATTTGGACAGGAGAACTCTAAAGCATGACAAACACTGTACAGGGTACAAGGTTCAGTTAGTACTTGACAATGACATTCAAGACATGCAAACACACTCATCTGACACAGAGCTAATGGACTTGAAAACATTGCTTGATCATAAGATAAGTGAAGCTACAGCTCTCAGTGTACATGAACGTATAAAACTACAGGAAGTGTTATCCAAATATTTACAAGTTTTTACCAAACGATTAGGTGTTATCAACACGTATGTGTACAAGATTGAAGTTAAGCCTCACAAGATCTTCTACCATAAGACATATAACGTACCGTTATCTCAACGACCTGCTGTGTGGCAAGAATTAAAACAAATGTTAGACTGGAAGGTCATTGAACCATCCACCTCACCTACGCACGTGGGAAAACCTAAAGCAATTCTATCAGATAATGCAGCATACTACTCTGGGTACAAATGGAGAAATTTCTTGAAGGATAATAACATCAAAAGTATATTTATTTCGAGGTTTAGTCCACAATGTAACGCGACTGAGAGACTTTTCCGAGAATTAAATCGATTCATGAGGACCTATATTTCATCAAAACATACTAATTGGGTGTCCTACCTAAGTCTTTTCGAAGACGTACACAATAACTTAAATATTTACGATACGAATTACACACCTAACGAGATCATGTTCAATTGTAAACAGAACGATCAGTGGATAGAACCATTAGCTAAGTTTGTCAGACAAGGAAATCACACCTGCACAGAAAATAAAAGAAGTATTGACTACATTGACACATCACGCACAAATACGAAACAAGCATCACAGAAACATAATAAAAAGAAAACAAAAATTCGAGGTAGGAATGCTTGTACTACTTCGTACTCATCATAAATCTGTAGCACTCAAACGACGCAACGCTAAGTGGCGTCTGCTATATGAAGGACCTTATATAATTGTTAACATACCCCATCCTGGTGCGTATCTGTTACAACATCCTAGAACTAACAAAATTATTGGGCTATACGCACACCGAGATCTTAGAGCATTTCATGCTGAATAATGTCAAAGTCATACCCATCAAAATATTACTAAGCAACTCGAAAAACTCTGTTGTTACAACACAGATAATAAGTAGTATAGAAATTTTCATTTCAGCGGTTCCAGTGACGCAGTTGAAGACAGAAGAACTCTTCTTTCAGCGCGCGCCTCCACCTGAAAGACGGAATATTAATGTAAAATTTATGATTACGTAGCAGTGGATGACATATTAATTTTTCACGGAACATTTGTTACTGAAGGTACCACTGATTTGGTGTGACACCTGACGAACTGACAGACGTCATCTGTGAAGCGATCTTTTACTTTGAGAAATAGATTAGACGCACATCTCTCAACACGAAAAGCATCTATCAGTAGTCAAGGCCACACAGACACTCTACACACACGCACAAAACGCGAGGAATTGAACGTTTTCTCTCTCTTACTATTTTGAATATTTATTGAGTAGTGAAAACGCCTGGTCTTGCCTACTGATGTAATGAATGTTGTGTCTAACCTATCTTAATTTCAGATGACATCACAAAAAACATCGATAATATCCCAGCAAAACCGCTAAAGAGGATGTAAATATCTGCAATTCATGTAATCAAATGTGACACAATGTAATAACCTATAGCGATGTAATGATGATGTAAACATGTTTATGTGCAACTATATTATGTTTATGCTAAGAAAATATGTGACGTGTGTATGTATAATTACTTATTTTTTTTTAACTGATGTATAGTGTAACTGTTACTATGTAAAAATTTGAACAAAACGAGTGCCAAAAAGACATTGCATAGTGAACCACTGTTCACGGGCATCAACGAAAATTACTAACTCTGCAACTACGCGGAAACCTATGTGAAAGAAACTGTTAATGCCATTCATTATGCAGCGTATCTATGTGAACGCGATGAACGATTTCCTTGATTAATAACTACGAACATTTAGGTGAGCTATATTCAGCAAAAAACTGAAAATGTGAAGTGCATAATTCGTGCATCGTCTAGTGATATTACTACAGTACCCAACTTCAAGATGTTAACTGGATTAAATGGACACAAAGTGCCTGTCCAGAAAACAACACGACGGGTGGAAGAATTTTGGTTGGAACTTCAGGGAATGAAATGTTCTCGAAATGTGACGGACACTCTTACCTGGACTGTCCAAGGATCGACGCCAGCTATGTGCCGTCCTAGGTTCTGCAACCAAGCTTCCACGGAATGTAAAAAACGAACTGCACGTGGACCAATTACTCGACGGGTCACGTCTGATCTGTAATAAGCAATGCTTTTAGTCACAACGAACTGCATCACTACGACTATAATGGAAATTAGAAATGGACACGCTTATGTATTAATCACGTTGTTATACAATGATGTTACTGTGATCAAAAAACTTTACCATGACGATACTAACCTATAAAAAATTATTGTGCAGCGGATGGATATGAACTGTAATAACGACACGATGTGTAAAGGTCAACGCACCTGAAAAATACGGACATTTTTCTTTGAAGTATTTCAAAACAATACTATGTAACTAAGAACATTCAACAATCTAAGTTGTATTGTGTTATAACAAATATTGTAAATTTAAACTAAGTTACCTGTCATAGAATGTAGTCTTCATACGTAATCTTGGTTGAATATTTTCTTTGTGCAACGACTGTAAACGCGCGCACACGAACAATATGAGCTGCAATACTGTGCCGCGTGATCTAACTGTACGATATAACGGCAGTGCTGCAGTTACACAGACGCTTCTGCGCATGCGCGCACTCTATCTGCCAACATTAGAACTTTTACGGCGCACCCGCGTCATTCAAATTTTGTATATAATGTGTATAATGTGTAATGTAAGTCATGTAAATAGCTGTAGATAACTTAGATTTTCTTGTGCCTTTAGGTGAATTGCTCGCCTGCAGGTTTGTCCTTTCGCCTCGCAATTCAGGGGGCAATATAAAGGCACATTTGCATGCCGAGCGTGAGTTTCCGCGGAAACGCGAATTACTAATTAAATAAATGATCAGTGACAAATAAATAAAGCCTATGGCACACAACTGCAGCGCTGTGTCGCTGATAAAACAAAAGCACAATTACGTTACTCTTATGTTTGATTAAGAAGGAGAGAGCTCTGGTTGAAGTGGTGCGAGAAGCACGTATTTTATTTTATTGTCTGGCACACCGCCATATTTCATGTTATTGAAGAACACTGCGAGTTGCAACCACACTACGCACTCGATTCGGTAAAGAATTTATATTTATAAAAGTAAGTAGGATTATGAACTGTAGGCTTATTCATTGAATATATCTGATTTAACTAACTGTGTAACTTTTTTATGTTTAGTAGACAATCACCTCTGTACGACGTATTGGCATGGCTGGCAAATTATTGTAATATTGAGATTTAGATTATGAGTCCGCACCTACCGCAGCAGTCTTTGGAAACGATTTAATTACGAAGTCCGATTATTCAGTTTTATTTCACGGTCAACTACGAGTAACATTGCCTTTACGAAAAAGCCATTGTCAAGCGTCTGATAACGAATAATCAAACGTCCACGTTCCAGATAAGCAAACACAATTGCAATCACAATCACCATCATACAGATAGAATAATTAACACATTCAAAATAACATTTTTTTTTAATTTATTTTATTTATTTTATAAATAGACCCTTGGAGACAAGTCGGCTGGAGGCCGATGTATTTAATCTCGACGCAATTTGAGTGTTCCATCGTCATTAGAAGGCCCTGAACGTTACAATTAACTATCATTTTAGCGTCGGATTCGAAAATCTACTCTCAGGAGAAGGATCATATGGTGCCCGAGGCAGTAATAGACCCTTGGACACAAGTCGGCTGAAGAACGATGTATTGAATCTCGAAGCAATTTGAGTGTATAATCGTCATTAGGAGGCCCTGAACTTCACAATTAACTATCAGTTTCGCGTCGGATTCAAAAATCTAGACTCACAGGAGACCCACCATATGGCGCCCGAGGCAGCAAAATCACCTTGGAGACAAGACGGCTGGAGGCCGATGTATTGAATCTCGACGCAATTTGTGTGTTCCATCGTCATTAGGAGTCCCTGAACATTACAATTAATTATCAGTTTTGCGTCGGATTCTAAAATCTAGACTCACAGGGAAACGACCATAAGGTGCCCGAATCAGCAATAGACCCTTGAAGACAAATCGTCTGAATGACGATGTATTGAATTCCGGCGCAATTTGAGTGTTCCATCGTCATTAGGAAGCCCTTAACGTTACAATTAACAATCAGTTTCGCGTCGTATTCGAAAATCTAGACTCACAGGAGAACGACAATAAGGTGCCCGAGGCAGCAATATACCCATGGAGACAAGTCGGCTGGAGGCCGATGTATTGAATCTCGACGCAATTTGAGTGTTCCAACGTCATTAGGAGGCCCTGAACGTTACAATTAACAATCAGTTTTGCGTCGGATTCGAAAATCTAGACACACAGGAGAACGACCATCGAGGCAGCAATATCCCCTTGGAGACAAATCGGCTGGAGGACGATGTATTGAATCTCGACGCAATTTGAGTGTTCCATCATCATTAGAAGGCGCTGATCGTTACATCTCACTATCATTTTTGCGTCGGAATCAAAAATCTAGACTCACAGGAGACGCACCATATGGTGCCCAAGGCAGTAATGTCCCCTTGGAGACGAGTCGGGTGGAGGCCGATGTATGGAATCCCGATGCGATTAGAGTGTTCCATCGTCATTAGGAGGCCCTGAACGATACAATTAAGTATCAGTTTTGCGTCGGATTCAAATATCTAGACTCACAGGAGAACGACCATAACGTGCCCGAGGCAGCAATAGACTCTTGGAGACAAGTCGGCTGAATGACGATGTATTGAATCTCGACGCAATATGAGTGTTCCATCGTCATTAAGAAGCCGTGATCGTTACAATTACAATTAACTATCATTTTGGCGTTGGATTCGAAAATCTAGACTCAGTGGAGACGGACCATATGGTGCCCGAGTCAGCAATACCCCTTGGAGACAAGTCGGCTAGAGGACGATGTATTGAATCTCGACGCAATTAAAGTGTTCCATCGTCATTAGGAGGCCCTGAACGTTACAATTAAGTATCAGTTTCGAGTCGGATTCTAAAATCTAGACTCACAGGAGAACGACCATAAGGTGCCCGAGGCAGCAATATCCCCATGGAGACAAGTCGGCTGGAGGACGATGTATTGAATCTCGACGCAATTTGAGTGTTCCATCGCCATTAGGGGGCCCTGAACGTTACAATTAACTTTCAGTTATGAGTCTGATTCGAAAACCTAGACTCACAGGAGAACGATCATAAGGTGCCCCAGGCAGCAATAGACCCTTGGAGACAAATCGGCTGGAGGACGATGTATTGAATCTCGACGCAATTTGAGTGTTCCATCATCATTAGGAGGCGCTGAACGATACATCTCACTATCATTTTTGCGGCGGAATCGAAAACCTAGACTCACAGGAGACGGACCATATGGTGCCCGAGGCAGTAATGTCCCCTTGGAGACAAGTCGGCTGGCGGCCGATGTATGGAATCTCGACGCAATTTGAGTGTTCCATCGTCATTAGGAGGCCCTGATTGTTACAATTCACTATCAGGTTTTCGTCGGATTCGAAAATCTACACTCACTGGAGACGGACCTAAAGGTGCCCGAGGCAGCAATATCCCATTGGAGACCAGTCCGCTGGAGGACGATGTATTGAATCTCGACGCAATTTGAGTGTTCCATTGTCATTAGAAGGCCCTGAACGTTACAATTAACTATCTGTTTTGCGTCGGATTCGAAAATCAAGACTCATAGGAGCTCGACCATACAGTGCCCGAGGCAGCAATAGACTCTTGGAAACAAGTCTGCTGAAGAACGATGTATTGAATCTCGACGCAATTTCAGTGTTCCATCGTCATTAGGAGGCCCTGAACGTTACAATTAACTATCAGTTATGCGTCGGATTGCAAAATCTGGACTCACAGGAGACGGACCATATGGTGCCCGAGGCAGCAATGTCCCCTTGGAGACAAGTCGGCTGGAGGACGATGTATTGAATCTCGACGGAATTTGAGTGTTCCATCATCATTAGGAGGCGCTGATCGTTACATCTCACTAACATTTTTGCGTCGGAAACGAAAATCTAAACTCAAAAGAGACGGACCATATGGTGCCCGAGGCAGCAATATCCCCTTGGAGGAACGTCGGCTGGAGGACGATGTATTGAACCTCGATGCAATTTGAGTGTTCCATCGTCATTAGGAGGCCCTGAACGTTACAATTAACTATCATTTTAGAGGCGGATTCGAAAATCTACTCTCAGGAGAAGGATCATATGGTGCTCGAGAGAGCAATATCCCCTTGGATACAAGTCGGCTGGAAGTCGATGTATTGAATCTCGACGCAATTTGAGTGTTCCAACGTCATTAGGAGGTCCTGAACGTTACAATTAACAATCAGTTTTGCGTCGGATTCGAAAATCTAGACTCACAGGAGAACGACCATAAGGTGCCCGAGGCAGCAATAGACCCTTGGAGGCAAGTCGGCTGAAGGACGATGTATTGAATCTCGACGCAATTTGAGTGTTCCATCGTCATTAGGAGGCCCTGAACGTCACAATTAACTATCAGTTTCGGGTCGGATTCAAAAAGCTAGACACACAGGAGACGGACCATTTGGAGCCCGAGGCAGCAATATCCCCTTGAGGACAAATCGGCTGGAGGACGATGTATTGAATATCGACGCAATTTGAGCGTTCCAACATCATTAGGAGGCGCTGATCGTTACATCTCCCTATCAGTTTTGCGTCGGAATCGAAAATCTAGACTCACAGGAGACGGACCATATGGTGCCCGAGGCAGCAATATCCCCTTAGAGGCACGTCGGCTGGAGGACGATGTATTGAATCTTGACGCAATTTGAGTGTTCCATCGTCATTAGGAGGCCCTGAACGTTACAATTAACTATCAGTTTCGCACCGGAATCGAAAATCTAGACTCACAGGAGACTGCCCGAGGCAGTAATGTCCCCTTGGAGACAAGTCGGCTGGAGGCCGATGTATTGAATCTCGACGCAATTTGAGTGTTCCATCGTCATTAGGAGGCCCTGAACGTTACAATTAAGTATCAGTTTTGCGTCGGATTCTAAAATCTAGACTAACAGGAGAACGACCATAAGGTGCCCGAGGCAGCAATAGACACTTGGAGACAATTCAGCTGAATGACGATGTATTGAATCTCGACGCAATTTGACTGTTCTATCGTCATTAGGTGGCACTGAACGTTACAATTACCTATCAGTTTTGCGTCGGGATCGAAAATCTAGACTCACAGGGGAACGATCATAAGATGCCCCAAGGCAGCAATAGACCCTTGGAGACGAGTCGGCTGGAGGACGATGTGTATGATCGCGACGCAATTTGAGTGTTCCATCGGCATTGGGGGCCCTGAATGTTACAATTAACTGACTGTTTTGCGTCGGATTCGAAAATCTACACTCACTGGAGACGGACCATAAGGTGCCCGATGCAGCGATATCCCCACGGAGAGCAGTCCGCTGGAGGACGATGTATTGAATCTCGACGCAATTTTGAGTGTTCCATCGTCATTAGGAGGCCCTGAGCGTTGCATTTAACTATATGTTTTGCGTCGGATACAAAAATCAAGACTCACAGGAGAACGACCATAAAGTGCCAGAGGCAGCAATATCCCCTTGGAGACAATTCGGCTGAATGACGATGTATTGAATCTCGACGCAATTTGAGTGTTCCATCGTCATTAAGAAGCCGTGATAGTTACAATTACAATTAACTATCATTTTTGCGTTGGATTAGAAAATCTAGACTCACAGAAGACGGACCATATGGTGCCCGAGGCAGCAATACCCCTCGGAGACAAGTCGGCTAGAGGACGACGTATTGATCCTCGACGCAATTTGAGTGTTCCATCGTCATTAGGCGGCCCTGAACGTTACAATTAACTATCAGTTTCGAGACGGATTCAAAAATCTAGACACACAGGAGACGGAACAATTGGAGCACGAGGCAGCAATATCCCCTTGGAGACAAATCGGCTGGAGGACGATATATATAATCTCGACGCAATTTGAGTGTTCCATCGTCATTAGGAGGCCCTGAACGTTACAATTAACTATCAGTTACGCGTCGGGTTCGGAAATCTAGTCTCACAGGAGAACGTCCATAAGGTTCCTGAGGCAGCAGTAGACTCTTGGAGACAGGTCGGCTGAAGGACGATGTATTGAATATCAACGCAATTTGAGTACTCCATCGTCATTAGGAGGCGCTGAACGTTTCAATTAACTATCAGTTATGCGTCGGATTCGAAAATCTATACTCATAGGAGACCGACCGTAGGGTGCCCGAGGCAGCAATAAACCCTTGGGGACAAGTCGGCTGGAGGCCGATGTATTGAATCTCGACGCAATTTGGGTGTTCCATCGTCATTAGGTGGCGCTGAACGTTACAATTAACTATCATTTTAGCGTCGGATTCGAAAATCTACTCTCAGGAGAAGGATCATATGGTGCCCTAGACAGCAATATCCCCTTGGATACAAGTCGGCTGGAGGACGATGTATTGAATCTCGACGCAATTTGAGTGTTCCATCGTCATTAGGATGCCCTGAACGTTACAATTAACTATGATTTTTGCGTCTGATTCGAAAATCTAGACTAACAGGGACGGACCACATGGAGCCCGAGCAGCAATAACCCCTTGTAGAAACTAGGCTGGAGGACGATGTATTGACTCTCGACGCAATTTGGGTGTTCCATCGTCATTAGGAGGCGCTGAACGTTACAATTAACAATCATTTTAGCGTCAGATTCGAAAATCTACTCTCAGGAGAAGGATCATATGGTGCCCTAGACAGCAATATCCCCTTGGATACAAGTCGGCTGGAGGACGATGTATTGAATCTCGACGCAATTTGAGTGTTCCATCGTCATTAGGATGCCCTGAACGCTACAATTAACTATCAGTTATGCGTCGGATTCGAAAATCTAGACTCACAGGAGAACGACCATAAGGTGCCAGAGGAAGCAATAGAGCCTTGGAGACAAGTCGGCTGGAGGCCGATGTATTTAATCTCGACGCAATTTGAGTGTTCCATCGTCAATAGGAGGCCCTGAACGATACAGATAACTATCATTTTAGCGTCGGATTCGAAAATTTACTCTAAGGAGAAGGATCATATGGTGCCCGAGGCAGCAATAGGCCTTTGGAGACAAGTCGGCTGAAGGACGATGTATTTAATCTCGACGCAATTTGAGTGTTCAATCGTCATTAGGAGAACCTGAACGTCACAATTAACTATCAGTTTCGCGTCGGATTCAAAAATCTAGACACACAGGGGACGGACCAATTGGAGCCCGAGGCAGCAATATCCCCTTGGAGACAAATCGGCTGGAGGACGATGTATTGAATCTCGACGCAATTTGAGTGTTCCATCATCATTAGGAGGCCCTGATCGTTACATCTCACTATCATGTTGGCGTCGGAATCGAAAATCGGGACTCACAGGAGACGGACCACATGGTGCCAGAGGCAGCAATATCCCCTTAGAGACAAGTCAGCTGGAGGCCGATGTATTGAATGTCGACACAATTTGAGTGTTCCGTCGTCATTATGAGTCCCTGAACATTACAATTAATTATCAGTTTTGCGTCGGATTCTAAAATTTAGACTCACAGGGAAAAGACCATGAGGTGCCCGAGGCAGCACTAGACCCTTGGAGACATATCGGCTGAATGACGATGTATTGAATCCCGACGCAATTTGAGTGTTCCATCGTCATTAGAAAGCCCTTAACCTTACAATTAACAATCAGTTTCGCGTCGGATTCGAAAATCTAGACTCACAGGAGAACGACCATAAGGGGCCCGAGGCAGCAATATACCCATGGAGACAAGTTGGCTGGAGGCCGATGTATTGAAACTCGACGCAATTTGAGTGCTCCATCGTCATTAGGAGGCGCTGAAGGTTACAATTAACTATCATTTTGGCGTCGAATTAGAAAATCTACTCTCAGGAGAACGATCATATGGTGCTCGAGACGGCAATATCCCCTTGGATACAAGTCGGCTGGAGGACGATGTATTATATCTCGACGCAAATTGAGTGTTCCAACGTCATTAGGAGGCCCTGAACGTTACAGTTAACAATCAGTTTTGCGTCGGATTCTAAAATTTAGACTCACAGGGAAACGACCATGAAATGCCCGAGGCAGCAATATCCCCTTGGAGACAAATCGGCTGGAGGACGATGTATTGAATCTCGACGCAATTTGAGTGTTCCATCATCATTAGGACGCGCTGATCGTTACATCTCACTATCATTTTTGCCTCGGAATCGAAAATCTAAACTCACAGGAGACGGACCATATGGTGCCCGAGGCAGCAATTTCCCCTTGGAGGCACTTCGGCTGGAGGACGATGTATTGGACCTCGACGCAATTAGAGTGTTCAGTCGTCATTAGGAGGCCCTGAACGTTACAATTAGCAACATTTTTGCGTCGAATTCGAAAATCTAGACTAACAGGAGACGGACCACATGGAGCCCGAGGTAGCAATTAGCCATTGTAAACAACTAGGCTGGAGGACAACGTATTAACTCTCGACGCAATTTGAGTGTTCCATCGTCATTAGGAGGCGCTGAACGTTACAATTAACTATCATTTTAGCGTCGGATTCGAAATTCTACGCTCTGGAGAAGGATTATATGGTGCCCGAGGCAGCAATAGACATTTGGACACAAGTCGGCTCAAGGACGATGAATTGAATCTCGACGCAATTTGAGTGTTCCATCGTCATTAGGAGGCCCTGAACTTCACAATTAACTATCAGTTTCGCGTCGGATTCTAAAATCTTGACTCACAGGAGAACGACCATAAGGTGCCCGAAACAGCAATATCCCCATGTAGACAAGACGGCTGGGGGACGATGTATTGAATCTCGACGCAATTTGAGTGTTCCATCGTCATTAGGAAGCCCTGAACGTTACAATTAACAATCAGTTTCGCGTCGGATTCGAAAATCCAAACTCACAGGAGAACGACCATAAGGTGCCCCAGGCAGCAATAGACCCTTGGTGACAAGTCGGCTAGAGGACGATATAATGGATCGCGACGCAATTTGAGTGTTCCATCGTAATTAGGAGGCCCTGAATGTTACAATTAACAATCAGTTTTACGTCGGATTCGAAAATCTAGACACATTGGAGACGGACCATAAGGTGTCCTAGGCAGCAATATCCCCTTGGAGACCAGTCCGCTGGAGGACGATGTGTCGAATCGCGACGCAATTTGAGTGCTTTATCGTCATTAGGAGGCCCTAAACGTTACAATTAACTATCAGTTTTGCGTCGGATTCTAAAATTTAGACTCACAAGAGAAGGGGTATATGGTGCCCGAGGCAGCAATATCCCCATGGAGACAAGTCGGCCGGAGGACGATGTATTGAATCTCGACGCAATTTGAGTGTTACATCGTCATTAGGAGACACAAAACGTTTCAATTAACTATCAGTTATGCGTCGGATTCGAAAATCTAGTCTCATTGGAGAACGACCATAAGGTGCCAGAGGCAGCAATAAACCCTTGGAGAAAAGTCGGCTGGAGGCCGAAACATTGAATGTCGACGCAAGTTGAGTGTTCCGTCGTCATTAGGACGACGTGAACGTTACAATTACCAATCATTTTTGCGTCTGATTAGAAAGTCTAGACTAACAGGAGACGGACCACATGGAGCCCGAGGTAGCAAAATCCCCTTGGAGACAAGTCGGCTTGAGGACGATGTATTGAATCTCGACGCAATTTGAGTGTTCCATCATCATTAGGAGGCGCTGATCGTTACATCTCACTATCATTTTTGCGTCGGTATCCAAAATCTAGACTCACAGGAGACGGATCATATGGTGCCCGAGGCAGCAATACCCCTTGGAGCCAAGTCGGCTGGAGGACGATGCATTGAATCTCGACGCAATTTGAGTGTTCCATCGTAATTAGGAGGCCTGAAAGCTACAATTAACAATCATTTTTTCGTCGGATTCGAAAATCTAGACTCATTGGTGACGGACAATAAGGTGCCCGAGGCAACAATATCCCCTTGGAGACCAGTCCGCTGGAGGACGATGTGTCGAATCGCGACGCAATTTGAGTGCTCCATCGTCATTAGGTGGCCCTAAACGTTACAATTAACTATCAGTTTTGCGTCGGATTCGAAAATGCTGAATCAACGGAAACGGACCATGTGGTGCCCGAGGCAGCGATATCCCCTGGGAGGCACGTCGGCTGGAGGACGATGTATTGAACCTCGACGCAATTTGAGTGTTCCATCGTCATTAAGAGGCCGTGAACGTTACAATTAACAACATTTTTGCGTCGTATTCGAAAATCTAGACTCACAGGTGACGGACCATGTGGTGCCCGAGGCAGCAATACCCCTTGGAGACAAGTCGGCTAGAGGACGATGTATTGAACCTCGAAGCAATTTGAGTGTTCCATCGTCATTAGGAAGCCCTGAACGTTACAATTAACTATCAGTTTCGCGGCGGATTCTAAAATCTAGATTCACAGAACGACCATAAGGTGCCCGAGGCAGCAATAACCCCATGGAGACAAGTCGGCTGGAGGACGATATATTGAATCTCGACGCAATTTGAGTGTTCCATCGCCATTAGGAGGCCCTGAACGTTACAATTAACTATCAGTTTCGCGTCGGATTCAAAAATCTAGATTCACAGGAGACGGACCATATGAATCCCGAGGCAGCAAAATCACCTTGGAGACAAGTCGGCTGGTGGACGATGTATTGAATATCGACGCAATTTGAGTGTTCCATCATCATTAGGAGGCGCTGATGGTTACATCTCACTATCATTTTTGCGTCGGAATCGAAGATCTAGACTCACAGGAGACGTACCATATGGTGCCCGAGGCAGCAATATCCCCTTGGAGGCACGTCGGCTGGAGGACGATGTATTGAACCTCGACTCAATTTGAGTGTTCCATCGTCATTAAGAGGCCGTGAACGTAACAATTAACAACATTTTTGCGTCGTATTCGAAAATCTAGACACACAGGTGACGGACCATGTGGTGCCCGAGGCATCAATACCCCTTGGAGACAAGTCGGCTAGAGGACGATGTATTGAACCTCGAAGCAATTTGAGTGTTCCATCGTCATTAGGAAGCCCTGAACGTTACAATTAACTATCAGTTTCGCGGCGGATTCTAAAATCTAGATTCACAGAACGACCATAAGGTGCCCGAGGCAGCAATAACCCCATGGAGACAAGTCGGCTGGAGGACGATATATTGGATCGCGACGCAATTTGAGTGTTGCATCGTAATTAGGAGGCACTGAATGTTACAATTAACTACCAGTTATTCGTCGGATTCGAAAATCTAGACTCACTGGAGACGGACCATAAGGTGCCTGAGGCAGCAATAGACTCTTGGAGACAGGTCGGCTGAAGGACGATATATTGAATATCGACGCATTTTCAGTGCTCCATCGTCATTAGGAGGCGCTGAACGTTTCAATTTACTATCAGTTATGCGTCGGATTCGAAAATCTAGAATCACAGGAGACGGACCATATGTTGCCCGAGGCAGCAATATCGACTTGGAGACAAGTCGGCTGGAAGACGATGTATTGAATCTCGACGCAATTTGAGTGCTCCATCGTCATTAGGAGGCGCTGAACGTTTCAATTAACTATCAGTTATGCGTCGGGTCCGAAAATCTAGTCTCATAGGAGAACGACCGTAAGGCGCCCGAGGCAGCAATAAACCTTTGGAGACAAGTCGGCGGAAGGCCGATGTATTGAATCTCGATGCAAGTTGAGTGTTCCATCGTCATTAGGAGGCCGTGAACGTTACAATTAACTATCATTTTTGCGTCTGATTCGAAAATCTAGACTAACAGGAGACGGACCACATATAGCCCGAGGCAGCAATAACCCCTTGTAGACAACTAGGCTGGAGGACGACGTATTGACTCTCGACGTAATTTGAGTGTTCCATCGTCATTAGGAGACGCTGAACGTTACAATTAACTATCATTTTAGCGTCGGATTCGAAAATCTACTCTCAGGAGAAGGATCATATGGTGGCCGAGGCAGCAATAGACCCTTGGAGACAAGTCGGCTGAAGGAGGATGTATTGAATCTCGACGCAATTTGAGTGTTTCATCGTCATTAGGAGGCCCTGAACGTTACAATTAACTATCAGTTTCGCGTCGGATTCAAAAATCTAGACTCGCAGGAGACGGACCATATGGAGCCCGAGGCAGCAAAATCCCCTTAGAGACAAGTCGGCTGGAGTACGATGTATTGAATCTCGACGCAATTTGAGTGTTCCATCATCATTAGGAGGCGCTGATGGTTACATCTCACTATCATTTTTGCGTCGGAATCGAAAATCTAGACTCACAAGAGACGGACAATATGGTGCCCGAGGCAGCAATATCCCCTTGGAGGCACGTCGGATGGAGGACGATGTATTGAACCTCGACGCAGTTTGAGTGTTCCATCGTCATTAGGAGGCCCCGAACGTTACAATTAACTATCATTTTTGCGTCGGATTCGAAAATCTAGACTTACAGTAGACGGACCATACGGTGCCCGAGGCAGCAATACCCCTTGGAGACAAGTTTGCTTCAGGACATTGTATTGAACCACGACGCAATTTGAGTGTTCCATCGTCATTAGGAAGCATTGAACGTTACAATTAACTATCAGTTTCGCGTCGGATCCTAAAGTCTAGACTCACAGAACGACCATAAGGTGCCCGAAACAGCAATATCCCCATGTAGACAAGACGGCTGGGGGACGATGTATTGAATCTCGACGCAATTTGAGTGTTCCATCGTCATTAGGAAGCCCTGAACGTTACAATTAACAATCAGTTTCGCGTCGGATTCGAAAATCCAAACTCACAGGAGAACGACCATAAGGTGCCCCAGGCAGCAATAGACCCTTGGTGACAAGTCGGCTAGAGGACGATATAATGGATCGCGACGCAATTTGAGTGTTCCATCGTAATTAGGAGGCCCTGAATGTTACAATTAACAATCAGTTTTACGTCGGATTCGAAAATCTAGACACATTGGAGACGGACCATAAGGTGTCCTAGGCAGCAATATCCCCTTGGAGACCAGTCCGCTGGAGGACGATGTGTCGAATCGCGACGCAATTTGAGTGCTTTATCGTCATTAGGAGGCCCTAAACGTTACAATTAACTATCAGTTTTGCGTCGGATTCTAAAATTTAGACTCACAAGAGAAGGGGTATATGGTGCCCGAGGCAGCAATATCCCCATGGAGACAAGTCGGCCGGAGGACGATGTATTGAATCTCGACGCAATTTGAGTGTTACATCGTCATTAGGAGACACAAAACGTTTCAATTAACTATCAGTTATGCGTCGGATTCGAAAATCTAGTCTCATTGGAGAACGACCATAAGGTGCCAGAGGCAGCAATAAACCCTTGGAGAAAAGTCGGCTGGAGGCCGAAACATTGAATGTCGACGCAAGTTGAGTGTTCCGTCGTCATTAGGACGACGTGAACGTTACAATTACCAATCATTTTTGCGTCTGATTAGAAAGTCTAGACTAACAGGAGACGGACCACATGGAGCCCGAGGTAGCAAAATCCCCTTGGAGACAAGTCGGCTTGAGGACGATGTTTTGAATCTCGACGCAATTTGAGTGTTCCATCATCATTAGGAGGCGCTGATCGTTACATCTCACTATCATTTTTGCGTCGGTATCCAAAATCTAGACTCACAGGAGACGGATCATATGGTGCCCGAGGCAGCAATACCCCTTGGAGCCAAGTCGGCTGGAGGACGATGCATTGAATCTCGACGCAATTTGAGTGTTCCATCGTAATTAGGAGGCCTGAAAGCTACAATTAACAATCATTTTTTCGTCGGATTCGAAAATCTAGACTCATTGGTGACGGACAATAAGGTGCCCGAGGCAACAATATCCCCTTGGAGACCAGTCCGCTGGAGGACGATGTGTCGAATCGCGACGCAATTTGAGTGCTCCATCGTCATTAGGTGGCCCTAAACGTTACAATTAACTATCAGTTTTGCGTCGGATTCGAAAATGCTGAATCAACGGAAACGGACCATGTGGTGCCCGAGGCAGCGATATCCCCTGGGAGGCACGTCGGCTGGAGGACGATGTATTGAACCTCGACGCAATTTGAGTGTTCCATCGTCATTAAGAGGCCGTGAACGTTACAATTAACAACATTTTTGCGTCGTATTCGAAAATCTAGACTCACAGGTGACGGACCATGTGGTGCCCGAGGCAGCAATACCCCTTGGAGACAAGTCGGCTAGAGGACGATGTATTGAACCTCGAAGCAATTTGAGTGTTCCATCGTCATTAGGAAGCCCTGAACGTTACAATTAACTATCAGTTTCGCGGCGGATTCTAAAATCTAGATTCACAGAACGACCATAAGGTGCCCGAGGCAGCAATAACCCCATGGAGACAAGTCGGCTGGAGGACGATATATTGAATCTCGACGCAATTTGAGTGTTCCATCGCCATTAGGAGGCCCTGAACGTTACAATTAACTATCAGTTTCGCGTCGGATTCAAAAATCTAGATTCACAGGAGACGGACCATATGAATCCCGAGGCAGCAAAATCACCTTGGAGACAAGTCGGCTGGTGGACGATGTATTGAATATCGACGCAATTTGAGTGTTCCATCATCATTAGGAGGCGCTGATGGTTACATCTCACTATCATTTTTGCGTCGGAATCGAAGATCTAGACTCACAGGAGACGTACCATATGGTGCCCGAGGCAGCAATATCCCCTTGGAGGCACGTCGGCTGGAGGACGATGTATTGAACCTCGACTCAATTTGAGTGTTCCATCGTCATTAAGAGGCCGTGAACGTAACAATTAACAACATTTTTGCGTCGTATTCGAAAATCTAGACACACAGGTGACGGACCATGTGGTGCCCGAGGCATCAATACCCCTTGGAGACAAGTCGGCTAGAGGACGATGTATTGAACCTCGAAGCAATTTGAGTGTTCCATCGTCATTAGGAAGCCCTGAACGTTACAATTAACTATCAGTTTCGCGGCGGATTCTAAAATCTAGATTCACAGAACGACCATAAGGTGCCCGAGGCAGCAATAACCCCATGGAGACAAGTCGGCTGGAGGACGATATATTGGATCGCGACGCAATTTGAGTGTTGCATCGTAATTAGGAGGCACTGAATGTTACAATTAACTACCAGTTATTCGTCGGATTCGAAAATCTAGACTCACTGGAGACGGACCATAAGGTGCCTGAGGCAGCAATAGACTCTTGGAGACAGGTCGGCTGAAGGACGATATATTGAATATCGACGCATTTTCAGTGCTCCATCGTCATTAGGAGGCGCTGAACGTTTCAATTTACTATCAGTTATGCGTCGGATTCGAAAATCTAGAATCACAGGAGACGGACCATATGTTGCCCGAGGCAGCAATATCGACTTGGAGACAAGTCGGCTGGAAGACGATGTATTGAATCTCGACGCAATTTGAGTGCTCCATCGTCATTAGGAGGCGCTGAACGTTTCAATTAACTATCAGTTATGCGTCGGGTCCGAAAATCTAGTCTCATAGGAGAACGACCGTAAGGCGCCCGAGGCAGCAATAAACCTTTGGAGACAAGTCGGCGGAAGGCCGATGTATTGAATCTCGATGCAAGTTGAGTGTTCCATCGTCATTAGGAGGCCGTGAACGTTACAATTAACTATCATTTTTGCGTCTGATTCGAAAATCTAGACTAACAGGAGACGGACCACATATAGCCCGAGGCAGCAATAACCCCTTGTAGACAACTAGGCTGGAGGACGACGTATTGACTCTCGACGTAATTTGAGTGTTCCATCGTCATTAGGAGACGCTGAACGTTACAATTAACTATCATTTTAGCGTCGGATTCGAAAATCTACTCTCAGGAGAAGGATCATATGGTGGCCGAGGCAGCAATAGACCCTTGGAGACAAGTCGGCTGAAGGAGGATGTATTGAATCTCGACGCAATTTGAGTGTTTCATCGTCATTAGGAGGCCCTGAACGTTACAATTAACTATCAGTTTCGCGTCGGATTCAAAAATCTAGACTCGCAGGAGACGGACCATATGGAGCCCGAGGCAGCAAAATCCCCTTAGAGACAAGTCGGCTGGAGTACGATGTATTGAATCTCGACGCAATTTGAGTGTTCCATCATCATTAGGAGGCGCTGATGGTTACATCTCACTATCATTTTTGCGTCGGAATCGAAAATCTAGACTCACAAGAGACGGACAATATGGTGCCCGAGGCAGCAATATCCCCTTGGAGGCACGTCGGATGGAGGACGATGTATTGAACCTCGACGCAGTTTGAGTGTTCCATCGTCATTAGGAGGCCCCGAACGTTACAATTAACTATCATTTTTGCGTCGGATTCGAAAATCTAGACTTACAGTAGACGGACCATACGGTGCCCGAGGCAGCAATACCCCTTGGAGACAAGTTTGCTTCAGGACATTGTATTGAACCACGACGCAATTTGAGTGTTCCATCGTCATTAGGAAGCATTGAACGTTACAATTAACTATCAGTTTCGCGTCGGATCCTAAAGTCTAGACTCACAGAACGACCGTAAGGTGCCCGAGGCAGCAATATCCCCATGGAGACAAGTCGGCTGGAGGACTATGTATTGAATCTCGACGCAATTTGAGTGTTCTTTCGTCATTAGGTAGCCCTGAACGTTACAATTAACAATCAGTTTCACGTCGGATTAGAAAATCTAGACTCACAGGATAACGACCATAAGGTGCCAGAGGCAGCAATATCCCCTTGGAGACAAGTCGGCTGGAGGACGATGTATTGAATCTCGACGCAATTTGAGTGTTCCATCGTCATTAGGAAGCCCTGAACGTTTCATTTAACAACCATTTTAGCGTCGGATTCGAAAATCTACTCTCCGGAGAAGGATCATATGTTGTCCGAGGCAGCAACAGTGCCTTATAGACAAGTCGGCTGAAGGACGATGTATTGAATCTCGACGCAATTTGAGTGTTCCATCGTCAGTAGGAAGCCATGAACGTTACAATTAACTAACATTTTTGCGTCGGATTCGAAAATCTAGACTCACAGGAGACGGACCATATGGTGCCCGAGGCAGCAATACCCCTTGGAGACAAGTCGGCTAGAGGACGATGTATTGAATCTCGACGCTATTTGAGTGTTCCATCGTCATTAGGAAGCCCTGAACGCTACAATTAACTATCAGTTTCGCGTCGGATTCTAAAATCTAGACTTACAGAACGACCATAAGGTGCCCGAGGCAGCAATATCCCCATGGAGACAAGTCGGCTGGAGGACGATGTATTGCATCTCGACGCAAATTGAGTGTTCCATCGTCATTAGGAAGCCCTGAACGTTACAATTAACTATCAGTTTCGCGTCGGATTCTGAAATCTAGATTCACAGAACGACCATAAGGTGCCCGATTCAGCAATATCCCCATGGAGACAAGTCGGTTGGAGGACGATGTATTGAATCTCGACGCAATTTGAGTGTTCCATCGCCATTAGGAAGCCCTGAACGTTACAATTAACAATCAGTTTCGCGTCGAATTCAAAAATCTAAACTCACAGGAGAACGACCATAAGGTGCCCGAGGCAGCAATGTCCCCATGGAGACGAGTCGGCTGGAGGACGATGTATTGAATCGCGAGGCAATTCGAGTGCTCCATCGTCATTAGGAGGCCCTGAACGTTGCAATTAACTATCAGTTTTGCGTCGGATTCGAAAATGTAGAATCAACGGAGACGGACCATGTATTGCCCGAGGCAGCGATATCCCCTTGGAGACAAGTCGGCTGGAGGACGATGTATTGAATCTCGAAGCAATTTGAGTGTTCCATCGCCATTAGGAGGCCCTGAAAGTTACAATGAACTATCAGTTACGCGTCGGATTCGAAAATCTAGACTCACAGGAGAACGACCATAAGGTGCCTGAGGCAGCAATAGACTCTTGGAGACAGGTAGGCTGAAGGACGATGTATTGAATATCGACCCAAATTGAGTGCTCCATCGTCATTACGAGGCGCTGAACGTTTCAATTCACTATCAGTTATGCGTCGGATTCGAAAATCTAGAATCAGAGGAGACGGACCTATGGTGCCCGAGGCAGCAATATCGCCTTGGAGACAAGTCGGCTGGAGGCCGATGTCTTGAATGTCGACGCTAGTTGAGTGTTCCATCGTCATTAGGAGGCCGTGAACGTTACAATTAACTATCATTTTTGCGTCTGATTCGAAAATCTAGACTAACAGGAGACGGACCACATATAGCCCGAGGCAGCAATAACCCCTTGTAGACAACTAGGCTGGAGGACGACGTATTGACTCTCGACGCTAGTTGAGTGTTCCATCGTCATTAGGAAGCCCTGAACGTTACAATTAACTATCATTTTAGCGTCGGATTCGAAAATCTAGACTCACAGGAGAACGATCATAAGGTGCCCCAGGCAGTAATAGACCCTTGGAGACAAATCGGCTGGAGGACGATATATTGGATCGCGACGCAATTTGGGTGTTCCATCGTAATTAAGAGGCCCTGAATGTTACAATTAACAATCAGTTTTTCGTCGGATTCGAAAATCTATACTCATTGGAGACGGACCATAAGGTACCCGAGGCAGAAATATCCCCTTGGAGACCAGTCCGCTGGAGGACGATGTGTTGAATCGCGACGCAATTTGAGTGCTCCATCGTCATTTAGAGGCCCTGAACGTTAGAATTAACTATCAGTTTTGCGTCGGATTCGAAAATGTAGTATCAACGGAGACGGACCATGTGGTGCCCGAGGCAGCGATATCCCCTTGGAGACAAGTCGGCTGGAAGACGATGAATTGAATCTGGACGCGATTTGAGTGTTACATCGTCATTAGGATGCCGTGAACGTTACAATTAACTATAGTTATGCGTCGGATTCCAAAATCTAGACTCATAGGAGAACGACCATAAGGTGCCCGAGGCAGCAATAAACCCTTGGAGACAAGTCTGCTGGAGGCCGATGTATTGAATCTCGACGCGAGTTGAGTGTTCCATCGTCATTAGGAGGCCGTGAACGTTACAATTAACTATCATTTTTGCGTCTGATACGAAAATCTAGACTAACAGGAGACGGACCACATGGAGCCCGAGGCAGCAATAATCCTTTGTAGACTACTAGGCTGGAGGGCGACGTATTGACTCTCGACGCAATTTGAGTGTTCCATCGTCATTAGGAGGCGCTGAACGTCACAATTAACTATCATTTTAGTGTCGGATTCGAAAATCTACTCTCAGGAGATGGATCATATGGTGCCCGAGACAGCAATATCCCCTTGGATACAAGTCGGCTGGAGGACGATGTATTGAATCTCGACGCAATTTGAGTGTACCATCGTCATTAGGATGCCCTGAACGTTACAATTAACTATCAGTTTCGCGTCGGATTTTAAAATCTAGACTTACAGAACGACCATAAGGTGCCCGAGGCAGCAATATCCCCATGGAGACAAGTCGGCTGGTGGACGATGTATTGCAGCGCGACGCAATTTGAGTGATCCATCGTCATTAGGAGGCGCTGAACGTTACAATTAACTATCATTTTAGCGTCGGATTCGAAAATCTACTCTCAGGAGGAGGATCATATGGTGCCCGAGACAGCAATATCACCTTGGATACAAGTCGGCTGGAGGACGATGTATTGAATCTCGATGCAATTTGAGTGTTCCATCGTCATTAGGAGGCCCTGAAAGTTACATTTAACTATCATTTTAGCGTCGGATTCGAAAATCTACTCTAAGGAGAAGGATCATATGGTGCCCGAGGCAGCAATAGTCCCTTGGAGACAAGTCGGCTGAAGGACGATGTATTGAATCTCGACGCAGTTTTAGTGTTCCATCGTCATTAGGATGCCCTGAACGTTACAATTAATTATCAGTTTCGCGTCGGATTCTAAAATCTAGACTTACAGAACGACCATAAGGTGCCCGAGGCAGCAATATCCCCATGGAGGCAAGTCGGCTGGAGGACGATGTATTGCATCTCGACGCAATTGGAGTGTTCCATCGTCATTTGGAAGCCCTGAACGTTACAATTAACAATTAGTTTCTCGTCGGTTTCGAAAATCTAGAGTCACAGGAGAACGGCCATAAGGTGCCCGCGGCAGCAATAGACCCTTATAGACAAGTCGGCTGAATGACCATATGGAGCCCGAGGCAGCAAAATCCCCTTGCAGACAAGTCGGCTGGAGGACGATGTATTGAATCTCGACGCAATTTGAGTGTTCGATCATCATTAAGAGGCGCTGATCGTTACATCTCACTATTATTTTTGCGTCGGAGTCGATAATCTAGATTCACAGGAGACGGACCATATGGTGCCCGAGGCAGCAATGTCCCCTTGGAGGCACGTCGGCTGGAGGACGATGTATTTAACCTCGACGCAATTTGAGTGTTCCATCGTCATTATGAGGCCCTGAAAGTAACAATTAACTATCAGTTTTGCGTCGGATTCGAAATTGTAGAATCAACGGAGACGGACCATGTGGTGCCCGAGGCAGCAATAGTCCCTTGGAGACAAGTCGGCTGGAGGACGATGTATTAAATCTCGACGCAATTTGAGTGCCCCATCGTCATTAGGAGGCGCTGAACGTGTCAATTAACTATCAGTTATGCGTCGGATTCGAAAATCTAGTCTTACAGGAGAACGACCATAAGGTGCCCGAGGCAGCAATAAACCCTTGGAGACAAGTCGGCTGGAGGCGGATGTCTTGAATGTCGACGCAAGTTGAGTGTTCCATCGTCATTAGGAGGCCGTGAAAGTTACAATTAACTATCATTTTTGCGTCTGATTCGAATGTCTAGACTAACAGGAGACGGATCACATGGAGCCCGAGGTTGCAAAATCCCCTTGGAGACAAGTCGGCTTGAGGACGATGTATTGAATCTCGACAAAATTTGAGTGTTCCATCATCATTAGGAGGCGCTGATCGTTACATCTCACTATCATTTTTGCGTCGGAATCGAAAATCTAGACTCACAGGAGACGGATCATATGGTGCCCGAGGCAGCAATACCCCTTGGAGACAAGTCGGCTGGAGGACGCCGTATTGAATCTCGACGCAATTTGAGTGTTCCATCGCCATTAGGAGGCACTGAACGTTACAATGAACTATCAGTTACGCGTCGGATTCGAAAATCTAGACTCACAGGAGAACGACCATAAGGTGCCCGAGGCAGCAATATCCCCATGGAGACGAGTCGGCTGGAGGACGAAGTATTGAATCGCGAGGCAATTTGAGTGCTCCATCGTCATTAGGAGGCCCTGAACGTTGCAATTAACTATCAGTTTTGCGTCGGATTCGAAAATGTAGAATCAACGGAGACGGACCATGTATTGCCCGAGGCAGCGATATCCCCTTGGAGACAAGTCGGCTGGAGGACGATGTATTGAATCTCGAAGCAATTTGAGTGTTCCATCGCCATTAGGAGGCACTGAACGTTACAATGAACTATCAGTTACGCGTCGGATTCGAAAATCTAGACTCACAGGAGAACGACCATAAGGTGCCTGAGGCAGCAATAGACTCTTGGAGACAGGTCGGCTGAAGGACGATGTATTGAATATCGACCCAAATTGAGTGCTCCATCGTCATTACGAGGCGCTGAACGTTTCAATTCACTATCAGTTATGCGTCGGATTCGAAAATCTAGAAATAGAGGAGACGGACCATATGGTGCCCGAGGCAGCAATATCGCCTTGGAGACAAGTCGGCTGGAGGCCGATGTCTTGAATGTCGACGCTAGTTGAGTGTTCCATCGTCATTAGGAGGCCGTGAACGTTACAATTAACTATCATTTTTGCGTCTGATTCGAAAATCTAGACTAACAGGAGACGGACCACATATAGCCCGAGGCAGCAATAACCCCTTGTAGACAACTAGGCTGGAGGACGACGTATTGACTCTCGACGCTAGTTGAGTGTTCCATCGTCATTAGGAAGCCCTGAACGTTACAATTAACTATCATTTTAGCGTCGGATTCGAAAATCTAGACTCACAGGAGAACGATCATAAGGTGCCTCAGGCAGTAATAGACCCTTGGAGACAAGTCGGCTGGAGGACGATATATTGGATCGCGACGCAATTTGGGTGTTCCATCGTAATTAAGAGGCCCTGAATGTTACAATTAACAATCAGTTTTTCGTCGGATTCGAAAATCTATACTCATTGGAGACGGACCATAAGGTACCCGAGGCAGAAATATCCCCTTGGAGACCAGTCCGCTGGAGGACGATGTGTTGAATCGCGACGCAATTTGAGTGCTCCATCGTCATTTAGAGGCCCTGAACGTTAGAATTAACTATCAGTTTTGCGTCGGATTCGAAAATGTAGTATCAACGGAGACGGACCATGTGGTGCCCGAGGCAGCGATATGGCCTTGGAGACAATTCGGCTGGAAGACGATGAATTGAATCTGGACGCGATTTGAGTGTTACATCGTCATTAGGATGCCGTGAACGTTACAATTAACTATAGTTATGCGTCGGATTCCAAAATCTAGACTCACAGGAGAACGACCATAAGGTGCCTGAGGCAGCAATAGACTCTAGGAGACAGGTCGGCTGAAGGACGATGTATTGAATATTGACGCAATTTGAGTGCTCCATCGTCATTAGGAGGCCGTGAACGTTACAATTAACTATCATTTTTGCGTCTGATACGAAAATCTAGACTAACAGGAGACGGACCACATGGAGCCCGAGGCAGCAATAATCCTTTGTAGACTACTAGGCTGGAGGACGACGTATTGACTCTCGACGCAATTTGAGTGTTCCATCGTCATTAGGAGGCGCTGAACGTCACAATTAACTATCATTTTAGTGTCGGATTCGAAAATCTACTCTCAGGAGAAGGATCATATGGTGCCCGAGACAGCAATATCCCCTTGGATACAAGTCGGCTGGAGGACGATGTATTGAATCTCGACGCAATTTGAGTGTACCATCGTCATTAGGATGCCCTGAACGTTACAATTAACTATCAGTTTCGCGTCGGATTTTAAAATCTAGACTTACAGAACGACCATAAGGTGCCCGAGGCAGCAATATCCCCATGGAGACAAGTCGGCTGGTGGACGATGTATTGCAGCGCGACGCAATTTGAGTGATCCATCGTCATTAGGAGGCGCTGAACGTTACAATTAACTATCATTTTAGCGACGGTTTCGAAAATCTACTCTCAGGAGGAGGATCATATGGTGCCCGAGACAGCAATATCACCTTGGATACAAGTCGGCTGGAGGACGATGTATTGAATCTCGATGCAATTTGAGTGTTCCATCGTCATTAGGATGCCCTGAACGTTACAATTAACTATCAGTTATGCGTCGGATTCGAAAATGTAGACTCACAGGAGAACGACCATAAGGTGCCAGAGGCAGCAATAGACCCTTGGAGACAAGTCGGCTGGAGTCCGATGTATTTAATCTCGACGCAATTTGAGTGTTCCATCGTCATTAGGAGGCCCTGAACGTTACATTTGACTGTCATTTTAGCGTCGGATTCGAAAATCTACTCTAAGGAGAAGGATCATATGGTGCCCGAGGCAGCAATAGTCCCTTGGAGACAAGTCGGCTGAAGGACGATGTATTGAATCTCGACGCAGTTTTAGTGTTCCATCGTCATTAGGATGCGCTGAACGTTACAATTAATTATCAGTTTCGCGTCGGATTCTAAAATCTAGACTTACAGAACGACCATAAGGTGCCCGAGGCAGCAATATCCCCATGGAGGCAAGTCGGCTGGAGGACGATGTATTGCATCTCGACGCAATTGGAGTGTTCCATCGTCATTAGGAAGCCCTGAACGTTACAATTAACAATTAGTTTCTCGTCGGTTTCGAAAATCTAGAGTCACAGGAGAACGACCATAAGGTGCCCGCGGCAGCAATAGACCCCTATAGACAAGTCGGCTGAATGACCATATGGAGCCCGAGGCAGCAAAATCCCCTTGGAGTCAAGTCGGCTGGAGGACGATGTATTGAATCTCGACGCAATTTGAGTTTTCGATCATCATTAAGAGGCGCTGATCGTTACATCTCACTATTATTTTTGCGTCGGAGTCGATAATCTAGATTCACAGGAGACGGACCATATGGCGCCCGAGGCAGCAATGTCCCCTTGGAGGCACGTCGGCTGGAGGACGATGTATTTAACCTCGACGCAATTTGAGTGTTCCATCGTCATTAGGAGGCCCTGAAAGTAACAATTAACTATCAGTTTTGCGTCGGATTCGAAATTGTAGAATCAACGGAGACGGACCATGTGGTGCCCGAGGCAGCAATAGTCCCTTGGAGACAAGTCGGCTGGAGGACGATGTATTAAATCTCGACGCAATTTGAGTGCCCCATCGTCATTAGGAGGCGCTGAACGTGTCAATTAACTATCAGTTATGCGTCGGATTCGAAAATCTAGTCTTACAGGAGAACGACCATAAGGTGCCCGAGGCAGCAATAAACCCTTGGAGACAAGTCGGCTGGAGGCGGATGTCTTGAATGTCGACGCAAGTTGAGTGTTCCATCGTCATTAGGAGGCCGTGAAAGTTACAATTAACTATCATTTTTGCGTCTGATTCGAATGTCTAGACTAACAGGAGACGGACCACATGGAGCCCGAGGTTGCAAAATCCCCTTGGAGACATGTCGGCTTGAGGACGATGTATTGAATCTCGACAAAATTTGAGTGTTCCATCATCATTAGGAGGCGCTGATCGTTACATCTCACTATCATTTTTGCGTCGGAATCGAAAATCTAGACTCACAGGAGACGGATGATATGGTGCCCGAGGCAGCAATACCCCTTGGAGACAAGTCGGCTGGAGGACGCCATATTGAATCTCGACGCAATTTGAGTGTTCCATCGTCATTAGGAAGCCCTGAACGTTACAATTAACAATCAGTTTCGCGTCGGATTCGAAAATCTAGACTCACAGGAGAACGACCATAAGGTTCCCGGGGCAGCATTGTCCCCATGGAGACAAGTCGGCTGGAGGACGATGTGTTGAATCGCGACTCAATTTGAGTGCTCCATCGTCATTAGGAGGCCCTGAACGTTACAATTAACTATCAGTTTTGCGTCGGATTCGAAAACGTAGAGTCAACGGAGACAAACCATGTGGTGCCCGAGGCAGCGAAATCATCTTTGGAGACAAGTCGGCTGGAGGACGATGTATTGAATCTGGACGCAATTTGAGTGTTCCATCGTTATTAGGATGCCCTGAACGTTACAATTAACTAACAGTTATGCGTCGGATTCCAAAATCTAGACTCACAGGCGAACGACCATAAGGTGCCTGAAGCAGCAATTGACTCTAGGAGACAGGTCGGCTGAAGGACGATGTATTGAATATAGAAGCAATTTGAGTGCTCCATCGTCATTAGGAGGCGCTGAACGTTTCAATTAACTATCAGATATGCATCGAATTCGAAAATCTACAATCACAGGAGACGGACCGTATGGTGCCCGAGGCATCAATATCCCCTTGGAGACAAGTCGGCTGGAGGACGATGTATTGAATCTCGACGCAATTTGAGTGTTCCATCGTCATTAGGAGGCGCTGAACGTTTCAATTAACTATCAGTTATGCGTCGGAATCGAAAATTTAGACTCATAGGAGAACGACCATAAGGTGAACGAGGCGGCAATAAACCCTTGGTGACAAGTCGGCTGGAGGCCGATGTATTGAATCTCGACGCAAGATGAGTGTTCCATCGTCATTAGGAGGCCGTGAACGTTACAATTAACTATCATTTTTGCGTCTGATTCGAAAATCTAGACTAACAGGAGACGGACCACATAAAGCCCGAGGAAGCAATAACCCCTTGTAGACAACTAGGCTGGGGGACGACGTATTGACTTTCGACGCTTTTTGAGTGTTCCATCGTCATTAGGAATCGCTGAATGTTACAATTAACCATCATTTTAGCGTCGGATTCGAAAATCTAGACTCACAGGAGAACGACCATAAGGTGCCCGGGGCAGCATTATCCCCATGGAGACAAGTCGGCTGGAGGACGATGTGTTGAATCGCGACTCAATTTGAATGCTCCATCGTCATTAGGAGGCTCTGAACGTTAGAATTAACTATCACTTTTGCGTCGGATTCGAAAATGTAGAATCAATGGAGATGGACCATGTGGTGCCCGAGGCAGCGATATCCCCGTGGAGACAAGTCGGCTGGAGGACGATGAATTGAATCTGGACGCAATTTGAGTATTCCATCGCCATTAGGATGTCCTGAACGTTACAATTAACTATCAGTTATGAGTCGGATTCCAAAATCTAGACTCACAGGAGAACGACCATAAGGTGCCTGAGGCAGCAATAGACTCTAGGAGACAGGTCGGCTGAGGGACGATGTATTGAATATAGACGCAAATTGAGTGCTCCATCGTCATTAGGAGGCGCTGAACGTTTCAATTAACTATCAGTTATGCGTCGGATTCGAAAAGCTACACTCATAGGAGAACGACCATAAGGTGCCCGAGGCAGCAATAAACCCTTGGAGACAAGTCTGCTGGAGGCCGATGTATTGAATCTCGACGCAAGTTGAGTGTTCCATCGTCATTAGGAGGCCGTGAACGTTACAATTAACTATCATTTTTGCGTCTGATACGAAAATCTAGACTAACAGGAGACGGACCACATGGAGCCCGAGGCAGCAATAATCCTTTGTAGACTACTAGGCTGGAGGACGACGTATTGACTCTCGACGCAATTTGAGTGTTCCATCGTCATTAGGAGGCGCTGAACGTCACAATTAACTATCATTTTAGTGTCGGATTCGAAAATCTACTCTCAGGAGAAGGTTCATATGGTGCCCGAGACAGCAAAATCCCCTTGGATACAAGTCGGCTGGAGGACGATGTATTGAATCTCGACGCAATTTGAGTGTACCATCGTCATTAGGATGCCCTGAACGTTACAATTAACTATCAGTTTCGCGTCGGATTTTAAAATCTAGACTTACAGAACGACCATAAGGTGCCCAAGGCAGCAATATCCCCATGGAGACAAGTCGGCTGGTGGACGATGTATTGCAGCGCGACGCAATTTGAGTGATCCATCGTCATTAGGAAGCCTTGATCGTTACAATTAACAATCAGTTTCCCGTCGTATTTGAAAATCTATTGTCACAGGAGAACGACCATAAGGTGCCTGCTGCAGCAATAGACCCTTATAGACAAGTCGGCTGAATGACCATATGGAGCCCGAGGCATCAAAATCCCCTTGAAGACACGTCGGCTGGAGGACGATGTATTGTATCTCGACGCAATTTGAGTGTTCGATCATCATTAAGAGGCGCTGATTGTTACATCTCACTATTATTTTTGCGTCGGAATCGAAAATCTAGATTCACAGGAGACGGACCATATGGTGCCCGAGGCAGCAATATCCCCTTGGAGGCACGTCGGCTGGAGGACGCTGTATTTAACTTCGACGCAATTTGAGTGTTCCATCGTCATTAGGTGGCCCTGAAAGTTACAATTAACTATCAGTTTTGCGTCGGATTCGAAAATGTAGAATCAACGGAGACGGACCATGTGGTGCCCGAGGCAGCAATAGACTCTAGGAGACAGGTCGGCTGAAGGACGATGTATTGAATATCGACGCAATTTGAGTGCTCCATCGTCATTAGGAGGCGCTGAAAGTTTCAATTAACTATCAGTTATGCGTCGGATTCGAAAATCTAGTTTCATAGGAGAACGACCATAAGGTGCCCGAGGCAGCAATAAACCCTTGGAGACAAGTCGGCTGGAGGCCGATGTATTGAATCTCGACGCACGTTGAGTGTGCCATCGTCATTAGGAGACCGAGAACGTTACAATTAACTATCATTTTAGCGTCGGATTCGAAAATCTAGACTCACAGGAGAACGATCACAAGGTGCCCCAGGCAGTAATAGACCCTTGGAGACAAGTCGGCTGGAGGACGATATATTGGGTCGCGACGCAATTTGAGTGTTCCATCGTAATTAAGAGGCCCTGAATGTTACAATTAATAATCATTGTTTCGTCGGATTCGAAAATCTAGACTCATTGGAGACGGACCATAAGGTACCCGAGGCAGAAATATCCCCTTGGAGACCAGTCCGCTGGAGGACGATGTGTTGAATCTCGACGCAATTTGGGTGCTCCATCGTCAATAGGAGGCCCTGAACGTTAGAATTAACTATCAGTTTTGCGTCGGATTCGAAAATGTAGAATCAACGGAGACGGACCATGTGGTGCCCGAGGCAGCGATATCCCCTTGGAGGCAAGTCGGCTGGAGGACGATGTATTGAATCTCGACGCAATTTGAGTGCTCCATCGTCATTAGGAGGCGCTGAACGTTACAAACAACTATCATTTTAGCGTCGGATTCGAAAATCTACTCTCAGGAGAAGGATCATGTGGTGCCCGAGACAGCAATATCCCCTTGGATACAAGTCGGCTGGAGGACGATGTATTGAATCTCGACGCAATTTGAGTGTTCCATCGTCATTAGGATGCCCTGAGCGTTACAATTAACTATCAGTTATGCGTCGGATTCGAAAATGTAGACTCACAGGATAACGACCATAAGGTGCCAGAGGCAGCAATAGACCCTTGGAGACAAGTCGGCTGGAGTCCGATGTACTTAATCTCGACGCAATTTGAGTGTTCCATCGTCATTAGGAGGCCCTGAACGTTACATTTAACTATCATTTCAGCGTCGGATTCGAAAATCTACTCTCAGGAGAAGGATCATATGGAGCCCGAGGCAGCAATAGTCCCTTGGAGACAAGTCGGCTGAAGGACGATGTATTGAATCTCGACGCAATTTGAGTGTTCCATCGTCATTAGGATGCCCTGAACGTTACAATTAGCTATCAGTTTCGCGTCGGATTCAAAAATCTAGACTCACAAGAGACGGACCGTAAGGAGCCCGAGGCAGCAAAATCCCCTTGGAGACAAGTCGGCTGGAGGACGATGTACTGAATCTCGACGCAATTTGAATGTTCCGTCACCATTAGGAGGCGCTGATCGTTACATCTCACTATCATTTTTGCGTCGGAATCGAAAATCTAGACCCACAGGAGACGGACCATATGGTGCCCGAGGCAGCATACCCCGTGGAGACAAGTCAATTAGAGGACAATGTATTGAATCTCGACGCAATTTGAGTGTTCCATCATCATTAGGAGGCGCTGATCGTTACATCTCACTATCATTTTTGCCTCGGAATCGAAGATCTAGACTCACAGGAGACGTACCATATGGTGCCCGAGGCAGCAATATCCCCTTGGAGGCACGTCGGCTGGAGGACGATGTATTGAACCTCGACGCAATTTGAGTGTTCCATCGTCATTATGAGGCCGTGAACGTTACAATTAACAACATTTTTGCGTCGTATTCGAAAATCTAGACTCACAGGTGACGGACCATGTGGTGCCCGAGGCAGCAATACCCTTTGGAGACAAGTCGGCTAGAGGACGATGTATTGAACCTCGAAGCAATTTGAGTGTTCCATCGTCATTAGGAAGCCCTGAACGTTACAATTAACTATCAGTTTCGCGGCGGATTCTAAAATCTAGATTCACAGAACGACCATAAGGTGCCCGAGGCAGCAGTAACCCCATGGAGACAAGTCGGCTGGAGGACGATATATTGGATCGCGACGCAATTTGAGTGTTGCATCGTAATTAGGAGGCACTGAATGTTACAATTAACTACCAGTTATTCGTCGGATTCGAAAATCTAGACTCACTGGAGACGGACCATAAGGTGCCTGAGGCAGCAATAGACTCTTGGAGACAGGTCGGCTGAAGGACGATATATTGAATATCGACGCATTTTCAGTGCTCCATCGTCATTAGGAGGCGCTGAACGTTTCAATTTACTATCAGTTATGCGTCGGATTCGAAAATCTAGAATCACAGGAGACGGACCATATGTTGCCCGAGGCAGCAATATCGACTTGGAGACATGTCGGCTGGAAGACGATGTATTGAATCTCGACGCAATTTGAGTGCTCCATCGTCATTAGGAGGCGCTGAACGTTTCAATTAACTATCAGTTATGCGCCGGGTCCGAAAATCTAGTCTCATAGGAGAACGACCATAAGGCGCCCGAGGCAGCAGTAAACCTTTGGAGACAAGTCGGCGGAAGGCCGATGTATTGAATCTCGATGCAAGTTGAGTGTTCCATCGTCATTAGCAGGCCGTGAACGTTACAATTAACTATCATTTTTGCGTCTGATTCGAAAATCTAGACTAACAGGAGACGGACCACATATAGCCCGAGGCAGCAATAACCCCTTGTAGACAACTAGGCTGGAGGACGACGTATTGACTCTCGACGTAATTTGAGTGTTCCATCGTCATTAGGAGGCGCTGAACGTTACAATTAACTATCATTTTAGCGTCGGATTCGAAAATCTACTCTCAGGAGAAGGATCATATGGTGGCCGAGGCAGCAATAGACCCTTGGAGACAAGTCGGCTGAAGGAGGATGTATTGAATCTCGACGCAATTTGAGTGTTTCATCGTCATTAGGAGGCCCTGAATGTTACAATTAACTATCAGTTTCGCGTCGGATTCAAAAATCTAGACTCGCAGGAGACGGACCATATGGGGCCCGAGGCAGCAAAATCCCCTTAGAGACAAGTCGGCTGGAGGACGATGTATTGAATCTCGACGCAATTTGAGTGTTCCATCATCATTAGGAGGCGCTGATGGTTACATCTCACTATCATTTTTGCGTCGGAATCGAAAATCTAGACTCACAAGAGACGGACAATATGGTGCCCGAGGCAGCAATATCCCCTTGGAGGCACGTCGGATGGAGGACGATGTATTGAACCTCGACGCAGTTTGAGTGTTCCATCGTCATTAGGAGGCCCCGAACGTTACAATTAACTATCATTTTTGCGTCGGATTCGAAAATCTAGACTTACAGTAGACGGACCATACGGTGCCCGAGGCAGCAATACCCCTTGGAGACAAGTTTGCTTGAGGACATTGTATTGAACCACGACGCAATTTGAGTGTTCCATCGTCATTAGAAAGCCCTGAACGTTACAATTAACTATCAGTTTCGCGTCGGATCCTAAAGTCTAGACTCACAGAACGACCGTAAGGTGCCCGAGGCTGCAATATCCCCATGGAGACAAGTCGGCTGGAGGACTATGTATTGAATCTCGACGCAATTTGAGTGTTCCATCGTCATTAGGTAGCCCTGAACGTTACAATTAACAATCAGTTTCGCGTCGGATTAGAAAATCTAGACTCACAGGAGAACGACCATAAGGTGCCAGAGGCAGCAATATCCCCTTGGAGACAAGTCGGTTGGAGGACGATGTATTGAATCTCGACGCAATTTGAGTGTTCCATCGTCATTAGGAAGCCCTGAACGTTACAATTAACAACCATTTTAGCGTCGGATTCGAAAATCTACTCTCAGGAGAAGGATCATATGTTGTCCGAGGCAGCAACAGTCCCTTATAGACAAGTCGGCTGAAGGACGATGTATTGAATCTCGACGCAATTTGAGTGTTCCATCGTCAGTAGGAAGCCATGAACGTTACAATTAACTAACATTTTTGCGTCGGATTCGAAAATCTAGACTCACAGGAGACGGACAATATGGTGCCCGAGGCAGCAATACCCCTTTTAGACAAGTCGGCTAGAGGACGATGTATTGAACCTCGACGCAATTTGAGTGTTCCATCGTCATTAGGAAGCCCTGAACGCTACAATTAACTATCAGTTTCGCGTCGGATTCTAAAATCTAGACTTACAGAACGACCATAAGGTGCCCGAGGCAGCAATATCCCCATGGAGACAAGTCGGCTGAAGGACGATGTATTGCATCTCGACGCAATTTGAGTGTTCCATCGTTATTAGGAAGCCCTGAACGTTACAATTAACATTCAATTTCTCGTCGGATTCGAAAATCTAGACTCACAGGAGAACGACCATAAGGTCCCCGAGGCAGCAACATCCCCTTGGAGACCCGTCCGCTGGAGGACGATGTGTTGAATCGCGACGCAATTTGAGTGCTCCATCGTCATTAGGAGGCCATGAACGTTACAATTAACTATCAGTTTTGCGTCGGATTCGAAAATGTAGAATCAACGGAGACGGACCATATGGATCCCGAGGCAGCAAAATCCCTTTGGAGACAAATCGGCTGGATGACGATGTATTGAATCTCTACGCAATTTGAGTGTTCCATCATCATTAGGAGGCGCTGATGGTTACATCTCACTATCATTTTTGCGTCGGAATCGAAAATCTAGACTCACAGGAGATAGACCGTATGGTGCCCGAGGCAGCAATAACCCCTTGGAGGCACGTCGGCTGGAGGACGATGTATTAAACCTCGACGCAATTTGAGTGTTCCATCGTCATTAGGAAGCCCTGAACGTTACAATTAACAACATTGTAGCGTAGGATTCGAAAATCTAGACTCACAGGTGACGGACCATATGGTGCCCGAGGCAGCAATACCCCTTGGAGACATGTTGGCTAGAGGACGATTTTTTGAACCTCGACGCAATTTGAGTGTTCCATCGTTATTAGGAAGCCCTGAACGTTACAATTAACTATCAGTTTCGCGTCGGATTCTGAAATCTAGATTCACAGAACGACCATAAGGTGCCCGATTCAGCAATATCCCCATGGAGACAAGTCGGTTGGAGGACGATGTATTGAATCTCGACGCAATTTGAGTGTTCCATCGCCATTAGGAAGCCCTGAACGTTACAATTAACAATCAGTTTCGCGTCGAATTCAAAAATCTAAACTCACAGGAGAACGACCATAAGGTGCCCGAGGCAGCAATATCCCCATGGAGACGAGTCGGCTGGAGGACGATGTATTGAATCGCGAGGCAATTTGAGTGCTCCATCGTCATTAGGAGGCCCTGAACGTTGCAATTAACTATCAGTTTTGCGTCGGATTCGAAAATGTAGAATCAACGGAGACGGACCATGTATTGCCCGAGGCAGCGATATCCCCTTGGAGACAAGTCGGCTGGAGGACGATGTATTGAATCTCGAAGCAATTTGAGTGTTCCATCGCCATTAGGAGGCCCTGAACGTTACAATGAACTATCAGTTACGCGTCGGATTCGAAAATCTAGACTCACAGGAGAACGACCATAAGGTGCCTGAGGCAGCAATAGACTCTTGGAGACAGGTCGGCTGAAGGACGATGTATTGAATATCGACCCAAATTGAGTGCTCCATCGTCATTACGAGGCGCTGAACGTTTCAATTCACTATCAGTTATGCGTCGGATTCGAAAATCTAGAATCAGAGGAGACGGACCATATGGTGCCCGAGGCAGCAATATCGCCTTGGAGACAAGTCGGCTGGAGGCCGATGTCTTGAATGTCTACGCTAGTTGAGTGTTCCATCGTCATTAGGAGGCCGTGAACGTTACAATTAACTATCATTTTTGCGTCTGATTCGAAAATCTAGACTAACAGGAGACGGACCACATAAAGCCCGAGGCAGCAATAACCCCTTGTAGACAACTAGGCTGGAGGACGACGTATTGACTCTCGACGCTAGTTGAGTGTTCCATCGTCATTAGGAAGCCCTGAACGTTACAATTAACTATCATTTTAGCGTCGGATTCGAAAATCTAGACTCACAGGAGAAGATCATAAGGTGCCCCAGGCAGTAATAGACCCATGGAGACAAGTCGGCTGGAGGACGATATATTGGATCGCGACGCAATTTGGGTGTTCCATCGTAATTAAGAGGCCCTGAATGTTACAATTAACAATCAGTTTTTCGTCGGATTCGAAAATCTATACTCATTGGAGACGGACCATAAGGTACCCGAGGCAGAAATATCCCCTTGGAGACCAGTCCGCTGGAGGACGATGTGTTGAATCGCGACGCAATTTGAGTGCTCCATCGTCATTTAGAGGCCCTGAACGTTAGAATTAACTATCAGTTTTGCGTCGGATTCGAAAATGTAGTATCAACGGAGACGGACCATGTGGTGCCCGAGGCAGCGATATCCCCTTGGATACAAGTCGGCTGGAAGACGATGAATTGCATCTGGACGCGATTTGAGTGTTACATCGTCATTAGGATGCCGTGAACGTTACAATTAACTATAGTTATGCGTCGGATTCCAAAATCTAGACCCACAGGAGAACGACCATAAGGTGCCTGAGGCAGCAATAGACTCTAGGAGACAGGTCGGCTGAAGGACGATGTATTGAATATTGACGCAATTTGAGTGCTCCATCGTCATTAGGAGGCGCTGAACGTTTCAATTAACAATCAGTTATGCGTCGGATTCGAAAATCTAGAATCACAGGAGACGGACCATATGGTGCCCGAGGCAGCAATATCCCCTTGGAGACAAGTCGGCTGGAGGACGATGAATTGAATCTCGACGCAATTTGAGTGCTCCATCGTCATTAGGAGGCGCTGAACGTTTAAATTAACTATCAGTTATGCGTCGGATTCGAGAATCTAGACTCATAGGAGAACGACCATAAGGTGCCCGAGGCAGCAATAAACCCTTGGAGACAAGTCTGCTGGAGGCCGATGTATTGGATCTCGACGCGAGTTGAGTGTTCCATCGTCATTAGGAGGCCGTGAACGTTACAATTAACTATCATTTTTGCGTCTGATACGAAAATCTAGACTAACAGGAGACGGACCACATGGAGCCCGAGGCAGCAATAATCCTTTGTAGACTACTAGGCTGGAGGACGACATATTGACTCTCGACGCAGTTTGAGTGTTCCATCGTCATTAGGAGGCGCTGAACGTCACAATTAACTATCATTTTAGTGTCGGATTCGAAAATCTACTCTCAGGAGAAGGATCATATGGTGCCCGAGACAGCAATATCCCCTTGGATACAAGTCGGCTGGAGGACGATGTATTGAATCTCGACGCAATTTGAGTGTACCATCGTCATTAGGATGCCCTGAACGTTACAATTAACTATCAGTTTCGCGTCGGATTTTAAAATCTAGACTTACAGAACGACCATAAGGTGCCCGAGGCAGCAATATCCCCATGGAGACAAGTCGGCTGGTGGACGATGTATTGCAGCGCGACGCAATTTGAGTGATCCATCGTCATTAGGAGGCGCTGAACGTTACAATTAACTATCATTTTAGCGTCGGATTCGAAAATCTACTCTCAGGAGAAGGATCATATGGTGCCCGAGACAGCAATATCACCTTGGATACAAGTCGGCTGGAGGACGATGTATTGAATCTCGATGCAATTTGAGTGTTCCATCGTCATTAGGATGCCCTGAACGTTACAATTAACTATCAGTTATGCGTCGGATTCGAAAATGTAGACTCACAGGAGAACGACCATAAGGTGCCAGAGGCAGCAATAGTCCCTTGGAGACAAGTCGGCTGGAGTCCGATGTATTTAATCTCGACGCAATTTGAGTGTTCCATCGTCATTAGGAGGCCCTGAACGTTACATTTAACTATCATTTTAGCGTCGGATTCGAAAATCTACTCTCAGGAGAAGGATCATATGGTGCCCGAGGCAGCAATAGTCCCTTGGAGACAAGTCGGCTGAAGGACGATGTATTGAATCTCGACGCAGTTTTAGTGTTCCATCGTCATTAGGATGCCCTGAACGTTACAATTAATTATCAGTTTGGCGTCGGATTCTAAAATCTAGACTTACAGAACGACCATAAGGTGCCCGAGGCAGCAATATCCCCATGGAGGCAAGTCGGCTGGAGGACGATGTATTGCATCTCGACGCAATTGGAGTGTTCCATCGTCATTAGGAAGCCCTGAACGTTACAATTAACAATTAGTTTCTCGTCGGTTTCGAAAATCTAGAGTCACAGGAGAACGACCATAAGGTGCCCGCGGCAGCAATAGACCCTTATAGACAAGTCGGCTGAATGACCATATGTAGCCCGAGGCAGCAAAATCCCCTTGGAGACAAGTCGGCTGGAGGACGATGTATTGAATCTCGACGCAATTTGAGTGTTCGATCATCATTAAGAGGCGCTGATCGTTACATCTCACTATTATTTTTGCGTCGGAGTCGATAATCTAGATTCACAGGAGACGGACCATATGGTGCCCGAGGCAGCAATGTCCCCTTGGAGGCACGTCGGCTGGAGGACGATGTATTTAACCTCGACGCAATTTGAGTGTTCCATCGTCATTAGGAGGCCCTGAAAGTAACAATTAACTATCAGTTTTGCGTCGGATTCGAAATTGTAGAATCAACGGAGACGGACCATGTGGTGCCCGAGGCAGCAATAGTCCCTTGGAGACAAGTCGGCTGGAGGACGATGTATTAAATCTCGACGCAATTTGAGTGCCCCATCGTCATTAGGAGGCGCTGAACGTGTCAATTAACTATCAGTTATGCGTCGGATTCGAAAATCTAGTCTTATAGGAGAACGACCATAAGGTGCCAGAGGCAGCAATAAACCCTTGGAGACAAGTCGGCTGGAGGCGGATGTCTTGAATGTCGACGCAAGTTGAGTGTTCCATCGTCATTAGGAGGCCGTGAACGTTACAATTAACTATCATTTTTGCGTCTGATTCGAATATCTAGACTAACAGGCGACGGACCACATGGAGCCCGAGGTTGCAAAATCCCCTTGGAGACAAGTCGGCTTGAGGACGATGTATTGAATCTCGACAAAATTTGAGTGTTCCATCATCATTAGGAGGCGCTGATCGTTACATCTCACTATCATTTTTGCGTCGGAATCGAAAATCTAGACTCACAGGAGACGGATCATATGGTGCCCGAGGCAGCAATACCCCTTGGAGACAAGTCGGCTGGAGGACGACGTATTGAATCTCGACGCAATTTGAGTGTTCCATCGTCATTAGGAAGCCCTGAACGTTACAATTAACAATCAGTTTCGCGTCGGATTCGAAAATCTAGACTCACAGGAGAACGACCATAAGGTTCCCGGGGCAGCATTATCCCCATGGAGACAAGTCGGCTGGAGGACGATGTGTTGAATCGCGACTTTAATTTGAGTGCTCCATCGTCATTAGGAGGCCCTGAACGTTACAATTAACTATCAGTTTTGCGTCGGATTCGAAAACTTAGAGTCAACGGAGACAAACCATGTGGTGCCCGAGGCAGCGAAATCCCCTTTGGAGACAAGTCGGCTGGAGGCCGATGTATTGAGTCTGGACGCAATTTGAGTGTTCCATCGTCATTAGGATGCCCTGAACGTTACAATTAACTAACAGTTATGCGTCGGATTCCAAAATCTAGACTCACAGGCGAACGACCATAAGGTGCCTGAAGCAGCAATTGACTCTAGGAGACAGGTCGGCTGAAGGACGATGTATTGAATATAGAAGCAATTTGAGTGCTCCATCGTCATTAGGAGGCGCTGAACGTTTCAATTACCTATCAGATATGCGTCGAATTCGAAAATCTACAATCACAGGAGACGGACCGTATGGTGCCCGAGGCATCAATATCCCCTTGGAGACAAGTCGGCTGGAGGACGATGTATTGAATCTCGACGCAATTTGAGTGCTCCATCGTCATTAGGAGGCGCTGAACGTTTCAATTAACTATCAGTTATGCGTCGGATTCGAAAATCTAGACTCATAGGAGAACGACCATAAGGTGAACGAGGCGGCAATAAACCCTTGGTGACAAGTCGGCTGGAGGCCGATGTATTGAATCTCGACGCAAGATGAGTGTTCCATCGTCATTAGGAGGCCGTGAACGTTACAATTAACTATCATTTTTGCGTCTGATTCGAAAATCTAGACTAACAGGAGACGGACCACATAAAGCCCGAGGAAGCAAGAACCCCTTGTAGACAACTAGGCTGGAGGACGACGTATTGACTTTCGACGCTTTTTGAGTGTTCCATCGTCATTAGGAATCGCTGAAACTTACAATTAACCATCATTTTAGCGTCGGATTCGAAAATCTAGACTCACAGGAGAACGACCATAAGGTGCCCGGGGCAGCATTATCCCCATGGAGACAAGTCGGCTGGAGGACGATGTGTTGAATCGCGACTCAATTTGAGTGCTCCATCGTCATTAGGTGGCTCTGAACGATAGAATTAACTATCACTTTTGCGTCGGATTCGAAAATGTAGAATCAATGGAGATGGACCATGTGGTGCCCGAGGCAGCGATATCCCCTTGGAGACAAGTCGGCTGGAGGACGATGAATTGAATCTGGACGCAATTTGAGTGTTCCATCGTCATTAGGATGTCCTGAACGTTACAATTAACTATCAGTTATGAGTCGGATTCCAAAATCTAGACTCACAGGAGAACGACCATAAGGTGCCTGAGGCAGCAATAGACTCTAGGAGACAGGTCGGCTGAAGGACGATGTATTGAATATAGACGCAAATTGAGTGCTCCATCGTCATTAGGAGGCGCTGAACGTTTCAATTAACTATCAGTTATGCGTCGGATTCGAAAAGCTACACTCATAGGAGAACGACCATAAGGTGCCCGAGGCAGCAATAAACCCTTGGAGACAAGTCTGCTGGAGGCCGATGTATTGAATCTCGACGCAAGTTGAGTGTTCCATCGTCATTAGGAGGCCGTGAACGTTACAATTAACTATCATTTTTGCGTCTGATACGAAAATCTAGACTAACAGGAGACGGACCACATGGAGCCCGAGGCAGCAATAATCCTTTGTAGACTACTAGGATGGAGGACGACGTATTGACTCTCGACGCAATTTGAGTGTTCCATCGTCATTAGGAGGCGCTGAACGTCACAATTAACTATCATTTTAGTGTCGGATTCGAAAATCTACTCTCAGGAGAAGGTTCATATGGTGCCCGAGACAGCAAAATCCCCTTGGATACAAGTCGGCTGGAGGACGATGTATTGAATCTCGACGCAATTTGAGTGTACCATCGTCATTAGGATGCCCTGAACGTTACAATTAACTATCAGTTTCGCGTCGGATTTTAAAATCTAGACTTACAGAACGACCATAAGGTGCCCGAGGCAGCAGTATCCCCATGGAGACAAGTCGGCTGGTGGACGATGTATTGCAGCGCGACGCAATTTGAGTGATCCATCGTCATTAGGAAGCCCTGATCGTTACAATTAACAATCAGTTTCTCGTCGTATTTGAAAATCTATTGTCACAGGAGAACGACCATAAGGTGCCTGCTGCAGCAATAGACCCTTATAGACAAGTCGGCTGAATGACCATATGGAGCCCGAGGCCTCAAAATCCCCTTGAAGACACGTCGGCTGGAGGACGATGTATTGTATCTCGACGCAATTTGAGTGTTCGATCATCATTAAGAGGCTCTGATTGTTACATCTCACTATTATTTTTGCGTCGGAATCGATAATCTAGATTCACAGTGCGGTGTAACGACGTATTAGGTTTTCGTTTGATATATGACCATGTGCAGACTTCGTCACCTACGTCAGTTACAACCCACTTCAAAAATGATTCATATTCTTTTTAAATTGTCATAGAATGGTTCTTGAACGAAACTGTAAAACATCAGTTGAGTCGTGTGCAGAGAATTACATCACTTGGGCCAATTGGTTTTCGTAACTTTTTCGAGTTTAAATTTCGTTTGTTTCTCCTCAGAAAATTATATCGACACACGTTATCTTGATCTAATCGATATCAGATTCACACATTAAATAAACTTTTTAGATTCAAAGTTTCGGCCAACGCTGTCTGAATCAATAATCTTGTCAAATATATTATTAATCCGTTCACATAACTCTTCATAAATAAATCTTCAAGACACGTGTTTCAGCTTTAGTAGCATACACTATTTTATTAGCTTCCTACACATACAGATGTGAACTTGAGCGTTGACAGACAGTGACTAACATTTCAATAAGATTAAGACCTATATGATGTCATTGTTGTACAAAAAGAGTATAAAACTTCATTTTTAATTTTTAGAAGCACGACGCAACAACTCGGTTCCAGGATCTTCTGTTGCTCCTTGGCTGTCGACCCGCGACGTATAGCGGCCAGCAATTTCCTCTCTGGTCGCGGCAACGAAGATGCTGTCCCCGTTCGCTGCGCCGACCTCTCCGTACATGAAACACATAAAAAAATACAAACTTTTAGATAATTCACATTTATTACAAATAATAAGAAAACACATAAACAAAACTAAATTAAACTTATAGTCACCTGCAAACTGGGCTGACTTTGGTGGATGGGTGACGCTTAATTTCGTCCCACTACATACCCCACCCACAAGCTCAGTTTGTCAGGTTTTAACCGGAATTAAAACTGTTCAATATCCAATATTTAACTGTTAATACATTTTCCTCACATTTTACGTAACCTAGAGTCCTTGCTATTAGATAGATTTAATCCTTTTAATTCGATATCGTTGTGACTATTTGTCATTTACTCTTAATTGTGCTCTTATGGTAATTCGTAACCGAATATAGGGAGATTGCTCCTCTTCAGTTAATAGTTGCTAATAAATACTAATTTAGTACGTTCTTTAACGTTGTACATTAGGACAGAGCGTTCAAATTGTGATAGATTAGTTTCAGTTTCATTTATTTACTAGAGTTATTCTTTTCAAGAATGTATATTACTAATAAGTTTCTCACAATAACTAATAGTACTATTTACTTTACGTCATTCTCTTCCCTAATGCCTTATTTATGCGTGAGGTCAAGAAGAAATCAAGCAAAACTTTCTTTAGAATCTCGGCACGGCTTTCTTTACCTTCGGACACCTTGTTGGGTAATGGCCATTTATTTAGGAGAAACAAGCGAGAGAGCCCCGTTTGGTGTGTTCTATATTAACACTATTACAAACCTCTATTAAAGGCACTCTGCTATGTTCTCGTGAGCCGTATAGCTCTGGACGCCCATGGTCCCTAAAACTATTAACCATCCTCTTTGGTTCCTACTATCCGAGTAAATTTAAAATACGCAAAATTCCTTTAGACCTAAGAGCAAAATTTCCTCCATATAAATCCCCCTCTTGGTTATCTTTCTCTTTTTGAAGTACCAGTAGATTATTGTAGAACACATGTTTAAGCTTTCTGTCATTTATTTAAAATAACACGTAACTATCACGAAAAACTTCACACGAATAAACTATGAACGCTCTTCCGTGTGTAACATATACTAAATATTAACTTATTTAGGAATGAAGGGTTTCATTTGATCAACACTATCTAATCCTTTAATTACACCTGATGAAGGTTCCATAAGAAGTAATGCTTTGGGATGTACAATCTTATGTACAACATATGGACCTTCAAAGATCAAGAAGAATTTTCTACATTCCTTACCGATCTTAGAACTTTTAGGATGAGATCGTACTAACACAAGATCTCCTACCTGAAATGAGGGTTCTATAGCCTGTTGATTATAACTTTTAATTCTCCGTTCGGCATTTTTTACAATCTGTTCGCAAACTTTTTCGTCTGGGATACATTGTTGGATCTCATTTACTGGTGGCCAAGGTAAAGCAGCTAGTAAAGGCTCACCTATAATTCGTTTGCCTAAAATTTCTATAGGTGATAATCCTGTCGTTAGGTGAGGCAATTCATTTAATATCTTTTCGAATTCAGGCATTAGTTTGGCCCACCGAGTATGTTTATGTGCACAATAAGTTCTACATAATCGTCCTAATTCTTTCATGACTCTTTCTACTAAATTACTTTGAGGGTGATATTTCGAAATTAAGATATGTTTGATTCCATATTGTCTTATCATATCTTGAAATCTTTGACTAATAAAGGCACTACCGTTGTCAGACATAAGTCGTTTAGGAATGCCCCAGTTAACAAAGTAATTTCGGGTGAGGCAGCGTATAACGCTTGCTGTATTCGCTCGTTTCAAAGTATACAGTTTCACATGTTTGGACCAACATTCCATTACAACAAACACATATGTTAATCCTCCTGAACTCCGAGGCAGAGGGCCGAAAAAATCTAATGATAGTAGATCCCACAAACCTCGAGGAATTACAGCATATAATTTATAACGCTTGGATTTGTTATTAACTTTAACCTTTTGACAGGTTTCACAAGCCCTAATAATACTTCTCACAATACGGGACATATTTTTGAAATAATAATACTTCATTAGATGTTTAATACATTTATGAATTCCAAAATGCCCGTAACCTTCATGAATATAAGTAATTAACTCGTCCACAACAGTTTTCGGAATGCAGATTTTCCATCTCTGGTGTTCCCTCTGTGCTTTCCAATACAACAAGTCGTTAAAATATAACCACACACCCCGGGTGTTAACTGTTTCGTCCCCATTATTAAGGTTTTGTATAATTCGTAGAATAACATTTTTCTTTCCTTTATGTAATACGGTAACCTACTACTTAGGACTCGTATTAGATGACTTTCAATTAATTTAGCACGGTTTAAATTCCATTCAAAATAATTCCTATAACCTCTCCACCGTTTAGAATATGGAGGAGGGGCTAACAACTCTAAAGTTAAGTGTTGTTGTTTTCGTCTTGACCAATAATTTTGTTTAAACTGCTTAACAAAATCATCCCAATCCCTGAATTCATTTCTATGCAGTACTGCCCATTCCGCAGCTTCTGCTTCTAAATGTCCTATTACAAATTGAATGCGTTTTTCATTACTCCATTTAGAAGATAATGATGTTTCAAAAGCTTTTATAAAGATTATAGGATGAAGTTCGCCTCCTGGTTTGAATACAGGAAATCGACTTGCTACATTTGAATTTGTCGTTATGTCATCCAGACATTCTGCGAGAGAAATAGTCGGATTTTGTTTAGATTGCAGAGACGGAGTTGCATCGGATTGGCTTGCCGTGATTGCTTTATTCATATTGTTGTCTTCCGTGCTAGCAAATTCGATGCGACTGTTGTCTCTGATTATGTTATTACCTCTGCTACCTGAAATGTTCTCGTTATTATCTAATTCCGATAACCGTTTAGTAATTTCCTGTATCCGCATTTCTGTATTGGATACGCGATTAGCTAATATCGATTCTTCACTGTGTTCACGATGTGAACGCTCTGTACCTTCGTCAATATTATTATCTTTGGCAGTCTCAAGGTTACTGCATATTTCAGTAATTAAAAATTTCATGTTTTCGATTTCGGTATGGTCCTTTTCTACTTGATGGGTTAATGTCTCTAATTCTACATTATCTATTGAAGAAATCTCTACAGGTTTGGTAGAGACCTCTTTAATAGATTTCAATAATTCTCTGCGAACAGTTTCTGTTTGCATAGAAGGTTCATCTCGTAACATGTTATTATTTTTCTGTATTTCATTTACAACTAAGATATTGACACTATCTAGTCTATCGGTTAAGTCAGTAATATCGTGTCGCATGCGAGCTTTTTCCTCGCGCGATTCCTGGATACATTCTTCTAACCTTTTACAATTATCAGCAATCTTATTACTAAGTCCTACTAATTTTTCCTGCATTTCAACTTTAGAAGACTCTATTTTATCACTTAATTCTCGACTGGTTTCATTAAGATATTCCTGCAACCTGTCTGTTGATTTTGTTAGCTCCCCTTTAAGTCTAGCAGTAGATTCCTCGTTAGACTGTTTTAATTCCTGTTTTAGTTCCTGTTTCAATCTAGCAGTAGATTCCTCGTTAGACTGTTTTAATTCCTGTTTTAGTTCCTCTTTCAATCTAGCAGTAGATTCCTCGTTAGACTGTTTTAATCTAGCCATAGATTCTTCGTTAGACTGTTTTAATTCCTGTTTTAGTTCCTCTTTTAATCTAGCAGTAGATTCCTCGTTAGACTGTTTTAATTCCTGTTTTAGTTCCTCTTTCAATCTAGCAGTAGATTCCTCGTTAGACTGTTTTAATCTAGCCATAGATTCTTCGTTAGACTGTTTTAATTCCTGTTTTAGTTCCTCTTTTAATCTAGCAGTAGATTCCTCGTTAGATTGTTTTAATTTAGCGATCGCCCTAAAAAGGGCTCTCATGCTCCTATCGGACATAGATTGCTCTTCGTCTGACATTTCACTTCCCGACATTATGTAAGATATTAACTATTTACACACGCAGACTTGTAATCAACAATCCTGTAAAAGCACCCTTCCTATGTACAACACTCCACTTCCAACTTGAAACAAACTCACCGGACACTAATATTGTAATTTGTAGTTCTCGATGACTAGTGTGCTGCTCTGGGCTGCAGATGTAACAGCCGTCGATGCAGCCGCTGAGATGCTGCGACCCCGCTTCCGCAACCGGCAGGACGCTGAGTCGAACACCGGAAACGTCGCTAGCTGCAACCACGCCCGGCACCGCCGTAGACAGGCGAAGCCCTCAGCAACACCTCTAATACCAGCCGGAGGAACGCCCCGCAGCTGACGTACTGGGCCTATTAGTTTAGGGAGAAAAAGGGTTGTCGAGGTCTGCAGCGTTCAGCTGCTGCCCAACAGATGCGCCTTCTCGTGGAACAACTGCGTGACCGTACTGCTTGGCTGCACTCCGTCAGATGCCCACACCCGCGAAGTCGCCGCTGGCTGGTGAAGGCTCCAAGAAACTCGCGTTGACTTCCGAAGGACTCTTGATGCTTTGTTTCGTACCTGTGTGCCTTAGTTGCACACAAGTCCTGTTTCTAAGGTCGCCACGGTGTGGTGTAACGACGTATTAGTTTTCGTTTGATATATGACCATGTGCAGACTTCGTCACCTACGTCAGTTACAACCCACTTCAAAAATGATTCATATTCTTTTTAAATTGTCATAGAATGGTTCTTGAACGAAACTGTAAAACATCAGTTGAGTCGTGTGCAGAGAATTACATCACTTGGGCCAATTGGTTTTCGTAACTTTTTCGAATTTAAATTTCGTTTGTTTCTCCTCAGAAAATTATATCGACACACGTTATCTTGATCTAATCGATATCAGAATCACACATTAAATAAACTTTTTAGATTCAAAGTTTCGGCCAACGCTGTCTGAATCAATAATCTTGTCAAATATATTATTAATCCGTTCACATAACTCTTCATAAATAAATCTTCAAGACACGTGTTTCAGCTTTAGTAGCATACACTATTTTATTAGCTTCCTACACATACAGATGTGAACTTGAGCGTTGACAGACAGTGACTAACATTTCAATAAGATTAAGACCTATATGATGTCATTGTTGTACAAAAAGAGTATAAAACTTCATTTTTAATTTTTAGAAGCACGACGCAACAACTCGGTTCCAGGATCTTCTGTTGCTCCTTGGCTGTCGACCCGCGACGTATAGCGGCCAGCAATTTCCTCTCTGGTCGCGGCAACGAAGATGCTGTCCCCGTTCGCTGCGCCGACCTCTCCGTACATGAAACACATAAAAAAATACAAACTTTTAGATAATTCACATTTATTACAAATAATAAGAAAAACACATAAACAAAACTAAATTAAACTTATAGTCACCAGCAAACTGGGCTGACTTTGGTGGATGGGTGACGCTTAATTTCGTCCCACTACAACAGGAGACGGACCATATGGTGCCCGAGGCAGCAATATCCCCTTGGAGGCACGTCGGCTGGAGGACGCTGTATTTAACTTCGACGCAATTTGAGTGTTCCATCGTCATTAGGTGGCCCTGAAAGTTACAATTAACTATCAGTTTTGCGTCGGATTCGAAAATGTAGAATCAACGGAGACGGACCATGTGGTGCCCGAGGCAGCAATAGACTCTAGGAGACAGGTCGGCTGAAGGACGATGTATTGAATATCGACGCAATTTGAGTGCTCCATCGTCATTAGGAGGCGCTGAAAGTTTCAATTAACTATCAGTTATGCGTCGGATTCGAAAATCTAGTTTCATAGGAGAACGACCATAAGGTGCCCGAGGCAGCAATAAACCCTTGGAGACAAGTCGGCTGGAGGCCGATGTATTGAATCTCGACGCACGTTGAGTGTGCCATCGTCATTAGGAGACCGTGATCGTTACAATTAACTATCATTTTAGCGTCGGATTCGAAAATCTAGACTCACAGGAGAACGATCACAAGGTGCCACAGGCAGTAATAGACCCTTGGAGACAAGTCGGCTGGAGGACGATATATTGGGTCGCGACGCAATTTGAGTGTTCCATCGTAATTAAGAGGCCCTGAATGTTACAATTAATAATAATTGTTTCGTCGGATTCGAAAATCTAGACTCATTGGAGACGGACCATAAGGTACCCGAGGCAGAAATATCCCCTTGGAGACCAGTCCGCTGGAGGACGATGCGTTGAATCTCGACGCAATTTGGGTCCTCCATCGTCAATAGGAGGCCCTGAACGTTAGAATTAACTATCAGTTTTGCGTCGGATTCGAAAATGTAGAATCAACGGAGACGGACCATGTGGTGCCCGAGGCAGCGATATCCCCTTGGAGACAAGTCGGCTGGAGGACGATGAATTGAAACTGGACGCAATTTGAGTGTTCCATCGTCATTAGGATGCCCTGAACGTTAAAATTAACTATCAGTTATGCGTCGGATTCCAAAATCTAGACTCAGAGGAGAACGAACATAAGCCTGAGGCAGCAATAGACACTAGGAGACAGGTCGGCTGAAGGACGATGTATTGAATATAGACGCAATTTGAGTGCTCCATCGTCATTAGGAGGCGCTGAACGTTTCAATTAACTATCAGTTTTGCGTCGGATTCGAAAATCCAGAATCACAGGAGACGGACCATATGGTGCCCGAGGCAGCAATATCCCCTTGGAGACAAGTCGGCTGGAGGACGATGTATTGAATCTCGACGCAATTTGAGTGCTCCATCGTCATTAGGAGGCGCTGAACGTTACAATTAACTATCATTTTAGCGTCGGATTCGAAAATCTACTCTCAGGAGAAGGATCATATGGTGCCCGAGACAGCAATGTCCCCTTGGATACAAGTCGGCTGGAGGACGATGTATTGAATCTCGACGCAATTTGAGTGTTCCATCGTCATTAGGATGGCCTGAGCGTTACAATTAACTATCAGTTATGCGTCGGATTCGAAAATGTAGACTCACAGGATAACGACCATAAGGTGCCAGAGGCAGCAATAGACCCTTGGAGACAAGTCGGCTGGAGTCCGATGTACTTAATCTCGACGCAATTTGAGTGTTCCATCGTCATTAGGAGGCCCTGAACGTTACATTTAACTATCATTTCAGCGTCGGATTCGAAAATCTACTCTCAGGAGAAGGATCATATGGAGCCCGAGGCAGCAATAGTCAGTTGGAGACAAGTCGGCTGAAGGACGATGTATTGAATCTCGACTCAATTTGAGTGTTCCAACGTCATTAGGAGGCCCTGAACGTTAGAATTAACAATCAATTTTGCGTCGGATTCGAAAATTTAGACTCACAGGAGAACGACCATAAGGTGCCCGAGGCAGCAATAGACCATTGGAGACAAGTCGGCTGAAGCACGATGTATTGAATCTCGACGCAATTTTAGTGTTCCATCGTCATTAGGAGGCCCTGAACGTCACAATTAAGTATCAGTTTCGCGTCGGATTAATAAATCTAGACTCACAGGAGACGGACCATATGGTGCCCGAATCTGCAATATCCCCTTGGAGGCACGTCGGCTGGAGGACGATGTATTGAACCTCGACGCAATTTGAGTGTTCCATAGTCATTAGGCGGCCCTGAACGTTACAATTAACTATCATTTTTGCGTCGGATTCGAAAATCGAGACTCACAGGAGGACGACCATCAGGTGCCCGAGGCAGCAATGTCCCCTTCAGGACAAGTCGGCTGGAGGCCGATGTATTGAATCTCGACGCAATTTGAGTGTTCCATCGTCATTAGGTGGCCCTGAACGTTACAATTAAGTATCAGTTTTGCGTCGGATTCTAAAATCTAGAGTCACAGGAGAACGACAATAAGCTGCCTGCGGCAGCAATACACCCTTGGAGACAAGTCGGCTGGAGGCCGATGTATTTAATCTCGACGCAATTTCAGTGTTCCATCGTCATTAGGGGGCCCTGAACGTCACAATTAACTATCAGTTTCGCGTCGGATACAAAAATCTAGACGCACAAGAGACGGACCATAAGGAGGCCGAGGCAGCAAAATCCCCTTGGAGACAAGTCGGCTGGAGGACGATGTAGTGAATCTCGACGCAATTTGAGTGTTCCATCATCATTAGGAGGCGCTGATCGATACATCTCACTATCATTTTTGCGTCGGAATCGAAAATCTAGACTCACAGGAGACGGACCATATGGTGCCCGAGGCAGCAATACCCCTTGGAGACAAGTCGGCTAGGGAACGATGTATTGAATCTCGACGGAATTTGAGTGTTCCATCGCCATTAGGAGGCCGGGAAAGTTACAATTAACTATCAGTTTTTCGTCGGAATCGAAAATCTAGACTCATTGGAGACGGACCATAAGGTGCCCGAAGCAGAAATAGACACTAGGAGACAGGTCGGCTGAAGGACGATGTATTGAATATCGACGCAATTTGAGTGCTCCATCGTCATTAGCAGGCGCTGAACGTTTCAATTAACCATGAGTTATGCGTCGAATTAAAAAATTTAGACTCATAGGAGAACGACCATAAGGTGCCCGAGGCAGCAATAAACCCTTGGAGGCAAGTCGGCTGGAGGCCGATGTATTGAATCTCGACGCAAGTTGAGTGTTCCATCGTCATTAGTAGGCCCTGAACGTTACAATTCAACTATCAGTTTCGCATCGGAATCGAAAATCTAGACTCACAGGAGACGGAACATATGGTGCCCGAGGCGCAATCTCCCCTTGAAGACAAGTCGGCTGGAGGCCGATGTATTTAATCTCGACGCAATTTGAGTGTTCCATCGTCATTAGGAGGCCCTGAACGTTACAATTATTTACCATTTTAGCGACGGATTCGAAAATCTAGTCTCAGGAGAATGATCATAAGGTGCCCCAGGCAGCAATAGACCCTTGGAGACAAATCGGCTGGAGGACGATATAATGGATCGCGACGCAATTTGAGTGTTCCATCGCCATTAGGAGGCCCGGAGCGTTACAATTAATTATCATTTTTGCGTCGGAATCGAAAATCTAGACTCATTGGAGACGGACCATACGGTGCCCGAGGCAGCAATAGACTCTAGGAGACAGGTCGGCTGAAGGACGATGTATTGAATATCGGCGCAATTTGAGTGCTCCATCGTCATTAGCAGGCGCTGAACGTTTCAATTAACTATCAGTTATGCGTCGGATTCGAAAATTTAGAATCACAGGAGACGGACCATATGGTGCCCGAGGCAGCAATATCCCCTTGGAGACAAGTCGGCTGGAGGACGATGTATTGAATATCGACGCAATTTGAGTGCACAATCGTCATTAGGAGGCGCTGATCGTTTCAATTGACTATCAGTTATGCGTCGGAATCGAAAATCTAGACTCATGGGAGAACGACCATAAGGTGCCTGAGGCAGCAATAAACCCTTGGAGACTAGTCGGCTGGAGGCCGATGTATTTAATCTCGACGCAATTTGAGTGTTCCATCGTCAAAAGGAGGCCCTGAACGTTACAAATAACTATCATTTTTGCGTCGGATACGAAAATCGAGACTCACAGGAGAACGACCATATGGTGCCCGAGGCAGAATTAGACTCTAGGAGACAAGTCGGCTGAAGGACGATGTATTGAATCTCGCCGCAATTTGAGTGTTCCATCGTCATTAGGAGGCCCTGAACGTTACAATTCAACTATCAGTAACGCATCGGAATCGAAAATCTAGACTCACAGGAACGGAACATATGGTGCCCGAGGCTGCAAGGTCCCCTTGAAGACAAGTCGGCTGGAGGCCGATGTATTGAATCTCGACGCAGTTTGAGTGTTCCATCGTCATTAGGTGGCCCTGAACGTTACAATTAAGTATCAGTTTTGCGTCGGATTCTAAAATCTAGAGACGCAGGAGAACGACCATAAGGTGCCTGCGGCAGCAATAGACCCTTATATGGAGCCCGAGGCAGCAAAATCCCCTTGGAGACAAGTCGCCTGGAGGACGATGTATTGAATCTCGACGCAATTTGTGTATTCGATCATCATTAAGAGGCGCTGATCGTTACATCTCACTATTATTTTTGCGTCGGAATCGATAATCTAGACTCACAGGAGACGGACCATAAGGTGCCCGTGGCAGAATTAGACTCTAGGAGACAGGTCGGCTGAAGGACGGTGTATTGAATATCGACGCAATTTGAGTTCTCAATCGTCATTAGGAGGCGCTGAACGTTTCAATTAACTATCAGTTATGCGTCGGATTCGAAAATCTAGACTCAAAGGAGAACGACCATATGGTGCCCGAGGCAGCAATAAACCCTTGGAGACTAGTCGGCTGGAGGCCGATGTATTGAATCTGGACGCAAGTTGAGTGTTCCATCGTCATTAGGAGGCCGTGAACGTTACAATTACCTATCATTTTTGCGTCTGAATCGAAAATCTAGACTAACAGGGGACGGACCACATGGAGCCCGAGGCAGCAATATCCCCTTGCAGACAACTGGGCTGGAGGACGACGTATTGACTCTCGACGCAATTTGAGTGTTCCATCGTCATTAGAAGGAGCTGAACGTTTCAAATAACTATCATTTTAGCGTCGGATTCGAAAATCTACTCTCAGGAGAAGGATCATATGGTGCCCGAGACAGCAATATCCCTTTGAATCTCGACGCAATTTGAGTGTTCCATCGTCATTAGCATGCCCTGAACGTTACAATTAACTATCAGTTATGCGTCGGATTCGAAAGTGTAGACTCCCAGGAGAACCACCATAAGGAGCCAGAGGCAGCAATAGACCCTTGGAGACAAGTCGGCTGGAGGCCGATGTATTTAATCTCGACACAATTTGAGTGTTCCATCGACATTAGGAGGCCCTTAACGTTGCTATTAACTATCATTTTAGCGTCGGATTCGAAGATCTACTCTCAGGAGAAGGATCATATGGTGCCCGAGACAGCAATATCCCCTTGGATACAAGTAGGCTGGAGGACGATGTATTGAATCTCGACGCAATTTAAGTGTTCCAACGTCATTAGGAGGCCCTGAACGTTACAATTAACAATCAGTTATGCGTCGGATTCGAAAATCTAAACTCACAGGAGAACGACAATAAGGTGCCTGAGGCAGCAATAGACTCTTGGAGACAGGTAGCCTGAAGACGATGTATTGAATATCGACGCAATTTGAATGCTCCATCGTCATTAGGAGGCGCTGAACGTTTCAATTAATTATCAGTTATGCGTCGGATTCGAAAATCTAGAATCACAGGAAACGGACCATATGGTGACCGAGGCAGCAATATCCCCATGGAGACAAGTCGGCTGGAGGATGATGTATTGAATCTCCACGCAATTTGAATGCTCCATCGTCATTGAGAGGCACTGAACGTTTCAATTATCTTTCAGTTATTCGTCGGATTCGAAAATCTAGACTCATAGGAGAACGACCATAACGTGCCCGAGGCAGCAATAAACCCTTGGAGACAAGTCGGCTGGAGGCCGATGGATTTAATCTCGACGCAATTTGAGTGTTCCATCATCATTAGGAGTCGCATATGGTTACATCTCACTATCATTTTTGCGTCGGAATCGAAAATCTACACTCACAGGAGACGGACCATATGGTGCCTGAGGCAGTAATATCCCCTTGGAGGCACGTCGGCTGGAGGACGATGTATTGAACCTCGATGCAATTTGAGTGTTCCATCGTCATTAGGAGGCCCTGAACGTTTCAATTAACTATCAGTTATGCGTCGGATTCGAAAATCTAGACTCACAGGAGAACGTTCATAAGGTGCCCCAGGCAGCAATAGACCCATGGAGGCAAGTCGGCTGGAGGAAGATATATTGGATCGCGACGCAATCTGAGTGTTCCTTCGTAATTAGGAGGCCCTGAATGTTACAATTAACAATCAGTTTTTCGTCGGGTTCGAAAATCTAGACTCATTGCAGACGGACCATAAGGTGCCCGCGGCAGCAATAGACTCTACGAGACAGGTCGGCTGAAGGACGATGTATTGAATATCGACGCAATTGGAGTGCTCCATTGTCATTAGCAGGCGCTAAACCTTTCTATTAACTACCAGTTCTACGTCGGATTCGAAAATCTAGACTCACAGGAGAACGACCATAAGGTGCCTGAGGCAGCAATAGACTCTAGGAGACAGGTCGGCTGAAGGACGATGTATTGAATCTCGACGCTATTTGAGTGTTCCATCATCATTAGGAGGCGCTGATCGTTACATCTCACTATCATTTTTGCGTCGGAGTCGAAAATCTAGACTCATAGGAGAACGACCATAAGGTGCCCGAGGCAGCAATAAACCCTTGGAGACAAGTCGGCTGGAGGCCGATGTATTGAATCTCGACCGAAGTTGAGTGTTCCGTCGTCATTAGGAGACCGTGAGAGTTACAATTAATTATCATTTTTGCGCCTGATTCGAAAATCTAGACTAACAGGAGACGGGCCCCATGGAGCCCGGGGCAGCAATAACCCCTTACATATAAGTCGGCTGCAGGACGATGTATTGAATATCGACGCAATTTGAGTGCTCCATCGTCATTAGGAGGCCCTGAACGTCACAATTAACTATCAGTATCGCGTCGGATTCAAAAATCTAGACTCTCAGGGGACTGACCATATGGACCCCGAGGCAGCAATATCAACTTGGAGACAAATCGGCTGGAGGACGATGTATTCAATCTCGACGCAATTTGAGTGTTCCATCATCATTAGGTGGCGCTGATCGTTACATCTCACTATCATTTTTGCGGCGGAGTCGAAAATCTAGTCTCACAGGAGACGGACCATATGGTGCCCAAGGCAGCAATATCCCCTTGGAGGCACGTCGGTTGGAGGACGATGTATTAAACCTCGACGCAATTTGAGTGTTCCATCGTCAGTATGAGGCCCTGAACGTTACAATTAAGCATCAGTTTTGCGTCGGATTCTAAAATCTAGAGTCATAGGAGAACGACCATAAGGTGACTGCGGCAGCAATAGACCCTTATAGACAAGTCGGCTGAATGACCATATGGATCCCGAAGCAGAAAAAACCCCTTGGAGACAAGTCGGCTGGAGGACGATGTATTGAATCTCGACGCGATTTTAGTGTTCGATCATCATTAAGAGACGCTGATCGTTACATCTCACTAACATTTTTGCGTCGGAGTCGAAATTCTAGACTCACAGGAGACGGACCATATGGTGCCCGAGGCAGCTATTTCCCCTTGGAGGCACGTCGGCTGAAGGACGATGTATTGAATATAGACGCAATTTGAGTGCTCCATCGTCATTAGGAGGCGCTGAACGTTTCAATTAAGTATCAGTTATGCGTCGGCTTCGAAAATCTAGACTCATAGGAGAACGACCAGAAGGTGCCCGGGGCAGCAATATCCCCATGGAGACCATTCGGCTGGAGGACGATGTATTGAATCTCGACGCAATTTGCGTGTTCCATCGCCATTAGGAGGCCCTGAACGTTACAACTAACTATCAGTTTTTCGTCGGATTCGAAAATCTAGACTCACTGGAGCACGATCATATGGTGCCCCAGGCAGCAATAGACTCTTGGAGACAAGTCGGCTGGAGGACGATATATTGGATCGCGACGCAGTTGAGTGTTCCATCGTAATTAGGAGGCCCTGAATGATACAATTAACAACCAGTTTTTCGTCGAATTCGAATATCTAGACTCATTTGAGACGGACATAAGGTGCCCGGGCAGCAATATCCCCTTGGAGACCAGTCCGCTGGAGGACGATGTGTTGAATCTCGACGCAATTTGAGTGCTCCATCGTCATTAGGAGGCGCTGAACGTTTCAATTAACTATCAGTTATGCGTCGGATTCGAAAATCTCAACTCACAGGAGAACGACCATAAGGTGCCCGGGGCAGCAATATCCCCATGGAGACCATTCGGCTGGAGGACGATGTATTGAATCTCAACGCAATTTGCGTGTTCCATTGCCATTAGGAGGCCCTGAACGTTTCAAGTAACTATCATTTTTGCGACTGATTGGAAAATCTAGACTAACAGGAGACGGACCACATGGAGCCCGGGGCTGGAGGACGACGTATTGACTCTCGACGCGATTTGAGTGTTCCATTGTCATTAGGAGGCGCTGAACGTTACAATTAACTATCATTTTAGCGTCGGATTCTAAAATCTAGACTCACAGGAGACGGACCATATGGCGCCCGAGGCAGCAATACCCCTTGGAGACAAGTCTGCTAGAGGACGATGTATTGAATCGCGACGCAATTTGAGTGCTCCATCATCATTAGGAGGCCCTTAACGTTACAATTAACTATCATTTTTGCGTCTGATTCGAAAATCTAGACTAACAGGAGACGGACCACATGGAGCCCGAGGTAGCAAAACCCCTTGGAGACAAGTCGGCTTGAGGACGATGTATTGAATCTCGACGCAATTTGAGTGTTCCATCATCATTAGGAGGCGCTGATCATTACATCTCACTATCATTTTTGCGTCGGAATCGAAAATGTAGACTCACAGGAGACGGACCATATGGTGCATGAGGCAGCAATACCCCTTGGAGACAAGTCGGCTGGAGGACGACGTATTGAATCTCGACGCAATTTGAGTGTTCCATCGTCATTAGGAAGCCCTGAACGCTACAATTAACAATCAGTTTCGCGACGGATTCGAAAATCTCAACTCACAGGAGAACGACCATAAGGTGCCCGGGGCAGCAATATCCCCATGGAGACCATTCGGCTGGAGGACGATGTATTGAATCTCGACGCAATTTGCGTGTTCCATCGCCATTAGGAGGCCCTGAACGTTACAACTAACTATCATTTTTTCGTCGGAATCGAAAATTTAGACTCACAGGAAACGGACCATATGGTGCCCGAGGCAGCAATATCCCCTTGGAGGCACGTCGGCTGGAGGACGATGTATTGCACCTCGACGCAGTTTGAGTGTTCCATCGTCATTAGGTGACCCTGAGCGTTACAATTAACTATCATTTTTGCGTCAGATTCAAAAATCTAGACTCACAGGAGGCCGACCATATGGTGCCCGAGGCAGCAATACCCCAAGGAGACAAGTCGGCTAGAGGACGATGTATTGAACCTCGACGCAATTTGAGTGTTCCATCGTCATTAGGAAGCCCTGAACGTTACAATTAACTATTAGTTTCGCGTCGGATTTCAAAATCTTGACTTACAGATCGAGCATAAGGTGCCCGAGGCAGCAACATCCCCATGGAGACAAGTCGGTTGGAGGACGATGTATTGCATCCCGACGCAATTTGAGTGTTCCATCGTCATTAGGAAGCCCTGAACGTTACAATTAATTATCCGTTTCGCGTCGGATTTTAAAATCTTGACTCACAGAACGACCATAAGGTGCCCGAGGCAGCAATATCCCCATAGAGACAAGTCGGCTGGAGGACGATGTATTGCATCTCGACGCAGTTTGAGTGTTCCATCGTCATTAGGATGCCCTGAACGTTACAATTAACTATCAGTTACGCGTCGGATTCGAAAATCTAGACTCACAGGAGAACGACCATAAGGTGCCAGAGGTAGCAATAGTCCCTTGGAGACAAGTCGGCTGAAGGCCGATGTATTTAATCTCGACGAAATTTGAGTGTTCCATCGTCATTGGGAGGCACTGAACGTTACTATTAATTATCATGTTAGCGGCGGATTCGAAAACCTACTCTCAGGAGAAGGATCATATGGTGCCCGTGGCAGCAATATCCCCTTGGATACAAGCCGGCTGGAGGACGATGTATTGAATCTCGACGCAATTTGAGTGTTCCATCGTCATAAGAATGCCCTAAACGTATCAATTAACTATCAGTTATGCGTCGGATTCGAAAATGTAGACTCACAGGAGAACGACCATAAGGTGCCAGAGGCAGCAATATACCCTTGGAGTCAAGTTGGCTGGAGTCTGATGTATTTAATCTCGACGCAATTTGAGTGTTACATCGTCATTAGGAGGCCCTGAACGTTACAATTAACTATCATTTTAGCGGCGGATTCGTAAATCTACTCTCAGGAGAAGGATCATATGGTGCCCGAGGCAATAATACCCCTTGGAGACAAGTCGGCTGGAGGACGATGTATTGAATCTCGACGCAATTTGAGTGCTCCATCGTCATTAGTTGGCGCTGAACGTTTCAATTAACTATTAGTTATGCGTCGGATACGAAAATCTAGACTCATAGGAGAACGACCATAAGGTGCCCGAGGCAGCAATAGACTCTAGGAGACAGGTCCGCTGAAGGACGATGTATTGAATATCGACGCAATTTGAGTGCTCCATCGTCATTAGCAGGCGCTGAAAGTTTCAATTAACTATCATTTTAGCGTCGGATTCGAAAATCTACTCTCAGGAGAAGGATCATATGGTGCCCGAGACAGCAATATCCCTTTGGATACAAGTCGGCTGGAGGACGATGCATTGAATCTCGACGCAATTTGAGTGTTCCATCGTCATTAGTATGCCCTGAACGTTACAAATAACTATCAGTTATGCGTCGGATTCGAAAATGTAGAATCAACATAGACGGACCATGTGGTGCCCGAGGCAGCGATATCCTATTGGAGACAAGTCGGCTGGAGGACGATGTATTGAATTTCGACGCAATTTGAGTGTTCCATCGCCATTAGGAGGCCCTGAACGTTACAATTAATTATCAGTTACGCGTTGGATTCGAAAATCTAGACTCACAGGAGAACGACCATAAGGTGCCAGAGGCAGCAATAGACTCTTGGAGACAGGTCGGCTGATGGACGATGTATTGAATATGGGCGCAATTTGAGTGCTCCATCGTCATTAGGAGGCGCTGAACGTTTCAATTAACTATCAGTTATGCGTCGGATTCGAAAATCTAGAATCACAGTAGACGGACCATATGGTGCCCGAGGCAGCAATATCCCCTTGGGGACAAGTCGGCTGGAGGACGATGTATTGAATCTCCACGCAATTTGAGTGCCCCATTGTCATTAGGAGGCGCTGAACGTTTCAATTAACTATCAGTTATGCGTCGGATTCGAAAATCTAGACTCATAGGAGAACGACCATAAGGTGCCCGAGGCAGCAAAAAACCCTTGGAGACAAGTCGGCTGGAGGACGATGTATTGAATCTCGACGCAATTTGAGTGCTCCATGGTCATTAGGAGGCGCTGAACTTTTCAATTAACTATCAGTTATGCGTCGGATTCGAAAATCTAGACTCACAGGAGAACGATAATAAGGTGCCCCAGGCAGCAATAGTCCCTTGGAGACAAGTCGGCTGGAGGACGATGTATTTAATCTCGACGCAATTTGAGTGTTCCATCATCATTAGGAGTCGCATATGGTTACATCTCACTATCATTTTTGCGTCGGAATCGAAAATCTAGACTCACAGGAGTCGGACCATATGGTGCCTGAGGCAGCAATATCCCCTTGGAGGAACGTCGGCTGGAGGACGATGTATTGAGCCTCGAGGCAATTTGAGTGTTCCATCGTCATTAGGAGGCGCTGAACGTTACAATTAACTATCATTTTTGCGTCGGATTCGAAAATCTAGACTCACAGGAGACGGACCATATGGTGCCCGAGGCAGCAATACCCCTTGAAGACAAGTCGGCTAGAGGACGATGTATTCAACCTCGACGCAAATTGAGTATTCCATCGTCATTAGGAGGCCCTGAACGATACAATTAACTATCAGTTTTTCGTCGGATTCGAAAATCTAGACTCACAGGAGAACGATAATAAGGTGCCCCAGGCAGCAATAGTCCCTTGGAGACAAGTCGGCTGGAGGACGATATATTGGATCGCGACGCAATTTGAGTGTTCCATCGTAATTTGGAGGCCCTGAACGTTACAATTAACTATCAGTTCTTCGTCGGATTCGAAAATCTAGACTCACAGGAGAACGACCATAAGGTGCCAGAGGCAGCAATAGTCCCTTGGAGACAAGTCGGCTGGAGGACGATGTATTGAACCTCGACGCAATTTGAGTGTCCATCTTCATTAGGAGGCCCTGAAAGTTACAATTAACTATCAGTTTTGCGTCGGATTCGAAAATGTAGAAACAACATAGACGGACCATGTGGTGCCCGAGGCAGCGATATCCAATTGGAGACAAGTCGGCTGGAGGACGATGTATTGAATTTCGACGCAATTTGAGTGTTCCATCGCCATTAGGAGGCCCTGAACGTTACAATTAATTATCAGTTACGCGTTGGATTCGAAAATCTAGACTCACAGGAGAACGACCATAAGGTGCCAGAGGCAGCAATAGACTCTTGGAGACAGGTCTGCTGAAGGACGATGTATTGAATATAGGCGCAATTTGAGTGCTCCATCGTCATTAGGAGGCGCTGAACGTTTCAATTAACTATCAGTTATGCGTCGGATTCGAAAATCTAGAATCACAGTAGACGGACCATATGGTGCCCGAGGCAGCAATATCCCCTTGGGGACAAGTCGGCTGGAGGACGATGTATTGAATCTCCACGCAATTTGAGTGCCCCATTGTCATTAGGAGGCCCTGAACGTTTCAATTAACTATCAGTTTTGCGTCGGATTCGAAAATCTAGACTCATAGGAGAACGACCATAAGGTGCCCGAGGCAGCAATAAACCCTTGGAGACAAGTCGGCTGGAGGACGATGTATTGAATCTCGACGCAATTTGAGTGCTCCATGGTCATTAGGAGGCGCTGAACTTTTCAATTAACTATCAGTTATGCGTCGGATTCGAAAATCTAGACTCACAGGAGAACGATAATAAGGTGCCCCAGGCAGCAATAGTCCCTTGGAGACAAGTCGGCTGGAGGACGATGTATTTAATCTCGACGCAATTTGAGTGTTCCATCATCATTGGGAGTCGCATATGGTTACATCTCGCTATCATTTTTGCGTCGGAATCGAAAATCTAGACTGACAGGAGACTGACCATATGGTGCCTGAGGCAGCAATATCCCCTTGGAGGCACGTCGGCTGGAGGACGATGTATTGAGCCTCGAGGCAATTTGAGTGTTCCATCGTCATTAGGAGGCGCTGAACGTTACAATTAACTATCATTTTTGCGTCGGATTCGAAAATCTAGACTCACAGGAGACGGACTATATGGTGCCCGAGGCAGCAATACCCCTTGGAGACAAGTCGGCTAGAGGACGATGTATTCAACCTCGACGCAATTTGAGTATTCCATCGTCATTAGGAGGCCCTGAACGATACAATTAACTATCAGTTTTTCGTCGGATTCGAAAATCTAGACTCACAGGAGAACGATAATAAGGTTCCCCAGGCAGCAATAGTCCCTTGGAGACAAGTCGGCTGGAGGACGATATATTGGACCGCGACGCAATTTGAGTGTTCCATCGTAATTTGGAGGCCCTGAACGTTACAATTAACTATCAGTTTTTCGTCCGATTCGAAAATCTAGACTCATTGGAGACGGACCATGAGGTGCCCGAGGCAGCAATAGACTCTAGGAGACAGGTCGGCTGAAGGACGATGTATTGAATATCGACGCAAATTTTTAGTGCTCCTTCGTCATTAGCAGGCGCTGAACATTTCAATTAACTATCAGTTATGCGTCGGATTCGAAAATCTAGAATCGCAGGAGAGGCAGCAATATCCCCATGGAGACAAGTCGGCTGGAGTACGATGTATTGCATCGTGACGCAATTTGAGTGTTCCATCGTCATTAGGAAGCCCTGCGGGTTGCAATTAACAATCAGTTTCTCGTCGGATTCGAAAATCTAGACTCACTGGAGAACGACCATAAGGTGCCCGAGGCAGCAATATCCCCATGGAGACAAGTCGGCTGGAGGACGATGTATTGAATCTCGACGCAATTTGAGTGTTCCATCGCCATTAGGAGGCCCTGAACGTTACAATTAACTATCAGTTTTGCGTCGGATTCGAAAATCTAGACTCACAGGAGAACGATCATAAGCTGCCCCAGGCAGTAATAGACCATTGGAGATAAGTCGGCTGGAGGACGATATATTGTATCGCGACGCAATTTGAGTGTTCCATCGTAATTAGGACGCCCTGAACGTTACAATTAACTATCAGTTTTTCGTCCGATTCGAAAATCTAGACTCACAGGAGAACGACCATAAGGTGCCCGAGGCAGCAATATCCCCATGGAGACAAGTCGGCTGAAGGACGATGTGTTGAATATCGACGCAATTTGAGTGCTCCACCGTCATTAGGAGGCGCTGAACGTTTCAATTAACTATCAGTTATGCGTCGGATTCGCAAATCTAGACTCACAGGAGACGGACCATATGGTGTTCGAGGCAGCAATAACCCCTTGTAGACAACTACGCTGGAGGACGACGTATTGACCCTCGACGCAATTTGAGTGTTCAATCATCATTAGGAGTCGCTGATGGCTACATCTCACTATCATTTTTGCGTCGGAATCGCAAATCTAGAGTCACAGGAGACGGACCATATGCGCCCGAATCAGCAATATCCCCTTGGAGGCACGTCGCCTGGAAGACGATGTATTGAATCTCCACGCAATTTGAGTGCTCCATCGTCATTAGGAGGCGCTGAACGTTTCAATTAACTATCAGTTATGCGTCGGATTCGAAAATCTAGACTCATAGGAGAACGACCATAAGGTCCCCGAGGCAGCATTAAACCCTTGGAGACATGTCGGCTGGAGGACGATGTATTGAATCTCGACGCAATTTGAGTGCTCCATGGTCATTAGGAGGCGCTGAACGTTTCAATTAACTATCAGTTATGCGTCGGATTCGAAAATTTAGACTCACAGCAGAACGACCATCAGGTGCCCGCGGCAGCAATAGAACCTTGGAGACAAGTCGGCTGAAGGACGATGTATTGAATCTCGACGCAATTTGAGTGTTCCATCGTCATTAGGCGGCCCTGAACGTTACAATTCAACTATCAGTTTCGCATCGGAATCGAAAATCTAGACTCACAGGAGACGGACCATATGGTGCCCGAGGCAGCAATACCCCTTGGAGACAAGTCGGCTAGAGGACGATGTATTGAACCTCGACACAATTTGAGTGTTCCATCGTCATTAGGAGGCCCTGAACGTTACAATTAACTATCAGTTTTGCGTTGGATTCCAAAATCTAGACTCACAGGAGACCGATCATAAGGTGCCTCAGGTAGCAATAGACCCTTGGAGACAGGTCGGCTGGAGGACGATATATTGGAGCGCGACGTAATTTGAAAGTTCCATCGTAATTTGGAGGCCCTGAATGTTACAATTAACAATCAGTTTTTCGTCGGATTCAAAAATCTAGACTTATTGGATACGGACCATAAGGTGCCCGAGGCAGCAATAGACTCTAGGAGACAGGTCGGCTGAAGGACGATGTATTGAATATCGACGCAATTTGAGTGCTCCATCGTCATTAGCAGGCGCTGAACCTTTCAATTAACTATCAGTTATGCGTCGGACTCGAAAATCTAGAATCACAGGAGACGGAACATATGGTGACAGAGGCAGCAATATCCCCTTGGAGACAAGTCGGCTGGAGGACGATGTATTGAATCGGGACGCAATTTGAGTGTTCCATCGTCATTAGGAGGCGCTGAACGTTACAATTAACTATCATTTGAGCCTCGGATTCGAAAATCTACTCTCAGGAGAAGGATCATATGGTGCCCGAGACAGCAATTTCCGCTTGGATACAAGTCGGCTGGAGGACGATGTATTCAATCTCGACGCAATTTGAGTGTTCCAACGTCATTAAGTGGCCCTGAACGTTACAATTAACAATCAGTTATGCGTCGGATTCGAAAATCTAGACTCACAGGAGAACGACCATAAGGTGCCTGAGGCAGCAATTGACTCTTGGAGACAGGTCGGCTGAAGGACGATGTATTGAATATCGACGCAATTTGAGGGCTCCATCGTCATTAGGAAGCGCTGAACGTTTCAATTAACTATCAGTTAAGCGTCGGATTCGAAAATGTAGAATCACAGGAGACGGACCATAAGGTGCCCGAGGCAGCAATATTCCCATGGAGACAAGTCGGCTGGAGGACGATGTATTGAAACTCGACGCAAGTTGAGTGTTCCATCGTCATTAGGAGGCCGTGAACGTTACAATTAACTATCATTTTTGCGTCTGATTCGAAGATCTAGACTAACAGGAGACGGACCACATGGAGCCCGAAGCAGCAATAACCCCTTGTAGACAACTAGGCTGGAGGACGACGTATTGACTCTCGACGTAATTTGAGTGTTCCATCGTCATTAGGAGGCGCTGAACGTTTCAATTAACTATCAATTTAGCGTCGGATTCGAAAATCTACTCTCAGCAGAAGATTCATTGGTGCCCGAGACAGCAATATCCCCTTGGATACAAGTCGGCTGGAGGACGATGTATTGAATCTCGACGCAATTTGAGTGTTTCATCGTCATTAGGAGGCCCTGAATGTCACAATTAACCATCAGTTTCGCGTCGGATTCAAAAATCTAGACTCACAGGAGACGGACCATACGGAGCCCGAGGCAGCAATATCCCCTTGGAGACAAATCGGCTGGAGGACGATGTATTGAATCTCGACGCAATTTGAGTGTTCCATCATCATTAGGAGGCGCTGATCGTTACATCTCACTATCATTTTTGTGTCGGAGTCGAAGGTCTAGACTCACAGGAGACGGACCATAATGTGCCGGAGGCAGCAATATCCCCTTGGAGGCACGTCGGCTGGAGGACGATGTATTGAATATAGACGCAATTTGAGTGCTCCATCGTCATTAGGAGGCCCTGAACGTTAGAATTAACTATCAGTTTTGCGTAGGATTCGAAAATGTAGAATCAACGGAGACGGACCATGTGGTGCCCGAGGCAGCGATATCCCCTTGGAGACAAGTCGGCTGGAGGACGATGTATTGAATCTCGACGCAATTTGAGTGTTCCATCGCCATTAGGAGGCCCTGAACGTTACAATTGACCATCATTTTTGCGTCGAATTCGAAAATCTAGACACACGGGAGACGGAGCATATGGTGCTCGAGGCAGCAATACCCATTGGAGACAAGTCGGCTGGTGGACGATGTATTGAATGTCGACGGAATTTGAGTGTTCCATCGTCATTAGGAAGCCCTGAACGTTACAATTAACATTCAGTATCGCGTCGGATTCGAAAATCTAGACTCACAGGAGAACGACCATTAGATGCCCGAGGCAGCAATCCACCCTTGGAGGCAAGTCGGCTGGACGCCTATGTATTGAATCTCGATGCAATTTGAGTGTTCCATCGTCATTAGGAGGCAGTGAACGTTACAATTAACTATCATTTTTGCGTCGGATTCGAAAACCTAGACTAACAGGCGATGGACCACATGGAGCCCGAGGCAGCAATGTCCCCTTTGATACAAGTCGTCTGGAGAACGATGTTTTGAATCTCGACTCAGTTTCAGTGTTCCAACGTCGTTAGGAGGCCCTGGACGCTACAATTAACAATTAGCGTTGCGTCGGATTCGAAAATCTTGACTCACAGGAGAACTACCATAAGGTGCCCGAGGCAGCAATAGACCCTTGGAGACAAGTCGGCTGAAGGATGATGTATTGAATCTCGACGCAATTTGAGTGTTCCTTCGTCATTAGGAGGCCCTGGGCGTCGCAAGTAAGTATCAGTTAAGCGTCGGATTCGAAAATCTAGCCTCACAGGAGAACGACCATGCGGTGCCCCAGGCAGCAACAGACAGTTGGAGACAAGTCGGCTGGAGGCCGCTGTGTTGAATCACGACGCAATTTGAGTGTTCCATCGTCATTAGGAGGCGCCGAATGTTACAATTAACTATCAGTTTCGCGTCGGATTCCAAAATCTAGACTCACAGGATAAGGACCATTAGGTGCCCGAGGCAGCAATATCACCATGGAGACAAGTCGGCTGGAGGGCGATGTATTGAATCTCGACTCAATATGAGTGTTCCATAAACATTAGGAGGCCCTGATCGTTACATCTCACCATCATTTTTGCGGCGGAATCGAAAATCTAGACTCTCAGGAGACGGACCAAATGATGCCCGAGGCAGCAATACCCCTTGGAGACAAGTCGGCTGGAGGACGATGTATTGAATCGGGACGCAATTTGAGTGTTCCATCGTCATTAGGAGGCGCTGAACGTTACAATTAACTATCATTTTAGCCTCGGATTCGAAAATCTGCTCTCCGGAGAAGGATCATATAGTGCCCGAGACAGCAATATCCCCTTGGATACAAGTCGGCTGGAGGCCGATGTATTGAATCTCGACGCAATTTGAGTGTTCCATCGTCATTAGGAGGCCGTGAACGTTACAATTAACTATCATTTTTGCGACGGATTCGTAAATCTAGACTAACAGGAGATGGACCACATGGAGCCCGAGGCACCAATATCCCCTTTGATACAAGTCGGCTGGAGGACGATGTATTGAATCTCGACGCAATTTGAGTGTTCCAACGTCATTAGGAGGCCCTGAACGTTACAATTAACGATCAGTTTTGCGTCGGATTCGAAAATCTAGACTCACAGGAGAACTACCATAGGGTGCCCGAGGCAGCAATAGACCCTTGGAGACAAGTCGGCTGAGGGATGATGTATTTAATATCGACGCAATTTGAGTGTTCCATCGTCATTAGGAGGCCCTAAACGTTACAATGAACTATCAGTTTTTGGTCGGATTCGAAAATCTAGACTCATTGGAGACGGACCATAAGGTGCCCGAGGCAGCAATATCCCCTTGGAGACCAGTCCGCTGGAGGACGATATGTTGAATCGCGACGAAGTTTGAGCGCTCCATCGTCACAAGGAGGACCTGAACGTTACAATTAACTATCAGTTTTGCGTCGGATTCGAAAATGTAGAATCAACGGAGACGCATCATGTGGTGCCCGAGGCAGCTATATCCCCTTGGAGACAAGTCGGCTGGTGGACGATGTATTGAAACTGGTCGCAATTTGAGTGTTCCATCGTCGTTAGGATGCCCTGAACGTTACAATTAACTATCAGTGATGCGTCGGATACGAAAATCTAGACTCACAGGAGAACGACCACAAGGTGCCTGAGGCAGCAATATACTCTTGGAGACAGATCGGCTGAAGGACGATGTATTGAATATCGACGCAATTTGAGTGCTCCATCGTCATTAGGAGGCGCTGAACGTTTCAATTAACTATCAGTTATGCGTTGGATTCGAAAATCTAGACTCACAGGAGACGGACCATATGGTGCCCGAGACAGCAATATCCATTTGGATACAAGTCGGCTGGAGGCCGATGTAAAGAATCTCGACGCAAGTTGAGTGTTCCATCGTCATTAGGAGGCCGTGAACGTTGCAATTAACTATCATTATTGCGTCTGGTTCGAAAATCTAGACTAACAGGTGACGGACCACATGTAGCACGAGACAGCAATAACCCCTTGTAGACAACTAGGCTGGGAGACGACGTATTGACTCTTGACGCAATTTGAGTGTTACATTGTCATTAGGAGGCGCTGAACGTTACAATTAACTATCAGTTTTGCGTCGGATTCGAAAATCTAGACTCACAGGAGAACTACCATAAGGTGCCCGAGGCTGCAATAGACCCTTGGAGACAAGTCGGCTGAAGGACGATTTATTGAATCTCTACGCAAGTTGAGTATTCCATCGTGATTAGGAGGCCGTGAACGTTACAATTAACTATCATTTTTGCGTCTGATTAGAAAATCTAGACTAACAGGAGACGGACCACATTGAGCCCGAGGCAGCAATAACCCTTTGAAGACAACTAGGCTGGAGGGCGACGTATTGACTCTCGACGCAATTTGAATGTACAATCGTCATTAGGAGGCGCTGAACGTTTCAAGTAACTATCATTTTAGCGTCGGATTCGAAAATCTACTCTCAGGAGAAGGATAATATGGTGCCCGATACAGCAATATCCCTTTGGATACAAGTCGGCTGAAGGACGATGTATTGAATCTCGACGCAATTTGAGTGTTCCATCGTCATTAGGAGGCCCTGAACGTTACAATTAACTACAATTTTAGCGTCGGATTCGAAAATCTACTCTCAGGAGAAGGATCATATGGTGCCCGAGACAGCAATTTCCCCTTATATACAAGTCGGCTGGAGGACGATGTATTGAATCTCGACGCAATTTGAGTGTTCCAACGTCATTAGGTGGCCCTGAACGTTACAATTAACAATCAGTTATGCGTCGGATTCGAAAATTTAGACTCACAGGAGAACGACCATAAGGTGCCTGAGGCAGTAATAGACTCTTGGAGACAGGTCGGCTGAAGGGCGATGTATTGAATATCGACGCAATTTGAGTGCTCCATCGTCATTAGGAGGCGCTGAACGTTTCAATTAACTATCAGTTAAGCGTCGGATTCGAAAATCTAGAATCACAGGAGACGGACCATTTGGTGCCCGAGGCAGCAATATCCCCTTGGAGACAAGTCGGCTGGAGGAAGATGTATTGAATCTCCACGCAATTTGAGAGCTCCATGGTCATTAGGAGGCGCTGAACGTTTCAATTAACTATCAGTTATGCGTCGGATTCGAAAATCTAGACTCATAGGAGAACGACCATAACGTGCCCGAGGCAGCAATAAACCCTTGGAGACAAGTCGGCCGGCGGACGATGTATCGAATCTGGACGCAATTTGAGTGCTCCATCGTCATTAGGAGGCGCTGAACGTTTCAATTATCTATCAGTTATGCGTCGGATTCGAAAATCTAGACTTGCAGGAGAACGACCATAAGGTGCCAGAGACAGCAATAGACCCTTGGAGACAAGTCGGCTGGAGGCCGATGGATTTAATCTCGACGCAATTTGAGTGTTACATCATCATTAGAAGTCGCATATGGTTACATCTCACTATCATTTTTGCGTCGGTTTCGAAAATCTAGACTCACAGGAGAACGATCATAAGGTGCCCCAGGCAGCAATAGACCCATGGAGACAAGTCGGCTGGAGGACGATGTATTGAAACTCGACGCAAGTTGAGTGTTCCTTCGTCATTAGGAGGCCGTGAACGTTAGAATTAACTATCATTTTAGCGTCGGATTCGAAAATCTACTCTCAGGAGAACATTCATTGGTGCCCGAGACAGCAATATCCCCTTGGATACAAGTCGGCTGGAGGACGATGTATTGAATCTCGACGCAATTTGAGTGTTTCATCGTCATTAGGAGGCCCTGAATGTCACAATTAACTATCAGTTTCGCGTCGGATTCAAAAATCTAGACTCACAGGAGACGGACCATACGAAGCCCGAGGCAGCAATATCCCCTTGGAGACAAATCGGCTGGAGGACGATGTATTGAATCTCGACGCAATTTGAGTGTTCCATCATCATTAGGAGGCGCTGATCGTTACATCTCACTATCATTATTGCGTCGGAGTCGAAGGTCTAGACTCAGAGGAGACGGACCATATTGTGCCGGAGGCAGCAATATCCCCTTGGAGGCACGTCGGCTGGAGGACGATGTATTGAACCTCGACGCAATTTGAGTGTTCGATCATCATTAAGAGACGCTGATCGTTACATCTCACTATTATTTTTGCGTCGGAATCGATAATCTAGACTCACAGGAGACGGACCATATGGTGCCCGAGGAAGCTATATCCCCTTGGAGGCACGTCGGCTGAAGGACGATGTATTGAATATAGACGCAATTTGAGTGTTCCATCGTCATTAGTTGGCTCTGAACGTTACAATTAAGTATCAGTTTTGCGTCGGATTCTAAAATCTAGAGTCACAGGAGAACGACCATAAGGTGCCTGCGGCAGCAATAGACCCTTATAGACAAGTCGGCTGAATGACCATATGGAGCCCGGGGCAGCAAAATCCCCTTGGAGACAAGTCGCCTGGAGGCCGCTGTGTTGAATCACGACGCAATTTGAGTGTTCCATCGTCATTAGGTGGCGCTGAATGTTACAATCAACTATCAGTTTCGCGTCCGATTCGAAAATCTAGACTCACAGGATAAGGACCATATGGTGCCCGAGGCAGCAATATCACCTTGCAGAAAAGCCGGCTGGAGGGCGATGTATTGAATCTCGACTCAATTTGAGTGTTCCATCATAATTAGGAGGCGCTGATCGTTACATCTCACTATCATTTTTGCGTCGGAATCGAAAATTTAGGCTCACAGGAGACGGACCATAAGGTGCCCGAGGCAGCAATAAACCCTTGGAGACAATTCGGCTGGAGGCCGATGTATTGAATCTCTACGCAAGTTGAGTGTTCCATCGTCATTAGGAGGCCGTGAACGTTACAATTAACTATCATTTTTGCGTCTGATTCGAAAATCTAGACTAACAGGAGACGGACCACATTGAGCATGAGGCAGCAATAACCCCTTGAAGACAACTAGGCTGCAGGGCGACGTATTGACTCTCGACGCAATTTGAATGTTCAATCGTTATTAGGAGGCGCTGAACGTTTCAAGTAACTATCATTTTAGCGTCGGATTCGAAAATCTACTCTCAGGAGAAGGATCATATGGTGCCCGGTACAGCAATATCCCTTTGGATACAAGACGGCTGAAGTACGATGTATTGAATCTCGACGCAATTTGAGTGTTCCATCGTCATTAGGTGGCCCTGAACGTTACAATTAACTACAATTTTAGCGTCGGATTCGAAAATCTACTCTCAGGAGAAGGATCATATGGTGCCCGAGACAGCAATTTCCCCTTGGATACAAGTCGGCTGGAGGACGATGTATTCAATCTCGACGCAATTTGAGTGTTCCAACGTCATTAGGTGGCCCTGAACGTTACAATCAACAATCAGTTATGCGTCGGATTCGAAAATCTAGACTCACAGGAGAACGACCATAAGGGCCTGAGGCAGCAATAGACTCTTGGAGACAGGTCGGCTGAAGGGCGATGTATTGAATATCGACGCAATTTGAGTGCTCCATCGTCATTAGGAGGCGCTGAACGTTTCAATTAACTATCAGTTAAGCGTCGGATTCGAAAATCTAGAATCACAGGAGACGGACCATATGGTGACAGAGGCAGCAATATCCCCTTGGAGACAAATCGGCTGGAGGACGATGTATTGAATCTCTACGCAATTTGAGTGCTCCATCGTCATTAGGAGGCGCTGAACGTTTCAATTAACTATCAGTTATGCGTCGGATTCGAAAATCTAGACTCATAGGAGAACGACCATAACGTGCCCGAGGCAGCAATAAACCCTTGGAGACAAGTCGGCCGGCGGACGATGTATCGAATCTCGACGCAATTTGAGTGCTCCATCGTCATTAGGAGGCGCTGAACGTTTCAATTACCTATCAGTTATGCGTCGGATTCGAAAATCTAGACTCACAGGAGAACGACCATTAGGTGCCAGAGACAGCAATAGACCCTTGGAGACAAGTCGGCTGGAGGCCGATGGATTTAATCTCGACGCAATTTGAGTGTTCCATCATCATTAGAAGTCGCATATGGTTACATCTCACTATCATTTTTGCGTCGGAATCGAAAATCTAGACTCACAGGAGACGGACCATGTGGTGCCTGAGGCAGTAATATCCCCTTGGAGGCACGTCGGCTGGTGGACGATGTATTGAACCTCGACGCAATTTGAGTGTTCCATCGTAATTAGGAGTCCCTGAATGTTACATTTAACAATCAGTTTTTCGTCGGATTCGAAAATCTTGACTCATAGGAGACGGAACATAAGGTGCCCGAGGCAGTAATAGACTCTATGAGACAGGTCGGCTGAAGGACGATGTATTGAATATCGACGCAATTTGAGTGCTCCATAGTCATAAGCAGGCGCTGTACCTTTCAATTAACTATCAGTTATGCGTCGGATTCGAAAATCTAGAACCACAGGAGACGGACCATAAGGTGCCCGAGAAGCAATATTCCCATGGAGACAAGTCGGCTGGAGGACGATGTATTGAAACTCGACGCAAGTTGAGTGTTCCTTCGTCATTAGGAGGCCGTGAACGTTACAATTAACTATCATTTTTGCGTCTGATTCGAAGATCTAGACTAACAGGAGACGGACCACATGGAGCCCGAGGCAGCAATAACCCCTTGTAGACAACTAGGCTGGAGGACGACGTATTGACTCTCGACGTAATTTGAGTGTTCGATCATCATTAAGAGACGCTGATCGTTACATCTCACTATTATTTTCGCGTCGGAATCGATAATCTAGACTCACAGGAGACGGACCATATGGTGCCCGAGGAAGCTATATCCCCTTGGAGGCACGTCGGCTGAAGGACGATGTATAGAATATAGACGCAATTTGAGTGTTCCATCGTCATTAGGTGGCCCTGAACGTTTCAATTAACTATCAGTTATGCGTCGGATTCGAAAATCTAGAATCACAGGAGACGGACCATATGGTGAACGAGGCAGCAATATCCCCTGGGAGACAAGTCGGCTGGAGGACGATGTATTGAACCTCGACGCAATTTGAGTGTTCCATCGTCATTAGGAGGCCCTGAACGTTAGAATTAACTATCAGTTTTGCGTAGGATTCGAAAATGTAGAATTAACGGAGACGGACCATGTGGTGCCCGAGGCAGCGATATCCCCTTGGAGACAAGTCGGCTGGAGGACGATGTATTGAATCTCGACACAATTTGAGTGTTCCATCGCCATTAGGAGGCCCTGAACGTTACAATTAACTATCAGTTACGCGTCGGATTCGAAAATCTAGACTCACAGGAGAACGACCATAAGGTGCCAGAGGCAGCAATAGACTCTTGGAGACAGGTCTGCTGAAGGACGATGTAATGAATATAGACGCAATTTGAGTGCTCCATCGTCATTAGGATGCGCTGAACGTCGGATTCGAAAATCTAGAATCACAGGAGACGGACCATTTGGTGCCCGAGGCAGCAATATCCCCTTGGAGACAAGTCGGCTGGAGGAAGATGTATTGAATCTCCACGCAATTTGAGAGCTCCATGGTCATTAGGAGGCGCTGAACGTTTCACTTAACTATCAGTTATGCGTCGGATTCGAAAATATATACTCATAGGAGAACGACCATAAGGTGCCCGAGGCAGCAATAGACCCTTGGAGACAAGTCGGCCGGAGGACGATGTATTGAATCTCGACGCAGTTTGAGTGTTCCATCATCATTAAGAGGCGCTGATCGTTACATCTCACTATAATTTTTGCGTCTGAATCGATAATCTAGTATCACAGGAGACGGACCATATTGTGCCCGAAGCAGCAATATCCCCTTGGAGGCACGTCGGCTGGAGGACGAGGTATTGAACCTCGACGCAATTTGAGTGTTCCATCGTCATTAGGTGGCCCTGAACGTTACAATTAACCATCATTTTTGCGTCGAATTCGAAAATCTAGACACACGGGAGAAGGACCATATGGTGCTCGAGGCAGCAATACCCCTTGGAGACAAGTCGCCTGGTGGACGATGTATTGAATGTCGACGGCATTTGAGTGTCCCATCGTCATTAGGAAGCCCTGAACGTTACAATTAACATTCAGTATCGTGTCGGATTCGAAAATCTAGACTCACAGGAGAACGACCATAAGGTGCCCGAGGCAGCAATCCACCCTTGGGGGCCGGCCGAAGTGGCCGTGCGGTTAAAGGCGCTGCAGTCTGGAACCGCAAGACCGCTACGGTCGCAGGTTCGAATCCTGCCTCGGGCATGGATGTTTGTGATGTCCTTAGGTTAGTTAGGTTTAACTAGTTCTAAGTTCTAGGGGACTAGTGACCTCAGCAGTTGAGTCCCATAGTGCTCAGAGCCATTTGAACCACCCTTGGCGGCAAGTCGGCTGGACGCCTATGTATTGAATGTCGACGCAATTTGAGTGTTCCATCGTCATTAGGAGGCCGTGAACGTTACAATTAACTATCATTTTTGCGTCTGATTCGAAAATCTAGGCTAACAGGAGACGGACCACATGGAGCCCGGGGCAGCAATAACCCCTTGTAGACAACTAGGCTGGAGGGCGATGTATTGAATCTCGACGCAATTTGAGTGTTCCTTCGTCATTAGGAGGCCCTGGGCGTTGCAAGTAGGTATCAGTTAAGCGTCGGATTCGAAAATCTAGATTCACAGGAGAACGACCATGCGGTGCCCCAGGCAGCAATAGACACTTGGAGACAAGTCGGCTGGAGGCCACTGTGTTGAATCACGACGCAATTTGAGTGTTCCATCGTCATTAGGAGGCGCCGAATGTTACGATTAACTAAAAGTTTCGCGTCGGATTCCAAAATCTAGACTCACACTACCATATGGTGCCCGAGGCAGCAATATCACCTTGGAGACAAGTCGACTGGAGGACGATGTATTGAATCTCAACTCAATTTGAGTGTTCCATCATCATTAGGAGGCCTTGATCGTTACATCTCACCATCATTTTTGCGGCGGAATCGAAAATCTAGACTCACAGGAGACGGACCAAATGATGCCCGAGGCAGCAATACCCCTTGGAGACAAGTCGGCTAGAGAACGATGTATTGAATCTCGACGCAATTTGAGTGTTCCATCGCCATTAGGAGGCCCGGAACGTTACAATTAAATATCAGTTTTGCGATGGATTCGAAAATCTAGACTCACAGGAGAACGATCATAAGCTGCTCCAGGCAGCAATAGACCCTTGGAGACAAGTCGGCTGAAGGACGATATATTGGATCGCGACGCAATTTGAGTCTTCCATCGTAATTAGGAGGCGCTGAATGTTACAATTAACAATCAGTTTTTCGTCGATTTCGAAAATCTAGACTCATTGGAGACGGACCATAAAGTGCCCGAAGCAGCAATAGACTCTAGGAGACAGGTCGGCTGAAGCACGATGTATTGAATATCGACGCAATTTGAGTGCTCCATCGTCATTAGCAGGCGCTGAACGTTTCAATTAACTATCAGTTATGCGTCGGATTCGAAAGTCTAGAATTACAGGAGACGGACCATATGGTGCCCGAGGCAGCAGTATCCGCTTGGAGACAAGTCGGCTGGATGACGATGTATTGAATCTCGACGCAATTTGAGTACTCCATCGTCAGTAGGAGGCGCTGAACGTTTCAATTACCTATCAGTTATGCGTCGGATTCGAAAATGTAGACTCATAGGAGAACGACCGTAAGGTGCCCGAGGCAGCAATAAACCCTTGGAGACAAGTCGGCTGGAGGCCGATGTATTGAATCTCGACGCAAGTTGAGTGATCCATCGTCATTAGGAGGCCGTGAACGTTACAATTAACTATCATTTTTGCGTCTGATTCGAAAATCTAGGCTAACAGGAGACGGACCACATGGACCCCGGGGCAGCAATAACCCCTTCTAGTCAACTAGGCTGGAGGGCGACGTATTGATTCTCGACGCAATTTGAGTGTTCCATCGTCATTTGGAGTCCTTGAACGTTACAATTAACTATCAGTTTTGCGTCGGATTCGAAATTCGAGACTCACAGGAGAACGACCGTCAGGTGCCCGAGGCAGCAATAGACCCTTGGAGACAAGTCGGCTGAAGGATGATGTATTGAATATCGACGCAATTTGAGTGTTCCGTCGTCATTAGGATTCCCTGAACGTTACAATTAACTGTCATTATAGCGTCGGATTCGAAAATCTACTCTCAGGAGATGGATCATATGGTGCCCGAGACAGCAATATCCCCTTGGATACAAGTCGGCTGGAGACCGATGTCTTGAATCTCGACGCAAGTTGAGTGTTCCATCGTCATTAGGAGGCCGTGAACGTTACAATTAACTATCATAATTGCGTCTGGTTCGAAAATCTAGACTAACAGGTGACGGACCACATGGAGCACGAGGCAGCAATAACCCCTTGTAGGCAACTAGGCTGGGAGACGACTTATTGACTCTCGACGCAATTTGAGTGTTACATTGTCATTAGGAGGCGCTGAACGTTACAATTAACTGTCAGTTTTGCGTCGCATTCGAAAATCTAGACTCACAGGAGAACTACCATAAGGTGCCCGAGGCAGCAATAGACCCTTGGAGACAAGTCGGCTGAAGGACGATGTATTGAATATCAACGCAATTTGAGTGTTCCATCGTCATTAGGAGACCCTGAACTTTACAATTAAGTATCAGTTTCGCGTCGCATTCGAAAATCTAGACTCACAGGAGAACTACCATAAGGTGCCCCAGGCAGCAATATACTCTAGGTGACAGGTCGGCTGAAGGACGATGTATTGAATATCTACGCAATTTGAGTGGTCCATCGTCATTAGGAGGCCCTAAACGATACAATGAACTATCAGTTTTTGGTCGGATTCGAAAATCTAGACTCATTGGAGACGGACCATAAGGTGCCCGAGGCAGCAATATCCCCTTGGAGACCAGTCCGCTGGAGGACGATATGTTGAATCGCGACGCAATTTGAGCGCTCCATCGTCATTAGGAAGCCCTGAACGTTACAATTAACTACAATTTTAGCGTCGGATTCGAAAATCTACTCTCAGGAGAAGGATCATATAGTGCCCGAGACAGCAATATCCCCTTGGATACAAGTCGGCTGGAGGCCGATGTATTGAATCTCGACGCAATTTGAGTGTTCCATCGTCATTAGGAGGCCGTGTACGTTACAATTAACTATCATTTTTGCGTCGGTTTCGTAAATCTAGACTAACAGGAGATGGACCACATGGAGCCCGAGGCAACAATATCCCCTTTGATACAAGTCGGCTGGAGGACGATGTATTGAATCTCGACGCAATTTGAGTGTTCCAACTTCATTAGGAGGCCCTGAACGTTACAATTAACAATCAGTTTTGCGTCGGATTCGAAAATCTAGACTCACAGGAGTACTACCATAAGGTGCCCGAGGCAGCAATAGACCCTTGGAGACAAGTCGGCTGAAGGACGATGTATTGAATATCGACCCAATTTGAGTGTTCCATCGTCATTAGGAGGCCCTAAACGTTACAATGAACTATCAGTTTTTGGTCGGATTCGAAAATCTAGACGGATTGGAGACGGACCATAAGGTGCGAGAGGCAGCAATATTCCCTTGGAGACCAGTCCGCTGGAGGACGATATGTTGAATCGCGACGCAGTTTGAGCGCTCCATCGTCACTAGGAGGCCCTGAACGTTACAATTAACTATCAGTTTTGCGTCGGATTCGAAAATATAGAATCAACGGAGACGCATCATGTGGTGCCTGAGGCAGCTATATCCCCTTGGAGACAAGTCGGTTGGAGGACGATGTATTGAATCTGGTGGCAATTTGAGTGTTCCATCGACATTAGGATGCCCTGAACGTTACAATTAACTATCAGTTATGCGTCGGATTCGAAAATCTAGACTCACAGGAGAACGACCATAAGGTGCCTGAGGCAGCAATATACTCTTGGAGACAGGTCGGCTGAAGGACGATGTATTGAATATCGACGCAATTTGAGTGCTCCATCGTCATTAGGAGGCGCTGAACGTTTCAATTAACTATAAGTTATGCGTCGGATTCGAAAATCTAGACTCACAGGAGACGGACCATATGGTGCCCGAGGCAGCAATATCCCCTTGGAGACAAATCGGCTGGAGGACGATGTTTTGGATCTCGACGCAATTTGAGTGTTCCATCGTCATTAGGATTCCCTGAACGTTACAATTAACTATCATTATAGCGTCGGATTCGAAAATCTACTCTCAGGAGATGGATCATATGGTGCCCGAGACAGCAATATCCCCTTGGATACAAGTCGGCTGGAGGCCGATGTATTGAATCTCGACGTAAGTTGAGTGTTCCATCGTCATTAGGAGGCCGTGAACGTTACAATTAACTATCATTATTGCGTCTGGTTCGAAAATCTAGACTAACAGGTGACGGACCACATGGAGCACGTGGCAGCGATAACCCCTTGTAGACAACTAGGCTGGGAGACGACGTATTGACTCTCGACGCAATTTGAGTGTTGCATTGTCATTAGGAGGCGCTGAACGTTACAATTAACTATCATTATAGCGTCGGATTCGAAAATCTACTCTCAGGAGATGGATCATATGGTGCACGAGACAGCAATATCCCCTTGGGTACAAGTCGGCTAGAGGCCGATGTTTTGAATCTCGACGCAATTTGAGTGTTCCATCGTCATTAGGAGGCCGTGAACGTTACAATTAACTATAATTTTTGCGTCGGATTCGAAAATCTACACTAACAGGAGATGGACCACATGGAGCTCGAGGCAACAATATCTCCTTTGATACAAGTCGGCTGGAAGACGATGTATTGAATCTCGACGCAATTTGAGTGTTCCAACGTCATTAGGAGGCCCTGAACGTTACAATTAACAATCAGTTTTGCGTCGGATCCGAAAATCTAGACTCACAGGAGAACTACCATAAAGTGCCCGAGGCAGCAATAGACCCTTGGAGGCAAGTCGGCAGAAGGACGATGTATTGAATATCGACGCAATTTGAGTGTTCCATCGTCATTAGGAGGCCATGAACTTTACAATTAAGTATCAGTTAAGCGTCGGATTCGAAAATCTAGACTCCCAGGTGGACGACCATGCGGTGCCCCAGGCAGCAATAGACACTTGGAGACAAG